>NC_041391.1:155461905-155463483 GCF_002162155.2 Triticum dicoccoides
GTTTGCCTTCGTCCAACAAGAAGTCTGCTTCAAATAATAGACTGCAGAGCCATGATAATCCTACATTTCTGGCTATGAGCAAAAATCTCAAAGTTCAATGGGCTTAACGATCGCTCGTTTTGAGTCGAGCCAATATTTTTTTAACTTGTTAAGCTAGCATGTTTGATGATCCCGATAATCTAGTTTCATGAATAGCTTGTTAAGATCGTTAATATTTTTGTTTTAGCCTGCATGGGAGAAGAAGGGTGGTGGTGGTGGCTCGCGAAAAGGGTGGGGTGGGGTTTAGAGAGATGAACCGGGCAGCAGCAACAAGGTGGAAGCAGCGGCTAGGCCGTGCGTGGTGGGCGCCGATGGTTAGATAGGTGTTAAAGGGCAGTTCGGTGCAAGAAGAGAAATGAAGGGGAGGAAGAAGGCGCACAAGCCCCAAGTCTTCATAATTTTTAGGCCACTCACGTATAGTCACCCCCATTTAAAATTCAATAAAGAGTGAGTGATGGCCCGTGCATTATTAGGCTGGTCACAGTGGGGAGGAACTTAGGAGTAACATCACACACTCCAATACAACTTTGCTTATGTGGCACGTATTTAGTGAAGAGAGAGGTGCTTGTGGTAACTAACTAAGTTACCGGAACATCACACACTCCAAGAAACAATGAGTCTATAACCTAATAAATACATCGTTGCATGACACTACATAGATATTCCTACCCACTATGGTGGTAGTAACATAGTCTAGGGAAGTGTGAAGTTACTAGCTTATGTTCTTGCCCATTGTGACCAGCCTAGTGGGACTTCACCTACTTGGCTAGTGAGCTTGCCCCGCGACTGCTCAATGGTTGTGGTAGCTTACTATTTAGATTTCATGCAAAATTTCTATTTTAAAAAATAAACTTGAAACTTTGCAAGTCAATTAAATATTAAAATTAGAATGTGCATATAAACATATCTTGTGTTTTTGGTGCGACACAAATATATAAAATGTGATTTCCCATATACTAGTAAGAGATATCATTTTAAGTATTTATGTTGGCTTTGCGCATCGGCTGAATGATGTTTGGATAAGACCAGACGTCTGGGCGGCCATTAGATGGTGAGCGCGACAAACGTTCGATCTCCGCCCATTAGGTGCATCCCTCTGCAACAACGACCATGTTGCCCTCAGCCCTTTGCAACACGACCTTTGTTGTGCTCTGTTTTGAACTTTCTTATACCGTTGCAACACGCCCTATGTTGTGACCGCAACATGATGATGTTGCAAATTACATTTACACACTTCATTGCAACACGGCCCCCTGTTGCAGTCGTCTCTCATGCAGCATTGTTGCCCCCACACACACATGGCGGACCTTGAGCACCGTCACAACCGTCGAGATTGTAGCAACATCGATGTTGGAACCCATCCACCACATTAGCGTTGTTGCTACAGGTCGATGGTGAGCGGTTCAATGTTGAGGCGTTGATGTTGCAGTACCCGACAAAAATGATGGCGCTGGTATCCATAACATTAGCAAGCAGAAGGATGTCACCCCTCCTCAACACCGGGAGAGCAAAGCAACACATGTCTTCGCTGTGTCGCAT
>NC_041391.1:155463837-155476431 GCF_002162155.2 Triticum dicoccoides
GCATCCACCATAGAGGAGCGATCCTATTCTTCATGCTTGGGGGGGGGGGTGAGGGAGCATCTACGGAGATCTCATGGTGACGCAAACAAGGATCAAGAGAAGCGTGGGGGATTTGGGAGGGCGAGGGTGACTAGAATAGAGTATGCCTTGTATGTGAGATCGTAGGATCAACCCCCCAAGAAAAGATTTTTTTTTGGAAGAAAAGGTGGCTCAAGGCCTGCCTTATATTTCAAAACAGGCTGAAAAGCCTGTGAAAGTAACATGTTACATCAAACTTGTGAGATGCACCCAGGTGCAAGGTCAGAAGAGAAGGAGTGAAAGGGAAAAGGTGGGAGAGAGGTAAGGAGTACAGGAGAAAGGAGAAACAACAAAGACAGCACAAAGGTTGTTTAGCCAGTAATTAGATTACACCAGGCAAGGAGGTCAGTCTTGTTTTGCTGCTTTTTTGCCCTATTGCTCCAAAGACGGATTAGATCAGCTGCATATACTTGGAGTATGCCTCAGACCATATATTTGAATGAAAAACTCTGTCATTCCGGGCGTGCCATGCAGTGATGGTGCAAGCAGCGAAAGCTACATTCCATTTGCGTGTACAAGGTAGCCACCTGCCTGCTTGCTCAACAAAGGATAAAATGTTAGAAGATGTGTGCCAATGCGCCCAACATCAACTTGTTCCAGAGGACCGAGGCAACCCGGCAATGTAGTGCAAGGTGACCAATGCTCTCCACAGCAGGGCAAGTATCGCAATCAGCAAACGGGGCGATGGCAGACCAACCTTTCCTAAGCATGTTATCCTGAGTGTTAAGCCACCCCCAAAAAGCTAACCACGGGAAAGTTCTATGTTTGAAGGGAATCAACGAATCCCATATCCATGCCTCGGCCGAGCATGTGACCCCTCGAAAAGTGAGTAGCTGATAGAAATAACTAGTGCTTATGTGATTGCAAAAGTAGGCCACTGATGGTGATCGAGTTTCCTCATTCATACTGTTGGGAGCCACCTCCTGTAGAAGCTGACTGAGGACCATTGATTCCACTGTGGTTGTTTGGGTTAAATTTGGATGAAGTTGCACCACCCATGAGCCTTGGCAGAATTGGGACTGAACAGAGCAAGATGGGCTTCTGGCGAAGGAAAAAAGCACCGGGAAAATCCGCCTCAACCTGCCAGCCTGGAGCCACTGATCATGCCAAAAGGAGACTAGGTCACCAGAGCCCAACACACAGTGGGACGAGTTGATTACCAACGGAATGTACTCCTTAAACCCTCTCCACATAGCAGTGTCTCTGCTGCCACTATTATGCGGTATAGCGTTCTTGCATTATTATTCAGCAAACCATTTGTAGCAGGGAACCTCAGAAGTTTGCAGAATATTGGTGACGAACTTGCATAGCATGGCCTGGTTGTGTGCCTACAGGTTGCGGATGCCCAAGCCCCCATTAGTACGAGGAAGAGTAGCTTTGTCCCAGGCCACAAGGCACTGCCCCCCCCCCCCCTTGACCTTGCTCTTGCCCTGCCATAAGAAGGCTCACAGAAGACTGTCCAAAGCATCAATGGATTCCTTGGGCCAGGGGAAACAGGACATGAAATAACTCGGGATGCCAGCCAGAACAGAATTGATGAGAGTAAGCCTCCCACCCATGGACAGGAAAGTAGCCAGCCATCCAGAGAGCCTCTGATCCACCTTATGGATGACAGGGAGTAGCATGCCATGTGTAATCTTGTGCAGAGACAACGGCAGCCCAAGGTAGGTGCAGGGAAAGGCAGAGATAGGACAGCCGAGGAGTTGGGCAATCTCAGCAGCTACACACGCATCCATGGATACAGGTACTAGCGTGCTCTTGTGAAAGTTGATCGTCAGCCCGAAGAAGTCTGAAAAAGAGGTGAGGATGCTCTTGATGACAGATGCCTGTTTCATATCCCCTCGGAAAAGAATCAACGTATCATACACGTATTGCAGAACCGGGAAGAAGCTGTCCAAGCCAAGGCGGTGTAGCAGGGTACCCTCCTGGAAGAGTTGGCAACATAACTGAAAGCACAAGTGCTCCCTAGGTGGTTTTGGTAATTAATGTCAACATATCTCTTGTTGGACTAACACTTTTATCTAGTATATTTCAGATAAGTTCAACAATGGAGTGGCATGGACTAAAGGATGTGGGAACTCCTTCAAGATGCTAAGGACAAAGGATTGGCTAAAGCTTCAAGATCAAGACTCTTCATTTTACATTTTAGTGATCCAAGATCACATTGAGTCTATAGGAAAAGCCAATATTATCAAGAAGGGATGAGGTGTTGCTTAATGAGTTTCTTGCTCCACAGTGCTTAGTGATATGCTCCAAAACCCTCAACTACTTTCCCACTTCCACACATATGACCTAAACCTAAAGCCATAATTGGTCACACCGATTCTTTCTATCCGGCGCCACCGAGTTCAAATGTCATAGCCACTACCACAAACCCTAGGCAAATCGGTCTCACCGATAGGGATCTCGGTCTCACCGAGATGGGATTATAATCTCTCTGTGTATGTCAATTATCAAAATCGGTCTCACCGAGTTTGTGTAATCGGTACTACCGAGATTACAATGCAAACTCTGGTTAGTTAATTACCAAAATCGGTCTCACCGAGTTTGTGTAATCAGTCTCACCGAGATTACGTTATGCCCTAACCCAAACCATATCGGTCCTACCGAGTTGCATTTCGGTCCCATCGAAAATCCTAACGGTCACTATGTTTACTAAATCGGTCTGACCGAGTTTGTTGATTCGGTTCCACCGAGATTGGTAAATTGTGTGTAATGGTTAGATTTTGTGTGGAGGCTATATATACCCCTCCACCTCCTCTTCATTCGTGGAGAGAGCCATCAGAACAAACCTACACTTCCAACTTACCAGTTCTGAGTGAGAACCTCACTACCTACTCATGTGTTGAGGCCAAGATATCCCATTCCTACCATATGAATCTTGATCTCTAGCCTTCCCCAAGTTGCTTTCCACTCAAATTTTCTTTCCACCAGATCCAAATCCTATGAGAGAGAGTTGAGTGTTAGGGAGACTATCATTTGAAGCACAAGAGCAAGGAGTTCATCATCAACGCACCATTTGTTACTTCTTGGAGAGTGGTGTCTCCTAGATTGGCTAGGTGTCACTTGGGAGCCTCCGACACGATTGTGGAGTTGAACCAAGGAGTTTGTAAGGGCAAGGAGATCGCCTACTTCGTGAAGATCTACCGCTAGTGAGGCAAGTCCTTCGTGGGCGACGACCATGGTGGGATAGACAAGGTTGCTTCTTCGTGGACCCTTTGTCGGTGGAGCCCTCCGTGGACTCGCGCAACCGTTACCCTTCGTGGGTTGAAGTCTCCATCAATGTGGATGTACGATAGCACCACCTATCGGAACCACGCCAAAAACATCCGTGTCTCCAATTGCGTTTGAATCCTCCAAAACCCCTCCCTTTACATTCTTGCAAGTTGCATGCTTTACTTTCCGCCGCTCATATACTCTTTGCATGCTTGCTTGCTATATGTTGTGAATGTTAAACTTGTGCCTAAACTCCACTTAAACTTAAAGAAGCTAAAAACTGCAACTTTGGTACTTAGTGTCTAATCACCCCCCCTCTAGAAACCTCTTCTCAAGGTCTTACAAGTGGTATCAGAGCATTGGTCTCCATTGCCTTGGTTTAATCACCATTGGAGGAAGATGGATGAGTCTACTTTGGGGAGTCTTAGACATAGAGTGCCTATTCTTAATGGAGAGTACTTTCATGAGTGGAAAAATGAGATGCTTGTAATTTTCAATCAATATAATTTGAACAAGTACATTGCTAGTCCTTGTGCACCTTATGTTGATCCTATGCATCCTACCCTTGATGAGTCTATTGACATGATTAGGAATGTTAGAACTGTTAATCTTATCACTAGAGGCTTGCCTTGAAACTTGGTTGGAAAACTGCCTACTCTTGAGTGTGCCTACACTATATGGAAATTCCTTGAGGAACGATTTCCTGATTATTCTTTGAAAAATCTTGATGAAATTCTTCATAAGTCTATTGCTTTGAGTAAGATGAATACTAGTGATCCTATGTTTGGTGATCGTCTATTTGAACTTACAAACCTTATGCGTGCCAAAGGAAATGTTGGAATTATTAGCGATATCATTTCTGAAGCTACTAGAATTCATAGAGGAGATTATTGTCAAACTCATACTAATGAATTGTAACGCCCCGGATTCGATGCGCCAGGTGTCCGCCAGTTATTTGCCGTCGCTGCCATGTCATTTGCTTGCGTGTTGCATTTTGCCATGTCATCATCTGCATTTTATCTGCATGTTTTTCAAAACTTGCATCCGTTCGGGTTCTCCCGGTTCTCTCCGTTGTCCGTTCGGAGTCCGGACCATTCGCGTGCGCCCGTCGCCCCCTCTCAGACCTTGTTTCATGTGCGGGTGTTAAAGTTTCTCGGAATGGCCCGAGGTTTGCCAAGCGGCCTTGGTATAGCACCGGTAGACCGCCTGTCAAGTTTCGTACCATTTCGAGGTCGTCTGGAACTCCAACGGTTAACCGCGTAGCCCGAAACCCCATTTTCTCTTGCAGCCCAGCAACCCTCCAAATCAGCCCACTAACCCAGCAAACTGCTCTCCATGCTCTCGGTCGTTCGATCACGATCGTGTGGGCGAAAACCGCTCCTCTTTTGGACTCTCCTAACTCCCAGAAACTATATATATGTGCTCTCCCCGAGATTTCGCAGTCCAAACACCCCCAAACCCTAGATATTCCCCTCCGTGCCGCACCGGACATGTCCAACCCGGCCGGACGCATCTCCGCCGCCGCCCGCAGCCTATGGCGCGCCGCCATGTGGCGCCCCGCGCCATCCCCGCCGCCGCGGCCCGGAGAGACCGGATCGGGCCCTCCCGACCCATCTCCCTGCGCCGCCGCCTGGATCTCGCCCGTCCTCCGCGCCGCCGACTCCGGCCGGGCGCCGCCCCGCTCCTCCGCATCCGGCCGTTCGCTGCCCCGCGCCTATAACTCCGGCCGGGTGCCGCCCCGCGCCTCGCCGCTCCGCCTCCACCGTCGCCGGCCAGATCCGGCCTCCGGCCGGCCAGATCCGGCTCCCCGCGCCGTCGCCCGCCATTCCCGGCTTTCCCGCGTCGCCGGTGCCGCCTTAGGCGCCGCCGCCGCCGCCCTGCCATGGCCTCGGTCGGCCTCGTCGGGTAGGACGACGAGGGCCGCCTGGGCGCCTCCCTCTCGCGCCGCGTGGGCCTCTCCGCGGTCTGGCCCAGCGCGCCTCCCCCGCGGCCCAACGCCTCGGCCCAGCCCAGCTCCCCACCGGCCCGCCTCCTCTCCAACCTGGGCCGAGCCCATGGTGAGAAGCCTCCGAATCCCGCCCTGCGCGCTAGTTGCTATTTGATGCCCATCCTGTTTTTTTACTGAAAACCGCCAAGTCCTTAAATAGTTGCATTCTGGTGCATACTTTGACCTGCTGTATCTCCATGCATACTGCTCCGTTTTGTGCGTGTAATATGTCAAATTGTTCGTCTCAATGAGTACTTAATTTCATTACATTGCATCATGTTCATTTGAGCTCATCTTGATGCCTGAATCATCGTTGCAAGAGTGCTATATGATGTTGTCTGCTGTCTATTAACAGAACATGCTCATTTGTCGTTTTTGCCATGTTTGATGTGTGCATCCCATGAGGTTGATGTCTACATGTGTTTTGAACTATGCCATGCCATCTTTACAGTGGTGTATGCCATGTATTTTTTGTGATCAATGTGGTGACTAGCACAAGCATGCAAACTAGGCTTCGTGATGTTGCTGATTTTAGTCCCTGTTCTACTGTTATTTTGATGCCATGTAAACATGATGCTACAGAGAGATCCATGCATATTTTGAGATACTTCAGTAAGGATGTTTTGAACATATGGTTATTATCTATCCATTAATGCCCCTATTTGCAATTATGGAGTAGTCTAGCATGTCATTTGTTTGCTCTACTTTTGCTACAAAATGTTTCCTAGCAGATTGTTTACATGTTATTCAATTTTGCCAAGGTTGTTGTAGTTGATCCTTGCATGCTATGAACTTGTTCTTGCCTTGGTTAGCTTCATAAACATGTCTTCTGGCTGATGCTGTGCTTATCTTGTCATGCAATGACTTGTGGTGAGTGAATCGAGCTTGTTAAGTAGTGTACTTGCAGTTGCTGTTTTGCTAGGCTGAATCTGTTATTTCGTGATGCTATGTAAACCTGCTGCTACAAGTCATTCTATGCATAATCTGGAGATGTTCACTAAGGGTGTTTTTTTCTACATGTCATGCTCTATCCATCTATGCCCCTGGTTGCATTTATAGCTTGCTGTAGCTTGTTGTAATCTTGCTCCAAAGTTGCTAAATAATGTTGCTGTCAGTCTGATAACATTAAGTTCAGTTGTTGCCATGATTGTTGCTAGTGTTCCATGCACCCTATGAACTTGCTCTTGCCATGCTTAGCTTCATAAACATGTTTTCTTACTGTTGGTTGCCTTGCCATGCCATGTATTGCTCTGTGGTGAGTGGTACAAGCTCACCAACATGCCTACTTATTGTTGTTCCTGCCATGTATGAATCTGTCATATAACTTGCCATGTTTGCATGGGTGCCATCATATTTTCTGATCCTTTTTGGCTTATGGTCAGTAAAAGACTTTTGTTCTATGCATTTAGTAGTATCATGCCATGCCTTTGTTTGCCATGATAAGTTCCTGTAACATGTTGTTTGATAGCTCTGAACATTGCAACCTGATGTTATTTTCTGCAAAGTCTGAACTATTATTATTTGCAATCTTGCCATGTGTGTTTGAGCATGTTCTGGTGAGTTCTGGATATAGCTCAGTGTTCATGTTTTGTTATGATTTACCCATACATCATGTCCATGCCTTTTGTTCTCATGTTGAGGCCCTGCATCATGTTGTTTTGGTGCTTGCAATATGCCTAGTTGCTGTTATGGTCAGATTGTTGTTATGACTTGTATAGAGTGTATGTGTTGAACCGTTGCTCCGTTTTGAATGTGCTCTATATGAAACTTGCTTGATTTTGCATTTAGTTTCATATTATCATGTTGCATCCATGTTTTGAGGTGTTTGTTTGATGTTTGGGTGCATTTTGCATCTATGCCATGTTTAACTTGTTTTGCTCATATCTTCTTGGCCGTAGCTCCGAATTAACCAAACTTTATATGTAACTTGACTAGAATCTCGTGTAGATCATCTTGGTGCATCTTAACTTGCTGTTTAACAACTTGAACATAAGGTTTATTCAGATCTGGACTAACTTCGAAATTTGCATATGAGGACTTACCGGAATTGTTATATGTTGTTCCCGGCCTCATTTAAACTTGCCTTGATGTGTTGCTCTTGTTTGCATCATCTCTTGCCATGAGTAGGTTCACGTATTCTTGCCTTGCATCATACTTGTTTCTGCATCATGTCTTGTTCATGTGTGGTGTGTTTACCATGTTGTGTGCTTCTTTTCAATAGTTCCTATTTCGTTGCGATCGTGATGATTCATTCGTCTACGCTTGGTTCGGCTTCATCCGTTCGTCTTCTTCATGGACTCGTTCTTCTTCCTTGCGGGATTTCAGGCAAGATGACCGCTACCCTGGATCTCACTACTATCATTGCTATGCTAGTTGCTTCGTTCTATCGCTTTGCTGCGCTACCTATCACCTGTTTATCAAGCCTCCCATACTGCCATGAACCTCTAACCTTTGACACCTTTCCTATGCAAACCGTTGTTTGGCTATATTACCGCTTTTTCTCAGCCCCTCTTATAGCGTTGCTAGTTGCAGGTGAAGTTCAAGATTGCTCCATGGTGGACATGATTATGTTGGGATATCTTAATATCTCTTATATTATTATTAATGCATCTATATACTTGGTAAAGGATGGAAGACTCGGCCTTATGCCTAGTGTTTTGTTCCACTCTTACCATCCTAGTTTCCGTCATATTGGTGTTATGTTCCCGGATTTTGCGTTCCTTACGCGGTTGGGTGATTTATGGGACCCCCTTGACAGTTCGCTTTGAATAAAACTCCTCCAGCAAGGCCCAACCTTGGTTTTACCATTTGCCTCACCACCACCTACTTTTCCCTTGGGAGTCGCTCTCTCGAGGGTCATCTTTATTTTAGCCCCCCCGGGCCAGTGCTTGTCTAAGTGTTGGTCTGAACCGAGCCGCCCGCGGGGCCACCTCGGGGAAACTCGAAGTCTGGTTTTACTCGTAGCCTGTCTCATCCGGTGTTGCCCTGAGAACGAGATATGTGCAGCTCCTATCGGGATTGTCGGCGCATCGGGCGGTCTTGCTGGTCTTGTTTTACCATTGTCGAAATGTCTTGTAAACCGGGATTCTGAGTCTGATCGGGTCTTCCTGGGAGAAGGTATATCCTTTGTTGATTGCGAGAGCTTATCATGGGCTAAGTTGGGACACCCCTGCTGGGTAATAATCTTTCGAAAGCCGTGCCTGCGGTTATAGGCAGATGGGAATTTGTTAATGTCCGGTTGTAGATAACTTGACACCAGATCCGAATTAAAACGCATCAACCGTGTGTGTAGCCGTGATGGTCTCTTTTCGGCGGAGTCCGGGAAGTGAACACGATTTTGGGTTATGCTTGACGTAAGTAGGAGTTCAGGATCACTTCTTGATCATTGCTAGCTTCACGACCGTTCCGCTTGCTCTCTTCTCGCTCTTATTTGTGTAAGTTAGCCACCATATATGCTTAGTCGCTGCTGCAGCCACACCACTTTACCCCTTCTTTTCCCATTAAGATTTGCTAGTCTTGATACCCATGGTAATGGGATTGCTGAGTCCTCGTGGCTCACAGATTACTTCAACAACAGTTGCAGGTACAGGTTATGCGATGATCATGATGCGAGAGCGATTCTTGCTTGTTTGGAGTTCTTCTTCTGCTTCTTCTTCGATCAGGGGATAGGTTCCAGGTCAGCAGCCTGGGTTAGCATGGTGGATGTCGTTTGAGTTTCTGTTTGTGTTTCATCCGTAGTCGGATGTTGATATTGTGTATGATGTATTGTTCTATTCGTGTGGCATTGTATGCCTCTTGTATGTATCCCCATCTATTATGTAATGTTGATGTAATGATATCCACCTTGCAAAAGTGTTTCAATATGCGAGTCTATCCTTGGTGGGACCTTCGAGTTCCTTTTGGATAGGGTTGCATATTGGGCGTGACAAGTTGGTATCAGAGCCTCGACCGACCCTAGGAGCCCCCTTGATTGATCGTGTAGTTTGGCCATTGTTGAGTCTAGAAGAAAACTATTTTCAGAGTCTAGTTATATTGGAGAGTAGGAATTCTTTTTACTCCTTAGCCCCTTCGTCGCTCTGGTGAGGAATCTTGACGTAGGTGTTTTGAATTACTCCTCTTCCCCTTCAATTTTTTTTAGGATCACGCAGTTGGTTTTCCGATCACAGTTTCTCTTCTCTTTTCATCCGGTGCATTTCTCGTCAAGTTGACTCGAGCCTCTTTGCCTTTGCCAAGTTCAATCCTCAGTTGTTTTCTTTTCCCACCTGCCCACCCCTTTTCTTCTCGAAGCCAAAGTCCGTAATAGAGTATCCATTCTACTCGTGTGACGCCTTTGCATTCTTTCAACCGGTGTTTTCTCTTTGAGATATTCGTCGGTTCCCCCTTCCAAGTTTCCTTTGTTTTCCCGCCCTCCCACCCTTTTTCTTCCCAGAGTCTGATCCTTCGTCAATTATTTCAACCGGTGAATTCTCGTCTTGTTTGACATTCTTCATCTCTTTTCCGGTGGATTCAATTCCAGTTTTCGGGTTGATCACATTCTTTTCCTCGGCTCAAGTGTTCTCCCTGCTCGTTCGTCTCTCGCCAGTTTATCCTTCCATAGTGCTCAAGACATCTCAGCAGATTCGTCTGTGTTCCAATTAATTCGAGGTTGTCACCTCATTCAAGTATTTGAATTGTTCCGGTGCATCATCTATCTGTCCAACATCCCTTTTCCAACGGTGCTTTCCTTTAGTGGGCCCTAACCCACAGGTCTTTTCCCAGGATCTTACCTGGCTCTTTTATTTATTCCGAAGCCATTCCAAATTCTTTTCAAGTGTGACGTCAGAATGAATTTCATCAGTCACATGCCTTCTCCAAGATCCCTTTCAAATCATTTCATTGTTGGCTCAACCTCTTCGCTTTTCATTCTTCCGGAGTATCTCAATAATTTCGGTGGTGTTTCTCGTCGTCTTTCTCAGCTTTGAAGACCGAAGAAGAGTTTTTCCTCTAAATCTTGCCCGTTCTCTCGAAGATTCGTGGTTCTAGCTTCATATTATCCTCTCAAATTATTCCTTTTGTTAGTTATTCTTTTCTTAACCATCCGGAGTATGTCAAAAGTTGTTTTCCCGTTTCTTTCACCGGAGGTCATCGTTCCAGAAGAATTCTTCGTCCTCACATTTTAGCTACCATTGTCCTATTATCCCGGTGCTTCGTTCAAGTGCTCTTTAATCAGCTCATGATCTCTTTGTTCTTTTGCATCTAATCCCCTCAGGCATATTTGTTCTTCTAATTCTTCCAGGCGATTCATTCTCTTTCGTCAGTCATTTTTATTTTCTTACGGTGGTTCGTTCAGGATTCTTTTTCTTTGATTATCATATTAATCCATTCCTTCTTTCAATCCTACCAGTGGTTCATGAAGACCTTCTCAAGTTTGCGATATGTCACTTCTAAATCCTTTTTCAAGAAGAATAAGTAGTATGCAAAATCCATTGCTTGTCATCAATTAAATTTGATGAAGGATAAGCATACAATAAATCTTATTCTTATTTCCTCAAAGTGATTAATCCCTTCCTTCGGAGTTTGTTCTTGAGGAATAAATTCTAGGTCCAAGTGTTTTCATCTTTTCTTTTCTGGAGTTCAAATTTCCTCGGCCATGTCATCAGAACCTCCATCTAAATCATTGCAACGCTCATCTTATTCTTTCATCCTTCATTTTATCTCGTCATCCTTTTGTTACCGGAGTTCTACATGGTGGTTCTTCATGATTTAATTCATTTCTCAAGTGTTCATCAAGATTCTTGTTGGTGGAGTTCAAGTATCTTTTCTTCTCGTGTCTCGAAGTGCAATTAATTCTCTGTATTCTTTTGAAGTGGAGTTTTGCATTTCTTCGTCCTTCTCAGCTATTCAATCTTTCCGCTTGTGGTCGGAGATCACCTCATAATTTTGAAATGTTATCTATAAGTCCACAACAAGCTTATTCTTTCGTTGTTGATTTTCTCAACAACTCCGTTTAAACCTTCCATCTAAAGATGCTTTCTATTTCATTTATGGCACAAGCTGTCATTTTCTTCTCCGTTCTTTTCATTCAACTCTTTCAATTCTTTCCGGAGGTTTTGTGTCATGTCTTCATCAAGTATTATTCTGTCCTCTCAAGCTTGGGTTTTATTCCTTCCATCTTAGCCGGAGTGCTTCCCAAAATCTTTCGTGCTTATTCCTTTTTCTATCGCGTTCTAACCGGAGTGGTTTCATAGTCTATCTGATTGTGTGAGCTTTCGATTCTCGTCATTCTCGTCGTTCCTCTCTTCTTCTCGAGTGCTCTCGATTCTTTGCTTCTTCTCTGGAGTTCTTGTTTCACCTCTTCCTTTTTCTCTTCCTTCTCGGTCCTAAGATCTCGGGACGAGATCTCTTGTTAGTCGAGGAGTGTTGTAACGCCCCGGATTCGATGTGCCAGGTGTCCGCCAGTTATTTGTCGTCGTTGCCATGTCATTTGCTTGCGTGTTGCATTTTGCCATGTCATCATCTGCATTTCATCTGCATGTTTTTCAAAACTTGCATCCGTTCGGGTTCTCCCGGTTCTCTCCGTTCTCCGTTCGGAGTCCGGACCATTCGCGCGCGCCCGTCGCCCCCTCTCAGACCTTGTTTCATGTGCGGGTGTTAAAGTTTCTCGGAATGGCCCGAGGTTTGCCAAGCGGCCTTGGTATAGCACCGGTAGACCGCCTGTCAAGTTTCGTACCATTTCGAGGTCGTCTGGTACTCCAACGGTTAACCGCGTAGCCCGAAACCCCATTTTCTCTTGCAGCCCAGCAACCCTCCAAATCAGCCCACTAACCCAGCAAACTGCTCTCCATGCTCTCGGTCGTTCGATCACGATCGTGTGGGCGAAAACCGCTCCTCTTTTGGACTCTCCTAACTCCCAGAAACTATATATATGTGCTCTCCCCGAGATTTCGCAGTCCAAACACCCCAAACCCTAGATATTCCCCTCCGCGCCGCACCGGACATGTCCAACCCGGCCGGACGCATCTCCGCCGCCGCACGCAGCCTATGGCGCGCCGCCATGTGGCGCCCCGCGCCGTCCCCGCCGCCGCGGCCCGGAGAGACCGGATCGGGCCCTCCCGACCCATCTCCCTGCGCCGCCGCCTGGATCTCGCCCGTCCTCCGCGCCGCCGACTCCGGCCGGGCGCCGCCCCGCGCCTCCGCCACTGGCCGTTCGCTGCCCCGCGCCTACAACTCCAGCCGGGCGCCGCCCCGCGCCTCGCCGCTCCGCCTCCACTGTCGCCGGCCAGATCCGGCCTCCGGCCGGCCAGATCCGGCTCGCCGCGCCGTCGCCCGCCATT
>NC_041391.1:155477023-155485619 GCF_002162155.2 Triticum dicoccoides
ATTCCCGGCTTGCCCGCGTCGCCGGTGCCGCCTTAGGCGGCGCCGCCGCCGCCCTGCCATGGCCTCGGTCGGCCTCGTCGGGTAGGACGACGAGGGCCGCCTGGGCGCCTCCCTCTCGCGCCGCATGGGCCTCTCCGCGGTCCGGCCCAGTGCGCCTCCCCCGCGGCCCAACGCCTCGGCCCAGCCCAGCTCCCCATCGGCCCGCCTCCTCTCCAACCTGGGCCGAGTCCATGGTGAGAAGCCTCCGAATCCCGCCCTGCGCGCTAGTTGCTATTTGACGCCCATTCTGTTTTTTTACTGAAAACCGCCAAGTCCTTAAATAGTTACATTCTGGTGCATACTTTGACCTGCTGTATCTCCATGCATACTGCTCCGTTTTGTGCGTGTAATATGTCAAATTGTTCGTCTCAATGAGTACTTAATTTCATTACATTGCATCATGTTCATTTGAGCTCATCTTGATGCCTGAATCATCGTTGCAAGAGTGCTATATGATGTTGTCTGCTGTCTATTAACATAACATGCTCATTTGTCGTTTTTGCCATGTTTGATGTGTGCATCCCATGAGGTTGATGTCTACATGTGTTTTGAACTATGCCATGCCATCTTTACAGTGGTGTATGCCATGTATTTTTTGTGATCAATGTGGTGACTAGCACAAGCATGCAAACTAGGCTTCGTGATGTTGCTGATTTTAGTCCCTGTTCTACTGTTATTTTGATGCCATGTAAACATGACGCTACAGAGAGATCCATGCATATTTTGAGATACTTCAATAAGGATGTTTTGAACATATGGTTATTATCTATCCATTAATGCCCCTATTTGCAATTATGGAGTAGTCTAGCATGTCATTTGCTTGCTCTACTTTTGCTACAAAATGTTTCCTAGCAGATTGTTTACATGTTATTCAATTTTGCCAAGGTTGTTGTAGTTGATCCTTGCATGCTATGAACTTGTTCTTGCCTTGGTTAGCTTCATAAACATGTCTTCTTGCTGATGTTGTGCTTAACTTGTCATGCAATGACTTGTGGTGAGTGAATCGAGCTTGTTAAGTAGTGTACTTGCAGTTGCTGTTTTGCTAGGCTGAATCTGTTATTTCGTGATGCTATGTAAACCTGCTGCTACAAGTCATTCTATGCATAATCTGGAGATGTTCACTAAGGGTGTTTTTTTCTACATGTCATGCTCTATCCATCTATGCCCCTGGTTGCATTTATAGCTTGCTGTAGCTTGTTGTAATCTTGCTCCAAAGTTGCTAAATAATGTTGCTGTCAGTCTGATAACATTAAGTTCAGTTGTTGCCATGATTGTTGCTAGTGTTCCATGCACCCTATGAACTTGCTCTTGCCATGCTTAGCTTCATAAACATGTTTTCTTACTGTTGGTTGCCTTGCCATGCCATGTATTGCTCTGTGGTGAGTGGTACAAGCTCACCAACATGCCTACTTATTGTTGTTCCTGCCATGTATGAATCTGTCATATAACTTGCCATGTTTGCATGGGTGCCATCATATTTTCTGATCCTTTTTGGCTTATGGTCAGTAAAAGACTTTTGTTCTATGCATTTAGTAGTATCATGCCATGCCTTTGTTTGCCATGATAAGTTCCTGTAACATGTTGTTTGATAGCTCTGAACATTGCAACCTGATGTTATTTTCTGCAAAGTCTGAACTGTTATTATTTGCAATCTTGCCATGTGTGTTTGAGCATGTTCTAGTGATTTCTGGAGATAGCTTAGTGTTCATGTTTTGTTATGCTTTACCCATACATCATGTCCATGCCTTTTGTTCTCATGTTGAGGCCCTGTATCATGTTGTTTTGGTGCTTGCAATATGCCTAGTTGCTGTTATGGTCAGATTGTTGTTATGACTTGTATAGAGTGTATGTGTTGAACCGTTGCTCCGTTTTGAGTGTGCTCTATATGAAACTTGCTTGATTTTGCATGTAGTTTCATATTATCCTGTTGCATCCATGTTTTGAGGTGTTTGCTTGATGTTTGGGTGCATTTTGCATCTATGCCATGTTTAACTTGTTTTGCTCATATCTTCTAGGCCGTAGCTCCGAATTAAACAAACTTTATATGTAACTTGACTAGAATCTCGTGTAGATCATCTTGGTGCATCTTAACTTGCTGTTTAACAACTTGAACATAAGGTTTATTCAGATCTGGACTAACTTCAAAATTTGCATATGAGGACTTACCAGAATTGTTATATGTTGTTCCCGGCCTCATTTAAACTTGCCTTGATGTGTTGCTCTTGTTTGCATCATCTCTTGCCATGAGTAGCTTCATGTAGTCTTGCCTTGCATCATACTTGTTTGTGCATCATGTCTTGTTCATGTGTGGTGTGTTTACCATGTTGTGTGCTTCTTTTCAATAGTTCCTGTTTCGTTGCGATCGTGAGGATTCGTTCGTCTACGCTTGGTTCGGCTTCATCCGTTCGTCTTCTTCATGGACTCGTTCTTCTTCCTTGCGGGATTTCAGGCAAGATGACCGCTACCCTGGATCTCACTACTATCATTGCTATGCTAGTTGCTTCGTTCTATCGCTTTGCTGCGCTACCTATCACCTGTTTATCAAGCCTCCCATATTGCCATGAACCTCTAACCTTTGACACCTTTCCTATGCAAACCGTTGTTTGGCTATGTTACTGCTTTTGCTCAGCCCCTCTTATAGCGTTGCTAGTTGCAGGTGAAGTTGAAGATTGCTCCATGGTGGACAGGATTATGTTGGGATATCACAATATCTCTTATATTATTATTAATGCATCTATATACTTGGTAAAGGGTGGAAGACTCGGCCTTATGCCTGGTGTTTTGTTCCACTCTTACCGCCCTAGTTTCCGTCATACCGGTGTTATGTTCCCAGATTTTGCGTTCCTTACGCGGTTGGGTGATTTATGGGACCCCTTGACAGTTTGCTTTGAATAAAACTCCTCCAGCAAGGCCCAACCTTGGTTTTACCATTTGCCTCACCACCACCTACTTTTCCCTTGGGAGTCGCTCTCTCGAGGGTCATCTTTATTTTAGCCCCCTCGGGCCAGTGCTTGTCTAAGTGTTGGTCTGAACCGAGCCGCCTGCGGGGCCACCTCGGGGAAACTCGAAGTTTGGTTTTACTCATAGCCTGTCTCATCCGGTGTTGCCCTGAGAACGGGATATGTGTAGCTCCTATCGGGATTGTCGGCGCATCGGGCGGTCTTGCTGGTCTTGTTTTACCATTGTCGAAATGTCTTGTAAACCAGGATTCCGAGTCTGATCGGGTCTTCCTGGGAGAAGGTATATCCTTCGTTGATCGCGAGAGCTTATCATGGGCTAAGTTGGGACACCCCTGCAGGGTATAATATTTCGAAAGCCGTGCTTGCGGTTATAGGCAGATGGGAATTTGTTAATGTCCGGTTGTAGATAACTTGACACCAGATCTGAATTAAAACGCATCAACCGCGTGTGTAGCCATGATGGTCTCTTTTCAGCGGAGTCCGGGAAGTGAACATGGTTTTGGGTTATGCTTGACGTAAGTAGGAGTTCAGGATCACTTCTTGATCATGGCTAGCTTCACGACCGTTCCGCTTGCTCTCTTCTCGCTCTTATTTGCGTAAGTTAGCCACCATATATGCTTAGTCGCTGCTGCAACCTCACCACTTTACCCCTTCTTTTCCCATTAAGCTTTGCTAGTCTTGATACCCATGGTAATGGGATTGCTGAGTCCTCGTGGCTCACAGATTACTTCAACAACAGTTGCAGGTACAGGTTATGCGATGATCATGACATGAGAGCGATGCTTGCTTGTTTGGAGTTCTTCTTCTGCTTCTTCTTTGATCAGGGGATAGGTTCCAGGTCGACAGCCTGGGTTAGCAGGGTGGATGTCATTTGAGTTTCTGTTTGTGTTTCATCCGTAGTCGGATGTTGATATTGTGTATGATGTATTGTTCTATTCGTGTGGCATTGTATGCCTCTTGTATGTATCCCCATCTATTATGTAATGTTGATGTAATGATATCCACCTTGCAAAAGCGTTTCAATATGCGAGTCTATCCTTGGTGGGACCTTCGAGTTCCTTTTGAATAGGGTTGCATATTGGGCGTGACATGAATCACCCTCTCTAGGATTTGATCCACCACATGACGATGTTGAACATGGATACTATGATGAGGATGATGATAGTGACTTCGATCTTGACGATGCAATGAGACATTTTGGTCTTATGGCAAATCTTCGGAGATATATGGCAAGAGGAAAGGATTGGGTTCTTGATAGTGGATGTACCGATCACATGATCGGAGATAAAGACATGTTTCGCGAGCTTGCTGAAAATGATAGTCCTCGAAAGTATGTCACTTTCGGTGACAACTCAAAGGGTAAGGTGGTTGGCCTCGATAAGGTGGCCATCTCACATGATAGCTCCATTCAGAATGTTATGCTCGTTGAATCTCTTGGCTACAACTTACTTTCAGTATCTAGACTTGCTGATTTCGGTTTCAATGTCCTATTTACTGAAGTAGATTGCCAAGCGTTTCGTCGAGACAATCATAAAATGGTGTTTACCGGTATACGTAGAGGTGATCTATACATAGTTGATTTCACTTAAAAGGCTCAACCCAAAACTTGCTTCATTGCTAAATCCTCAAAAGGTTGGTTATGGCATAGACGACTAGGTCACGTTGGCATGAGAAACCTTGACAAGCTTATTAAAGGAAATCATATCCTTGGTGTTAACGATGTCATATTTGATAAGGATAGACTTTACAGTGCTTGTCAAGCAGGTAAACAGGTTGGAGGAAGGCATCCTGTGAAGAACATCATGACCACAAGGAGGCCACTCGAGCTACTTCACATGGATCTTTTTGGTCCCAACTCTTACAAGAGTCTCGGAGGAAATTCTTTTGGTCTACTTATAGTTGATGATTTTTCAAGATTTACGTGGGTGTTCTTTCTCGATGATAAATCGCAGGTCCAAAAGATCTTCAAAAACTTTGCTAGGAAGGCCCAAAATCAATTTGAAGTGAAGATCAAGAAGGTTCGCAGCGACAACGGAACGGAGTTCAAGAACGCACATGTGGACACCTTTCTTGACGAAGAAGGGATTTCACAAGAGTTCTCGGCTACATACACACCTCAACAAAATGGAGTTGTTGAGAGGAAGAACCGGACGCTCATCGAAATGGCGAGAACGATGCTTGATGAGTACAAGACACCGAAGCACTTTCGGGCAGAAGCGGTTGAGACAGCTTGTCATGCAACAAATCGCTTGTATCTTCACAAGCTACTCAGCAGGACGACATATGAGCTCCTCACCGGTAACAAACCCCAAGTTGGATACTTTCGAGTATTCGGATCAAAGTGCTACATTCTTGATAAGCATCATCGTTCTAAATTTGCTCCTAAGTCTCATGAAGGTTTCCTACTAGGTTATGGCTCAAACTCTCACACTTATCGTGTCTACAACAATTTCACTCGAAAGGTTGAAGAGACGGTAGATGTGAAGTTTGATGAATCTAACGGCTCGCAAGTAGAGCAATTGCCAATTGATGTAGGAGACAAAGATCCTTCAGAAGCAATCCAAGACTTGTCTATTGGCAAGGTCCGTCCAATGGTGGTGAAGGAGAGTACATCGTCCGTCCAAGTGGAAGCTTCTACTTCACGACAAGGTGAACCAAGAGTTGATATGGAAGCATCCACAAGTGGGACACACCAAGATGAAGAAAACGAGGAAGTGCATCAAGATGAACATCAACAACCTCCTTCTCCACCACGACAAGAGTATGACAACGCCAACAATGAAGAAGGCCAAGAAGAAGAACAAGATGAAGAAGAAGTTCAACCAAGATCCAAGCAAAAGCTTTCACGAGTTCGAGCAAGAATTGCTAAAGACCATCCCGTCGAGCAAATCTACAATGATATTCAAACCGGGAGAATCACTCGCTCTAAAACTCGTTCAGCTAACTTTTGTGAAAACTATTCTTTCATCTCTAGCATTGAACCTATGAAGGTCGAAGAAGCATTAGAAGATACGGATTGGATAAATGCTATGCATGAAGAGCTACACAACTTTGAGAGGAACCAAGTTTGGACATTGGTTGAGAAGCCCGGCAACAACCACAACATCATCGGTACCAAATGGGTGTTTCGTAACAAGCAAGATGAAGATGGACAAGTAGTTCGCAACAAAGCACGTCTCGTCGCCCAAGGCTACACACAAGTCGAAGGTATGGACTATGGTGAGACTTATGCTCCGTTGCTAGACTTGAGTCCATTCACATCTTACTTGCCTATGCTAATCACCATGATATCACCTTGTACCAAATGGACATTAAAAGTTCTTTTCTAAATGGTGAAATAGAGGAGGAAGTTTATGTTAAACAACCTCCCGGCTTTATCAATCCTAAGAAACCAAATCATGTTTACAAACTTCGCAAAGCTCTTTATGGTCTTAAACAAGCTCCTAGAGCGTGGTATAAATGCTTGACCAAGTTCCTTATTGAAAAAGGCTTTGAAATTGGGAAAATTGATTCTACTCTTTTTACTAAAAGGGTTAATGGAGAACTCTTTGTATGCCAAATTTATGTTGATGATATTATATTTGGTTCAACTAACCCTCATTTTAGTGAAAAGTTTGGGAAGCTTATGTCGGAGAAGTTTGAGATGTCTATGATGAGTGAACTCAAATTCTTTCTTGGGTTGCAAATCAAGCAAACTAAGGAAGGTACTTTTGTCTCTCAAACAAAGTACACTAAGGATTTGTTCAAGAAGTTCAATATGCAAGAATGCAAAGGTATGCCTACACCCATGCCTACTAGTGGACATCTTGACTTGACCAAAGATGGTGAACCGGTTGATCAAAAGGTTTATCGCTCTATGATTGGATCATTGCTATATCTATGTGCTTCATATCCTGATATTATGCTAAGTGTGTGCATGTGTGCATGATATCAAGCTGCTCCTAAAGAATGTCATCTTAAGGCCGTGAAAAGGATAGTGAGATACTTAATCCATACACCAATTTTTGGCATTTGGTATCCCAAGAGGGCCTCTTTCGATCTTGTTGGCTACTCCGACTCGGACTATGCCGGAGACAAGGTTGATAGAAAGTCCACTTCAGGTACTTGTCAATTTCTTGGTAGATCTCTTGTGTCTTGGTCCTCCAAGAAACAAAACTCGGTATCCTTATCCACAGCCGAAGCGGAATACATTGTCGCTGGTTCATGTTGTGCTCAATTACTTTAGATGACCCAAACTCTTAAAGATTATGGGATATATGTGAAACATGTTCCATTGCTTTGTGACAATGAAAGTGCTATCAAAATTGGTCATAATCATGTGCAACATTCTCGAACTAAGCATATTGAAGTTCGTCATCATTTCATTCGAGATCATGTTGCTAAGGGTGACATTAATCTTAAGCATGTTCACACCGAAAAACAATTAGCGGATATATTCACTAAACCTCTTGATGAGAAAGTGTTTTGCAGGTTGAGAGGAGAATTAAACATCATTGATGCTTCAAACTTGGAGTAGAAACTCCATTGGATACATGCAAGACATGAGCTTATGACTAATCCTTGATATTTCTCTTATGATGAAAATCTTATATCTTGGACATATTTGCATCTTGCATGTTATCTAACCCATGTAGGTACTTGGTTGAATCAAATTCCATGAGATTGTAACCTACTCACATCTTGAGCAATCTCTACATCACCAAGTCTCTATACAAAGGTGGTTGAAGACAAGGAAGCACGAAACCATTCAAACATATCCTTTGACAAATTCTATGTTGAGCTTCATGATTGTCATTTTTGGATACACAAGTGCTCTTCCTTGCAAGAACTAACCCATGTAGGTAGATGGACTCAAATTACAAGTGGTGCTCCCAACTCTTGATGAGCTACATCAACCTTGAGCAACCCACACAAGTTCAACTACATGATCAACACCACCAACCAAGGTATGTTATTCCATCTTAGAGAAGCTTTACTCTGAGTCATGAGCTAAAGCAACTCGACAAGATGTGAATACATCAAGATGCTTAAACGAAAAATGGTAATCCCATTTTGAGCTTAAACGATGAGTATGACCTATGATCAAGTGATCTCACTTGACTCCTAAGTCAATATACTCTAACATAGGTGACTTTGTCGCCGACCATCTCTAGATGAAGTTCTCTTGTGTTCTTTTCTATGTTTTTGCATTTGTCTCATGCATATTTGTTTCCCCTTTCAAAAAAAACTTCATCTAGATTTCTTTCTTTTCTGTTTGTTCAGCATTTTCTGCATCCAATTCATTGCATATCATTTAGTAAATTCCTTGCAAATCTTTGTGAGATCCTACTAGACTAGTGAGCTGAGGTGACAAGTGTTTTCTCTGCGATGAACTCGGTTCCATCGATTAGTTATTTTCGGTCCAACCAAATTCTTTCGGTACAACCGAAGCATACCACTCGGTGCCACCGATTTCACCACAGGAAAAACAGTTTGCCACTAATTATGTGTTTCATCTGATCCAGCTCCACTCAATGAATCTTGTCCTCTACAAGCATCACATTTTTATAAATGCTTTGTGCTGTGACTCAAGGATCAAACCCTTCTTGGAAATTGAT
>NC_041391.1:155485785-155570154 GCF_002162155.2 Triticum dicoccoides
GTATCACTTCCTCAGGGGGAGAAAGAGATCTCCAGGGGGAGAGAATACTCAAGTAGAAAGTATTTCTCAAGGATCCCAGATGCTCGGTGTTCAAGAGGAGAGATTCCACATGTCTTATTGAGGGGAAAAGACATGTTCATATATGCTTATTTGTATTAGCTTGCATTGGCTCTGTTCATTTATATCTTTCAGCTCTGATTTTCTGTTCCCTATCTTCTCCCAGTATCCCATGCTAGATTCAGGGGGAGCAAGACATCTAAGGGAAAGAAATCATTTAAATTCATTGCATACCTTTACTCTTAGGGACATGTCTAATCCAATGTGGTACTTAGTACTCACTCTCTACATGTCATCCCCGTCTTGGTATTCTTGTGGTTTCTTCTGTTTGCTCTGGCTAGTAGATGTACCTATGTTATCTAACCTTGTTTACGCAGGTTCATTCCATCCTAAGCCAACTCAAGACTACAAGGTAAGTATGTGCATCACAATCATGTGTATGAGGAATTCTTGCTGATGTACATACTGTTTGCAAGAAGGACTCATGAGCATGAAGATATTTTCTTTAATATTCTTTGCTCTGATGCATATGGCCAAGATACATGTAACCCATTGCCTACTCTATCATGGTTATGCTCTCACATGCTTCTATATTCCATATTCACATGTTTGCATACATGTAGGGGGAGCCTATGCTTCTTACATGTCTTTCTAAAGCTTTACTTGCTATTCTTTATATCCTTATCTAAAGCTTTGATGTATGCTGTCATCAATTACCAAAAAGGGAGAGATTGAAAGCACAAGTGCTCCCTAGGTGGTTTTGGTAATTAATGTCTACATATCTCTTGTTGGACTAACACTTTTATCTAGTATGTTTCAGATAAGTTCAACAATGGAGTGGCATGGACTAAAGGATGTGGGAACTCCTTCAAGATGCTAAGGACAAAGGATTGGCTAAAGCTTCAAGCTCAAGACTCTTCATTTTACATTTTAGTGATCCAAGATCACATTGAGTCTATAGGAAAGGCTAATACTATCAAGAAGGGATGAGGTGTTGCTTAATGAGTTTCTTGCTCCATAGTGCTTAGTGATATGCTCCAAAACCCTCAACTACTTTCCCACTTCCACACATATGACCTAAACCTAAAGCCAAAATCGGTCACACCGATTCTTTCTATCCGGCGCCACCGAGTTCAAATGTCATAGCCACTGCCACAAACCCTAGGCAAATCGGTCTCACTGATAGGGATCTCAGTCTCACCGAGATGGGATTGTAATCTCTCTTGTCCATTATCAAAATCGGTCTCACCAAGTTTGTGTAATCGGTACTACCGAGATTACAATGCAAACTCTCTGGTTAGCTAATTACCAAAATCGGTCTCACCGAGTTTGTGTAATCGGTCTCACCGAGATTACGTTATGCCCTAACCCTAACCATATCGGTCCTACCGAGTTGCATTACGGTCCCACCGAAAATCCTAACGGTCACTAGGTTTACTAAATCGGTCTGACCGAGTTTGTTGATTCGGTCCCACCGAGATTGGTAAATTGTGTGTAACGGTTAGATTTTGTGTGGAGTCTATATATACCCCTCCACCTCCTCTTCATTCGTGGAGAGAGCCATCAGAACAAACCTACACTTCCAACTTACCAGTTCTGAGAGAGAACTACCTACTCATGTGTTGAGGCCAAGATATTCCATTCCTACCATATGGATCTTGATCTCTAGCCTTCCCCAAGTTGCTTTCCACTCAAATCTTCTTTCCACCAGATCCAAATCCTATGAGAGAGAGTTGAGTGCTGGGGAGACTATCATTTGAAGCACAAGAGCAAGGAGTTCATCATCAACGCACCATTTGTTACTTCTTGGAGAGTGGTGTCTCCTAGATTGGCTAGGTGTCACTTGGGATCCTCCGACAAGATTGTGGAGTTGAACCAAGGAGTTTGTAAGGGCAAGGAGATCGCCTACTTCGTGAAGATCTACCGCTAGTGAGGCAAGTCCTTCGTGAGCAACGGCCATGGTGGGATAGACAAGGTTGCTTCTTCGTGGACCCTTCATGGGTGGAGCCCTCCGTGGACTCGCGCAACCGTTACCCTTCGTGGGTTGAAGTCTCCATCAACGTGGATGTACGGTAGCACCACCTATCGGAACCACGCCAAAAACATCTGTGTCTCCAATTGTGTTTGAATCCTGCAAAACCCCTCCCTTTACATTCTTGCAAGTTGCATGCTTTACTTTCCGCTGCTCATATACTCTTTGCATGCTTGCTTGCTATATTTTGTGAATGTTAAACTTGTGCCTAATCTCCACTTAAACTTAAAGAAGCTAAAAACTGCAACTTTGGTACTTAGTGTCTAATCACCCCCCCTCTAGACACCTCTTCTCAAGGTCCTACAATAACCTCTGCAGCACGTCCGCAACCAGGATGAAGAGATACGGGGACAAGGAATCGCCTTGCCGGAACCCCCCTTTTGCAAGGATGGGATCACCCAGCTCACCATTGATTAGAACACGAGAGCGTCCCATAGAGAGGAGAGAACGAACCCACTGATTCCATGATGATGGGAAACCCCGGGCCTCAAGCACTTGATACAGGCACTGTCAACTAACACTGTCGAAAGCTTTGTGAAAGTCCAGTTTCAAGGCAATAACTGGCAATTTCCTTTTGTGCGCACACTGTATCATTTCAGTAGCCAGTGCAAAATTCTCCACGATCGAACGACCGTGCATGAAACCTGATTGCAGTGAATGGATTAGGCTGGGAATCCTCTTTTTCAGTCTATTGGTCATCACCTTTGAGGCCAGCTTTGGTGTATTGTGCACCAACGATATAGGTCGATAATCCCGCATTTCCAAGGGGGTGTCCTTCTTGGGCAGCAAAGTGATGAAAGGGGTGTTTATTCCATCAAGATTCACACTGTTGTTGTGAAAATCACAGAAGAACCTGAGAAGATCCTCTTTCAGAAGGGTCTTGAAGGCTTTGTAGAACTCATTCGTGAAGCCGTCTGGCCGCGGACTTTTGTTATTGGGCATCTTGTCTATTGCCTCCACTATTTCAGCCCAAGAAAAACCCTCTCCAAGCTCTGACAGGTCTGTAGTCTCATACGAAGAGCTCAACTGGACAAAAGGCCTCGAAGGAGCAGGCTGTCCAAGTATGTCAGCAAAATAACTCGTAGCCAGGCTAAGCTTGTGGAAGTTTTGAAAGTGCTCCACCCCATCCCTGACAATAACCTTGATGTTGTTGCGGCGTGCTTGGCATTTGGCAGCTACATGAAAAAAGTGGCAATTTTCATCACCTGAGACGCACTAACGCACCTTGGCACGGCGTCTCCAGAAAGTCGTTTGCCAGAGGATAAGTTGCTCTGCTTTGGCAGAGGCAAACTCTCGAAGAACAGCCTCCGAGATGGACAAGCTTCTTCTTTCCTCAACAACATTCAGAAAGCAAACCACATTCTTGTTATTCTCTATCAGCATTCTTAAAGTGGATTGCTGTCTGCACCAACGTTGAAGAGCAGCCCTTGTGCGCCTCATCTTGAATTTGATGGTAGAAGCAGAGGATTGGAAGTCTCTGGTGCCCCTTGACCAACAATCGTTGATGATATTCCTGGCCTCCTCAATCTCTAACCAGTGATTTTCCATCCCGAACAACTTACTCCTGGATGTCTCCGCAGAGAAAGACATAAGGATTGGCACATGATCTGATGTGGTTGTTGATATGCAGGCGTCGGTTGATTGTAAGAAGCTTAGATTCCACGCGGCATTTACAAGTACTCTGTCCAGGCGAGCGAGAGTAGGCGACCATCTCTTGTTGGACCAAGTGAAGCACCTGTTATTGATTTGAACATTGTCCAGATCATGCTCTCGGATAACTCTCCATCATTCTCCAACTGACATGACCACAAGACTTATCGTATGCAAACATGTACATATTAAAGTCCCCAAGAACAATCCATGGTGTATCTGACGACACCGCTGTGTTGCTAACAGCTTAAAAAAACTGGTCTGTCCCTGCTTCGGCATGGTGCATACACAGTGGTCAGCAGGAAGGTGCTGTTGGTAGTAGGCGAAGTCATCCTCAGGGTGATGTGGAACTTGTGTGTTGCAATGACTTGACACTGGACGCAGCCGGGATCCCAGGCAACCAGGATGCCACCAGACGCGCCATCAGAGAGAGTGGCAGAGTGATCCTTGAGGTTGTTGGGCAGGAAGGATCTCAACTTGAAGCTGGTGATGGATGGCAGCTTGGTTTCCTGCAAACAAACGACACTAGGGCAGCAAGAGGTTATAGTATCACAGACCAGCGAACACTTATCATCTTTCCCCAGTCCCCGTACATTCCAACTTAAAATCTTCATGGATTAGCAACGAGTGTACAACCCAACAGAGGAGACGGGGTAAGGTAAACAAAATGCAAGTGATGATCGAACAAGAAACAATCTTGCTGCAAAAGAGACATACATAGTACAGATCGACACTAGACTGGATTGACATGATAAACCTGCCCCATGAGCAGGCCAAACTACAACCTCTAGGAACCACATGACAACTTGAAGAAACATGGCAACATGCTGGCCTAAACATAGAAAGCAAAGCTAGAGCAGACTCGAAGACACAACTACAGAGACTGACAACGACATGAGAACTACTCATTGGAACAACCGAGGACGCGCATTGAAGAAGCAGAGGAGCTGGTGGTGGTGGGGGATGCATCACCAGATGAGGCAGACGCCGCCCGGTTTCTGACTTGATCGAAGATGGCAGGTGCATTAAGGTCACAAACTTGGACAATCTGACGCAGCTTTCCCCTCGTCAGTGGAGACGGGGTGTCCATGAGCGGCAGCTGCAGCAGCCCCACCGCAGCTGTCGCCTTCGCCTTCTTCTTCTAACGCGAGGAGCTGGGGCGGCGAGACGGTTGAGGGAGTCCTGGACTAAGGGGTCCTTGGACAGCCGGACTATATACGTTGGTCGGACTGTTGGACTATGAAGATATAAGATAGAAGACCTCATCCCGTATCCGGATGGGACTCTCCTTTGCGTGGAAGGCAAGCTTGGCGATTCGGATATATAGATTCCTTTCTCTATAACCGACTTTGTACAACCCTAGCCCCCCGGTGTTTATATAAACCGAAGGGTTTGGACTTCTAGGGTTTAGCGACAATCATAACTTCATAGGCTAGACTTCTAGGGTTTAGCCATTACGATCTCGTGGTAGATCAACTCTTGTAATACTCATATTCATCAAGATCAATCAAGCATGAAGTAGGGTATTACCTCCATAGAGAGGGCCCGAACCTGGGTAAACATCGTGTCCCCCGCCTCCTGTTACCATTATCCTTAGATGCATAGTTCGGGACCCCCTACCCGAGATCCGCCGGTTTTGACACCGACATTGGTGCTTTCATTGAGAGTTCCGCTGTGCCACCGAAGATAGGCTTGATGGCCAAGCGTCAGCTAATTGCCACCGCAAGAAACCTGAAAAAGAAGCAGTAGCAGCTTCAAGCTGATCAAGATCTGCTCAATGAAAGATGGACTAATGTCCTGGCAGCCGAGGAATATGTCCTCGAGCGCCCAACCAAAAGCTACCCGAAGCGCAAACTGTTACCACAGTTCGATGACGAGGCGCTGGAGCCCATACTACCAAGGTATGATGCGGCTTCCTGACCACCACGTGGCCGGGATAAAGCGGCACCTCGAGCCGAACACTAGCCCGCATTACCTTGCCGAACAGACAAAAATACAACAGCTCAGGGATATATACATGACCTGTGACGCGATTTGGAAAAGAGAGCAGGTCAGACAAGATCCATCTACGGATCGCGAGGGCATGCCCCGATGCGCGACAACGGCCGTCCAGCTGAACGCGGGAAACATGTCCACGTCCGGGCCGAAAATCGCAGACGAACTCCATCCGAGCTACGTCATGACTTGGCCGGATATAGAGGCGCTTCACTGATGAAGTAATGGGACATGATATCTGAGAAGGGTTTAAACCAGTGAACATTGAATCATATGATTGGACAACAGACCCCGCAGCGTGGATTGAGGATTTTCTTCTCCACATTCATATGGCCCGCGGTGAAGATCTTCACGCCATCAAATACGTCCCGCTCAAACTCAAGAGACCAGCCCCGATACTGGTTAAACAGCCTTCCCGAAAACTCCATTGGCAGCTGGGAGGAATTGGAGGACGCCTTCCTCGACAACTTCCAAAGCACATATGTCCGACCTCCGGATGCCGATGACTTAAGTCTTGGCAGCTGGGAGGAATTGGAGGACGCCTTCCTCGACAACTTCCAAAGCACATATGTCCGACCTCCGGATGCCGATGACTTAAGTCACATAATCCAACAGCTCGGAGAGTCAGCCAGGAAATTCTGGACTCGGTTCTTAACTAAAAAGAACCAGATCATTGACTGTCCCGATGCTGAAGCCCTAGCGGCCTTTAAACACAACATCCACAACGAATGGTTGGCCGGACACCTTGGCCAGGAAAAACCGGAGTCTATGTCAGCCCTTACGGCACTCATGACCCGCTTCTGTGTGGGCGAAGACACTGGCTAGCCCATAGCAATAACAAAACAAGCGAACCTGGCACTTCTGAAGTCAGAAATAGCAACGACAAGCCCCGATGCAATAGGCATAAGCGTCGAAACAACGGCGACAACACCGAAGACACGGCAGTCAACGCCGGATTCAGTGGCTCCAAGTCAGGTCAGCAGAAGAAGCCATTTAAAAGGAACAATCCGGTCCCGTCCAGTCTAGACCGCATACTAGATCGACCATGCCAAATCCATGGCACTCCAGATAAACCAGCCAATCATACCAACAGGGAATGTTGGGTTTTCAAACAGGTCGGCAAGTTAAATGCCGAGAATAAGGAGAAAGGGTCGCAAAGCGAGGACGATGACGAGGAACCCCGACCACCGAACACAGGGGGACAGAAGAAATCCCCCCCCCCCCCAAGTCAAAACGGTGAACATGATATACGCCACCCACATCCCCAAGAGGGAGTGCAAGCGCGCACTCAGGGACGTCTATGCGATGGAGCCAGTCGCCCCAAAGTTCAACCCATGGTCCTCCCGTCCGATCACCTTCGATCACAGGGACCATCCGACTAGTATCCGTCATGGCGGTTCAGCCGCACTGGTGCTTGACCCAATTATTGATGGATTCCACCTCACACGAGTCCTCATGGATGGTGGCAGCAGCTTGAGCCTGCTCTATCAGGATACAGTGCGCAAAATGGGTATCGATCCCTCAAGGATCAAGCCCACAAAAACCACCTTTAAAGGTGTCATACCAGGTGTAGAGGCCTATTGTACGGGCTCAATCACACTGGAAGTGGTCTTCGGATCCTTGGGCATGGACGGAGGCACAACTAGACCATGGTCCAGAATGCGGCTCAATCGCCCCTGGATCCGCATACCTTCACCTTTTCTCTTTCTTTCAGGTTTTTTCCTTCTCGAGGCTTTTCTGATAACCTGATCATCGGACCCATCGCGGGACGAATACACCAAGAAGGCAAGGGGCTTTGACGTACAAGGGAATCCACAGGTGGTCTCTCTAACGATTGTTATACATGTTTTAAATACCGGCACGCAGCTCGCTCTTGGTCATGGCATTTAAAATAGCCCTATTTGTTATTGCACTACTCGTACACATACGCCTTGACGTATTAATCAAATTACAATGGAAAATAATTTGCAGCGTCAGCTTATTACTTAATTTTTTTCCTTGTCTATTTATTTATTATCAATTGCACCCGTACATTCTAGTACGCCTTAATTCGCCAGGGGCTTCATTGTACCCCATAACACGACAAGAAAGTCCGAACACTTTTTATAGTACAGTTCAGCACCCCGAACTTATAACATTATATGCATCGGGTCCGAATCATATCTTTGGTCAATAGTTGGGTTGCCCGGCTCCTGTGCTTACTACCTTACGTTCCGCTATATCGGCTAGGGTAGTAAAGGGAGAACTACTGCGATTGTGTCCCAGTTCATCCGGACGAGCACCTCAGTAGAGAAAGCTGAAAACTGATTGTCATGATGCGGCGAGAGCTGGTCAACTGTTCGAGAGGTTTTAAAATCCTTAGAGATTTTTTTCGCTTTAGGCGAGGAATCGACTATTATCCGATTAGGCGTGTATAGTGCCCCAAGTTCGGCTTTCCGAATACTAGGGGCTGCGCCAAAATTTAAAATTATCAAACTCCTATGGCTAAGTGAGGGTGATAAAGCCGTACAGTCCGATTGCCTTGTTTGTTGTGCTAAACACCTCCTTAAAGGACAAAAAACCCGGATAAAGAGTGTTTAGATTTATCCTGAACACCCCTGTACTAGCTATGTGGGGGCAGAAGCCGATGACTAGCCAACTTTCAGATATCATAAATGGCCGCACAGGAGGTAAAATTTTAAATACATAAGCATTATTTTACATAACGACCTTGTTTCATATTATAGGATAGGATAACATGAATGTTTTCATCGGAATATGATATCCTTCGCACATTGCTCCGCCACAAGGCGGGATCCCTCTAGGACACTGCCATAGTATAGTTCGGGTCGGCGGTGCTCCTTGCCCTCAGGCGGCCCCTCGGTCATCAGCTTCGTGGCATCCATTTTCGCCCAATGCATCTTAGCGCGGGCAAAGGCCATACACGTACCTTCAATGCACACCGACCGCTTTATGACTTCAAGTTGCAGGCAGGGACTAACAAGCCACTTCACGAGTCTGAAGTAGCTACTGGGCATGAGCTCGGCAGGCCATAGCCGGATTATTAGGTTCTTCATGGCCAGTTTGGCCGCCTTGTGCAACTCGACCAGCTGTTTTAGCTGGTCGCTAAAGGGCACCGAATGTTCTGGTCCAAGCTATTGAGACCAGAACAGCTTCTCCGTAGAACTCCCTTCTTCGGCTCGATAGAACTCTGCGGCATCTGATATGCTGCGCGGTAGATCTGCAAATGCTCCTCGAGAACTCCAAATTCGAGTAAGCAAAAGGAACGTTTCCTTCACACACTTGCTTTGCATAATAAAAGCCTTACCCGCCGTGATCTTCTTGGCCGCCTGGATTTCTTGGAGGGCTCTCTGGGCTTCGGCCCGGGCATCTTGTGGGCTCTGGCGAGCCTTGGCAAGTTCGGACTCTCGAGTATTTGAATCATGCTCCAAGGACTCGTACTTCTTAACGGTGTCCTGGAGCTCTTGCTGGACCTCGCTGACCCGAGCCTCCTTCTTCTCGCGCGCGGCGCGTTCCTTGGCCACTTTGTCCTCGGCCTCGGCTACACCTTCTTGAAGGCCGCCACCTCGGTCGTGGCCCCTGATAAAGTTCATGACACTTTAATCAGCATGAACCATTCATCCTTCCTAAATATACACACAGGTTACTACATACCTTTGATTTCTTCAAGCTGCTTCTTCACGAGGCCGAGCTCTTCCTCGGCCCGCTCCAGGTTCTACTTCAGTCCGGAGACCTCCGCAGTATGAGCGGTAGCAGCCAGCAGCGACGCCTTCTTATTCACATAGACATCTTATGTTAGAATCCTGCAAAAATTATTTGATCCCCTGTTCGGCTTTTCTTTCCGAACACCAAACAGAGCATCAGGGGCTACTGTCTACACTGTGATATTATTTTTTACAATTACATTACTTACCTCAAAGCCTGTTAGAAGGCTAGTGCAGGCTTCGGCTAGTCCGCTTTTTCCGGACTGGATCTTCTCGATCACCGTACTCATAAGAGTACGGTGTTCTTCAACAATGGAAGCGCCTCATAGCGCTCCTAGCAATCTATCCGGTGCCTCTGGATGGATAGAGGTCACCGGTGGAGGCGGATCATCCTCCTTGTTTGGAAGAGGCTGCCTGCCTGAATCCGGAGCCACCTGGGTCTCCGGAGCTGTATTCGGCTGGGGGCCGAATTGGATGCGGCCCCCATCATCGGTGCCCGTAGGTGTCTTTCCCCCCATGTGTTCGGCAACCGGGATTTTATCCTCCGGCATCACCGGTACGGTCTCCCCTTGGCCTGGGATCCTTCGATACAACACCTCGGTGTTGTCCGCGGCCTTGGGGGAGGAGGCCGTCGGAAGGGACCCGATGTTCATCGCCGACGGGTCCAGCGATCCTTCCGAAGAGGAGGATAGCTCAACGTGGGATGATGACCCACAAGTGTAGGGTATCTATCATAGTCCTTTCGATAATTAAGAGTGTTGAACCCAACGAGGAGCAGAAGGAAATGACAAGTGGTTTTCAGTAAGGTTTTCTCTGCAAGCACTGAAATTATCGGTAACAGATAGTTTTGTGATAAGGTAATTTGTAACGGGTAACAAGCAATGAAAGTAAATAAGGTGCATCAAGATGGCCGAATCCTTTTTGTAGCAAAGGACACGCCTGGACAAGTTCTTATATAGAGAAAAGCGCTCCCGAGGACACATGGGAATTATCGTGAAGCTAGTTTTCATCACGCTCATATGATTTGCGTTCGTTACTTTGAGAATTTGATATGTGGGTGGACCGGTGCTTGGGTACTGCCCTTTATTGGACAAGCATCCCACATATGATTAACCCCTATTGCAAGCATCCGCAACTACAAAAGAAGTATTAAGGTAAACATAACCATAGCATGAAACATGTGGATCCAAATCAGCCTCTTACGAAGCAACGCATAAACTAGGGTTTAAGCTTCTGTCACTCTAGCAACCCATCATCTACTTATTACTTCCCAATGCCTTCCTCTAGGCCCAAACAATGGTGAAGTGTCATGTAGTCGACGTTCACATAACACCACTAGAGGAGAGACAACATACATCTCATCAAAATATCGAACGAATACCAAATTCACATGACTACTAATAGCAAGACTTCTCCCATGTCCTCAGGAACAAACGTAACTACTCACAAAGCATATTCATGTTCATAATCAGAGGAGTATTAATATGCATTAAGTATCTAAACATATGATCTTCCACCAAATAAACCAACTAGCATCAACTACAAGGAGTAATCAACACTACTAGTGACCCACAGGTACCAATCTGAGGTTTTGTGACAAAGATTGAATACAAGAGATGAACTAGGGTTTGAGAGGAGATGGTGTTGGTGAAGATGTTGATGGAGATTGACCCCCTCCCAATGAGAGGATCATTGGTGATGACGATGGTGATGATTTTCCCCTCCCGGAGGGATGTTTCCCCGGCACAACAGCTCCGCCGGAGCCCTAGATTGGTTCCGCCAAGGTTCCGCCTCGTGGCGGCGGAGTTTCGCCCCGAAAGCTTGCTTATGATTTTTTTCCAGGGTAAAAGACTTCATATAGCAGAAGATGGTCACCGGAAGGCTGCTAGGGGGCCCACGAGGCAGGGGCGCGCCCTAGGGGGGCATCCCCCACCCTCGTGGACGGGGTGTGGGCCCCGTGATGTTGATTCTTTCGCCAGTATTTTTTATTAATTCCAAAAATGACTTCCGTGGAGTTTCAGGACTTTTGGAGCTGTGCAGAATAGGTCTCTAATATTTGCTCCTTTTCCAGCCTAGAATCCCAGCTGCCGGCATTCTCCCTCTTCACATAAACCTTGTAAAATAAGAGAGAATAGGCATAAGTGTCGTGGCATAATGTGTAATAACAGCCCATAATGCAATAAATATCAATATAAAAGCATGATGCAAAATGGACGTATCAACTCCCCCAAGCTTAAACCTCGCCTGTCCTCAAGCGGAAGCTGATATCGAAAAGTATGTCCACATGTTTAGAGATAGAGGTGTCGGTAAAATAAAATATGGACATGCGGGCATCATGATCGTTCTTATAACAACAATATATATATATATATATATATATATATATATATATATATATATATATATATATATTGTCATATGATTTCTTATGCTAAAGTAACAATCTATTCACAATGTCAAGTATGAATGAGAAACTTCATTGAAAACTAACAAACTACAATCTTGGTCATTGAAGCAATCACAATTTATCATAACATAGGAAAGAGTCAATATAAGAGCTTTTCAGCAAGTCCACATACTCAACTATCATTTAGTCTTTCACAATTGCTAACACTCACACAATACTTTTGGGTATGGAGTTTTAATCGGACACAGAGAAAGATAGGGGCTTATATATAGTGTTGCCTCCCAACCTTTTACCTCAAGGGTAATGTCAACAATAATAGTTCACACTAACTTACATCCAATTGGATATATATATCAGGATCTTTCCAACACGATGTGCTTGCCAAAGGATAAAATGTAAAAAGGAAAGGTGAAGATCACCATGACTCTTTCATAAGGTATAAGAAAAAAAGTAAAAGATAGGCCCTTCACAGAGGGAAGCAGAGGTTGTCATGTGCTTTTATGGTTGGATGCATGAAATCTTAATGTGAAAGAATGTCACTTTATATTGCCACTTGTGATATGGACCTTAATTATTTAGTCCGTCGCTTTTATTGTTTCCATATCACAAGATCGCATAAAGCTTATTTTCTCCACACTAGTAAGTCATACATATTTAGAGAGCAATTTTTATTGCATGCAACATGACAACTTACTTGAAGGATCTTACTCAATCCATAGGTAGATATGATGTACTCTCATGGCAAACTGGTTTTAAGGATATTTGGAAGCACAAGTAGTATCTCTACTTGGTGCAAGGAATTTGGCTAGCATGAGGGGGAAAGGCAAGCTCAACATGTTGGATGATCCTTGACAATATACTTTATTTCAGATATAAGAAAACATAACCCATTACGTTGTCTTCCTTGTCCAACATCAACTCTTTAGCATGTCATATTTTAATGAGTGCTCACAATCATAAAAGATGTCCAAGATAGTATATTTATATGTGAAAACCTCTCTTTCTTTATTACTTCCTATTAATTGCAACGATGGCCAAAACTATGTTTGCCAACTCTCAACAACTTTTATTCATCATACTCTTTATATGTGAAGTCATTACTCTCCATAAGATCAATATGATCTCTTTATTTCTTTTTACTCTTTCTTTTATTCCCTCAAGATCATAGCAAGATAGCAAAGCCCTTGACTCAACACTAATCTTTATTATATATAGCTCACGGACTCGATTACATAGAAGGATCATAAGGCAAAACTCAAAACTAAATTATACCAAAACTTTATTCTACTAGATCAAGATATTATCGAAAGGATCAAACTAAGCAAAACAATAAAGATAGGAGTGTGATGGTGATACGATACCGGGACACCTCGCCCAAGCTTGGCAGTTGCCAAGGGGAGTGCCCATACCCAAGTGATTATGTCCCCTTGTTCGGAGGTGGTGATGATGGAGTTGTTGATGATGTAGGCTTGTTGTCCACCTTCCAAGGCATAGGCTCCCCATCATAGAAGGATGATCGAGTCTCCGGAATCCTCAAATCTGCAGCCAAACTCATCCTCTTGAATCTATATTCATACTCACAGTTTTGGTTCTACAGGTCATAGATCTGAGCTTGGAGGTGTTTTCCCCAATGTTTTGGTTCTGCAGGTCATTTTCTCATGAAGCTTGAAGATGTTTTCCCCAATGTTCTTGGCGTCTAGCTTGTGGTTGTTGGTGAATTCCGCGATCATCATGTGGTTGGAGTTGAGTCCGCGTTCCACCATCCCTTGGCACTTGAAAACTTGTTGTTCCATTGCTTCGAGTTTTGTCTCCACGCTTCTGGTCCTCCTTGGTTCCTCAACATCACGGATGTGCAGCACCCCCTCATGCATCTCAATGGTTTGAGGGTGTCGCAGCACCTCCGCGAGGTAGGGGTTGATGACCTTCTAAAAAAAATGTCCTTGGGGGCACTTGAAGACGTCATGGTGATCTAGATCTGTCAGAAAAACAGGACGAAACAAAGACAGAGGATATTTGTGTGGTATGGTGGTCAAAACCTTCGGGAGATTATATAATGAATTTTTACTGACCAAAAGAAGTATCATGCAAGAAAACGGAGTCCGGAGAACACATGAGGTGCCCACGAGGCAGGGGGGCACGCCCAGGGGGTAGGGCGCGCCCTCGGCCCTCATGGACACCTCGTGTCCTTCCCGGCTACTTCTTATTTTACTATTTTCTTAAATATTCCAAAACGGAGAAAAAATGCTATTGGAACTGTTTTGGAGTCGGTTTACTTACCGTACCACATACCTATTCTTTTTCGGAGTCTGAAACATTCTGGAAGGTGTCCCTTATGTATTCCTTCGGGATTACGATTTTAATAACATTAGTTTCAACATTTATGGGGTTACGTGAGATATAATGTTTGATCCTTTGACTGTTCACCACCTTCGGATTTGTGCCTTTGAAGTTGTTGATTTTTATGGCACCGGAACGATAGACCTCCTGGATAACGTAAGGGACTTCCCATTTAGAGAGAAGTTTTCCTTCAAAAAAATCTTAAACGAGAGTTGAAGAGCAACACATAGTCACCTACATTAAACTCACGCTTTTGTATCCTTTTTTCATGCCATCTTTTAACTTTTTCTTTGAACAGTTTGGCATTTTCATAGGCTTGGGTTCTCCATTCATCTAGTGAGCTAATGTCAAATAACCTCTTCTCACCGGCAAGTTTGAAATCATAATTGAGCTCTTTAATAGCCCTGTCATGGTGGGCGCACGGCAGATGCCAAGGTATGGCTAAAGAGAGGAGGAGGCTCGAGGGTGCTGGTGGGCTCCAGAGGCAAGGTTGGCATGCGTGGGCGCGGGACACCGGATATACCTAGGTTCGGGGCTCTCCGGGGAGATAATACCCCTAGTCCTACCGAGTGTAGTTGGATGATCGATAGTACAATGTTGCTCTTGGAGCTGTATGGAGGAGGAAGGAAGCTGGCCAAGGCTTGGGCTGCTCCTTCTCTCCGGTGTTGCCGTTGGGTGGCTAGTCCTATGCTTACTTGCTTTTCTCTTGTGTCTGTTTCTTTTTCCCTTCGTCCCCTTATGACCGCGGGCTCCCGGGGGGTTTTATAGACCAACCCCCCGGGGGTACAATGGTAGTGTTACAAGTCGGTGGGTCCGTATTGTCGGTGTTCGGGGACCCGGGCTGGGTCCCGCTGAGGGCTTGTGGTTCGCCGGGTTCCCCTAGGTGCAGGGCCCCGTGCACCTAGGGGGACTGTGCGCCGTCTTGTCGATCGTCAGGGTGTGGCCGAGTCGAGTCGTGTACAGTGGTTCTCCGTCAGGCCACCGCTAGCTGCCGTCAGCGGTGAGGGCGTGAGCACTGTTGCCACGCCAGCCCCGGTCAGCGGGTACGTGAGGGGCACTATTGCCTCGCTCCGACTGACCATAGGCATGGGCGGAAGCACTGTTGTCTTGGTCATCGGTGATTGAAGTATCGTCCCATCGTACGGCCTAGATGGGACGGGAGCTGACCCGTGGCAGGGTTGCCGTGCACGCCACGGGTGGGGTCGGCTTGTTGGGGAAGCCTTGGTTGCGCCGGGTTGGGTTGTCTTGCGCCAGTTGCTGAGGCCGGGTCGACTTACCTTGCCGGGTCGGAGAGCTTGGCCGGGTTGCGGGCCTTGCCGGGTCGAGCGACCCGGCCAGGCACGTGCCGGTTCGAGGGGCGATGCGGGCCCTGCTATTTTTGAAAAGGATCCGGGTTCCGTTGCCTTCCCAGGGTTCATCCCCCGACAGTAGTCCCCGAAGCTGTGAAGGTCCGCCGTCTTCAAATGAGTGGGCCTTCGCAGTTTCCCCCTTGAGCAAGGCGGATTCTGCGAGCGCCGGGTCCGGGAACACCCACTGTGTGCCGGTTTTCTTAGAAACCGGATCACGGCATCCCTGCCGTGGTGGGAACCGAGGAGTCCGTCAAATCTTGGGGCGATCCCTCGGGCTTTGCTCAGGCGCCACATGGTGCCCGAAAGTCGGAGGGGCCTAACAGGCCACGCTCGTGACGGGACCGGGCAGCGGGCCGGGGCCCGCCACCGCGCGCCCTTGGTCCAAGCTCGCGGATTTATTGCGGCGTCCGGGGGTTGGTTGCTCTTCCCCGGGCAGTTACTGCGTGTGTACATGCGCACTTATTGCAGGGTAGTGGAATGGATGCGTGCAGACGATCCCACTTCCCCACGTTTGAACCGAGGGTTATAAATTGAGGGGGGGGGCAAGGGGGCGGCGGACATCATTCTCGCTCACGCCCTTCTGTCCCCCCACTCCTGCTCTGCTCTACGCCACCGACGCACAGTTGCGCCTGCTGCCCTGAGCAAAACTTCCTCGGTCGTCCATCTTCTTTCTCCTTCTCCTGTCCATGGCGCTACCGTCGGGCTCCTGGATGGGATCGAACGTCACCACCGAGGATATCATCCATCTTCGAGCGTCGCGGCGCCTGCCACGGGAGATGGACGTCAGCGTCCGCCTGCCGCGCGGCGAGCAGAGGCCCCAGCCCGAGGGGAAGGAGGGTGTGGTCTTCCTCACGCACTTCGAGCGCGGGTTTGGGCTGCCGATGAGCACCTTCTTCTGCGCGTTCCTCGAGTTCTTCGGGCTCCAACCGCATCATCTTGGCACCGGCACCATCGTCCAGCTTTCCGGCTTCGTGACCCTGTGCGAGGGGTACTCGGGGGTCGAGCCCACGATCAACCTCTGGGCGCGCTTCTTCTCCTTGATGCAGCAGGGCCCATCGGCCGGGGAGTTCGCCGACTGCGGCGCCGCCGTCATCTCGAAGCGGTCGGGGGCGGATTTCCCCAAGATCCCGCTGGAGGATTCTGCCAAGAAGTGGCAGAACTCCTTCTTCTACGTCCGCAACCTTGGTGCGGACCATCTCAATCTTCCGCTCTTCGCCATCGTGCCGCCGCGGGCGAAGAAGAACTGGGGCTACTCGCTCCGGTGCCCGTCACAAGAGATTGTCAACCTCTGCGAGCGGGTGACGATGATGAGGACGCAGGAGGGGCTCACCGGCACTAACCTCCTTGCCGCGTCCATCACACGCTGGGTCCTTCTGCTTCAGAGGCGCTCCTGCCTCATTGGCAAAATGATCGGCCTTCAGGACCCCAACCGCATGGGGTCGACATGGCTGTCCGTGGAGCAGGTCGCGCGCGGCGTGAACGACATCTCCAAGGCCAACCTTGGAGAGGATTGGCGGTTCGGCAAGGCGCCATATAGCCAGTCGAACCCGGCGCCGCAGGTGAGTGTCTGGTCTTCTTACTTTGCTGCTGCGCAGCTTCTCATTCGTCATGACGCGATGCGGGAGGTACTTCTGAACGCGATTCGGCATCCTTACGCCCGGGCTCCATCGCAGGTGGCACCGGTGGCGCCAGAGGAGCCCGCGGCCCATGGCGGCGAGGAGGTGGCCGAGTCCGACACCGGCGCTGGGTGTCGCGCGGGTAGGTCATGTATCTTTCTTTCTTCATGTGTCTTGAATTGCTGATTATGTCGCGGTGCGGGCGAAGCTTACACCGGCTGTTGGTGTAGTGGCGTTGGGCGGGGGAGGCGGCGACGCGGGCGGAGCCGGGTCCTCGCATGGGGCGGCGCCGAGGCGCCCGCATGGGAAAGACAGTGTCACGCCGCGACCCCAGGCCATGAAGCGCACGGCGGACCCGGCCGAGCCCAGGAAGCTGTCCAAGAGGAGGCGCGGCGGGAGGCCGACCCCGATCCCGGTCTTGACGGGGTAAGTTTTATCTTCTACAAGCGTCCGGATTGTTGAGCCGGTCTTGTCTTCTTTTTTGGCTTATTCTGCCTTCTTCTTCAGGTCACCAATCGTGCTGGCGAGGGCGGCGGTGGAAGCCACAGCCGCCGAAGGGGCCGCGTTCGGCAGGAGCCGGTCCGACCTCGCCGACCAGGCCGAGGTGGAGGGACGGGCCGACTCGGACCTCGGCCTGGACCCGAACGACGGCGAAGCCTTGGCCTGGCGGGACAGGAACCGGGCCCAGGCGGAGCTGGAGGCGGCGTCGGTCTAGGCTTGGACTGACGCGGCGGCGGTATGGGCGCGAGCCGGCACGGAGCCGGCCTGGCGCAAGATACCGGAGGGCACGGTGGTGGCGGCGATGGTATTTGAGCCGTCGTCGGTGAGGGAGGCCGCGCTGAGGTGGTGATCCTCGACCAAGAGGTCGTGGAGGTAGGGGATGATACCCCGCCGCGGGCTGACGTGATCGTGCGCGCGGGGGCTGATGGTGGTGGAGGCGGCACCGTTTTGGAAGAGGTGCCACGGGCGGCGGTGCCGGAGGCGCCGCTGGTGTTGGAGGAGGCACCGCGGATGGTGGTGCCGGAGGCCACCCCGGCAGCTGGGCCGGTGGTAGCACAGTAGGCCGTCCCGGCGTCCGGACCGGAGGCGGCGACGCAGGGTGTTGGGGATATAATACTAAGTATAAACCGCCCAGGTGGGGCCGGTTCACCCTCAACTATATTGAAGCCCATGAAGACCTAGAAGATGGCACTTTACTGATGAAGCTTAGAGGCCCAGAGCCCGAAGGCGGATTAGGGCCCATAATTGTAAACTGCCATAGTTGTATAACTTGTGTTGTAAGTTAGGGAGGCAGAGACCGAGCCAGACATTGTATGAGCCGGCCTCGGAACTCTGTAAACCGGCCAGGCGTCAACCTGTGTATATAAGGGGACGACCCGACGGCGGTTCAGGGACAAGAGACAACAACTCGAAAGCCAGGCATAGCGTGTTTGCTCCCTGGTAATCGAAACCCCAATAATTCCATCACAACTAGACGTAGGCTTTTACGTTCATCGTAAGGGGCCAAACTAGTATAGAACTCCCGTGTCCTTTGTCCGGTTTAACTCCTTTAATCTAACCCGTCGCGATGGCTCCACGACTAAGTTCTTACACGAGGATATCTGACGTGATATTTCCACGACAGTTGGCCCCCACCGTGGGGCTATCGCACGATGGTTTCGAGTTCTTGAAGGGCAGCTTTGAAGGACTCAAAGGGTACGCGGTTGGCAGGATGACCAAGAGTTGTCGCGGCAAGCTCTACATCAACGACGCAGGATGGGCCCCCGAGGCCGGCTCAATTGAGTATGGGTACCAGGTCCCCTTTGGCGGAATTCACGTTTTCATCAGCAAGATCGGCGAACCGTGCCCTGAGCCGGACATCTGCACCGACCTCGTCGAGACGGATCAGCGTGCAAACCCCGCTCGGATTTAGCCCGCCATGAAGCGTGCATTTGTAGGATGTGTCCACGGGATCGGATCTGAACTGGTGTCCGAAGGTGAGACGGTCGCTTATTCCGACGGCGAATCATCCACCGGCGAAACCGAGTCCCTGTACCAAGTTCATGACGGTGTGTTTGAAGGGTATTCGGATGGCACCAGTATTCCAGAATTTCTTGAACCGCCAAACCGAGTCGCAATCTTCATGGCCGGTACACAACCAACCTTGCAAAATTCTACTGCGGCAACATTGGGTTTCGGACCAGCAGCTGGGGCAGGAGGCCACGCGCGCCGGCCGGCTCAAGTTCTGTCCGGTTTGTTGGACGCATGGACGGTGTTATTGGCCACAGCAGTTACTCCGGAGACTCAAGATCGGCATAACGCAGAGGTCACTAAGCTACGGGATCAGATAATGCAGGCCAAGGAGGACTTGGCGGCTGAGGAAACCAGGATGGCTGAGGAACGGGCCGCTTTAGATGCCCAGGCACAGAGGATTCAGGCCGAGAATTATCGCCTTTTGCTGGATCATAACGCCTCGAATGAAGTATTGAGGAGAAGACATCAGTCTCGTTTGCCGGTGGATTACAATGCGATGAATCTCTTCAGTACGCCAGGGGCAGGAACCAGCAACCCGAGAGCAGTAAACCGGACTGTCGTGCCAAGGACCGGAGTGCCGGATCAACCTCAGACGATGGGTACACCTTGACGAACAGACAACCCGCCGCGGTACACAACACCTCCGCCGGGTCACTTCTCTACCCCTTTGGATAACATGATAGCAGCGGCATCCCGGCTGGCAGCTATTCCGATGGAGGGTGAATCGCCAGCGGCGGTTGAGACACGGCGGGCCAGGGATCTTCTTCAGACTACTATGGTGCAGTAGCAGGCTTACTCATATAGCCGAGGCATGATTCACACGACCCCCTGTCCGAGCAAAAGCTATAGCAGGCACATAGATGAACCAGAAGTGTCCAGCAGTGCGCAGCACTGTAATGTCCCTCAAGGACCCAATCCGGCGCGTGGTGAAGTAAATGCTCAGGACGTTGTGGGTAATGGTAGAGCATGAAGGGAGGTTGCTTTAGCAGCACAATATGCGGGTCGTTATCAACCCGCCCCGGTTCAGCCAACAGCGTCAGTAGACCGAGGCACCGGGCTTGCCTTCAGTTCCTGGGGAGTGCCTTGCCTTATTCCAGCTCTCCGTAATGTGCGGCTGCCCAAGGATTTCAAGGGTCCACATAAGGTTTCTAATTATACCACCGATCAGCCACCTGAGGCGTGGGTTGAAAGTTATGAGATGGCGATGGAGATGCAGGATGTGGATGAAGCGGCCTGTGCAAAATACTTCACAATGATGTTTGAAGGGACGACCCGTACGTGGTTGAAAACCCTGCCAGCTAACTCCATCGAGTCATGGGACCAATTGAAGGCCCGGTTTATAGCAAATTTCAAGGATACATGCAAACAACCTATGTCCATTGTGGATCTAGATGCTTGTGTTCAAGGAGAGAACGAGTCAACCACTCATTGGGTGCACCGGGTTTCAGAAGTTTTGCATTCGTCGGACCGGATTAACGTTGGCCAAGCGATCATAACACTGGAGCGTAACTGCCGGTTTAAGTCATTAAAGATGAAGTTGGGACAGCTCAAGCGTCACTGCAACGACATAGGGACCCTTATGGCAGCCTTGGTCAAATATGTCGATTCTGATAATACCAAGGATCTCGATTCTGATGAGGAGAAACCGGAGAAGGGAAAGAAGAATGGCGGTGCAAAGGGACAACAACACAACCAAGGGGGCCATGGGAATAATGGTAAGCGCAAAGCAGATAATTCAGATTTTGTGGCTAACACTAATATGCAGCAACGTAAAGGTAAACTGCCTCAGCGCGGTGGCGGTATGAATCTGGAACGGCTGTTAAACCAGCCCTGCCCAAAGCATGGGACCAAGAAGGTTCCAGCAACACATCTTTGGAAGGATTGTTTCATCATGAAGGAGTTCAAAAACTCTGATCTCTTCCGGTATGATCAGGGCCCATCGGGCAGTTCAGGTCCAGGTTTTCATGGTGGCGGCGGTTCAGACTCTGGATTTTAGAATAATGAGGGCAACCAGAACAACCAAGGTGGTAATAACCAACAGAATAATCAGGGGAATCAGCAGCAGTCAGGTTATCAGAGTCACCCAAAGCAGTTGAATGGCGGGCAATATCATGTGTTCACTACTAGTTTGTGCAAGCGCGATCAGAAGCTTCACAAGAGGGCAGTTAATGCTGTTGAACCGGTAGTGCCACGTTATTTGCGGTGGTCCGAGCAGCCCATTGTGAGGAGCAGAGAGGATTGTCCGCCCCGGGTTGACAATCCGGGTCATCTGGCTTTGGTGGTGGCACCTCAGGTGGGAGGTTATAAATTTACCAAAGTGCTCATGGATGGGGGGAGCAGTATCAACATCTTGTATTATGAGACCTTCCGTCGCATGGGGTTGACAGACAAGAGTCTTAAACCGCCAAACACTATTTTTCATGGTGTAGTACCAGGAAAATCAGCGTATCCTGTTGGCAAGATCGCTTTGGAGGTTGTGTTTGGAGATGAGCACGATTCTAGGTCTGAAACATTGACCTTTGAAGTGGTGAAAATCCAAAGCCCATATCATGCACTGTTTGGACGACCGGCTTATGCAAAGTTCATGGCGAGGCCCTGTTATATTTATTTGCAGCTCAAGATGCCGGGTCATAAGGGGACTATCACAGTCCACGGAAGCCGTAAGATTGCTTTGGATTGCGAGGAAGGTGATGCGGCCTATGCTGAATCGGTTTGTCCTACAGAGGAGTTGAAGTTCTATAAGGACAATGTTGATGCGGCAGACATGACCCCTCTGAAGAAGCCCACCACTGAGCATGACCCGACCCTGAAATTCAAACCGGCAGATAAGACTAAACTTGTTGATTTTGTTCCTGGCGATTCATCTAAGCAATTTAGCATCAGCACCAATCTGGATCCAAAATAGGAAAGCGCGCTCATCGAGTTCATTCGTGAGAACCGGGACATTTTTGCATGGAAGCCTTCTGACATGCCAGGTGTATCGAGGGAACTCGCTGAGCACACTCTCAATATTGATCCCAAGTTTAAACCGGTCAAGCAGTTTCTTTGCTGCTTCAACGAAGAAAGACGCAAGGCTATTGGTGAGGAGGTAGCCCGACTGTTGGCTGCTGGGTTTATCGTCGAAGTGTTTCACCCTGAGTGGTTGGCTAATCCGGTGCTAGTCCTTAAGAAAAATGGCACTTGGCGCATGTGTGTGAACTACACAGATTTGAACAAAGCTTGTCCAGCAGATCCTTTTGCTCTCCCACACATTGATCAGATCATTGATGCGACGGCGGGTTGTGAATGCTTAAGTTTCTTGGATGCCTATTCAGGTTATCATAAAATCAAAATGGCAGTTAAGGACCAGGAGAAGACAACTTTCATCACTCCCTTTGGAGCCTTCTGTTATGTTTCTATGCCTTTTGGGCTCAAGAGTGCCGAGGTGACTTATGAGCGCCGTGTGCAGAATTGTCTTCACACTCGGATTGGGCGCAATGTTTATGCCTATGTGGATGACATTGTGGTAAAATCCAGGAAGAAGGAGACATTGATAGATGATCACAAGGAAACCTTTGACAATCTGCGCATTTATAAGATGATGCTCAATCCGGACAAGTGTGTTTTTGGTGTTCCGGCAGGCAAGCTTCTAGGTTTTTTGGTGTCCAACAGAGGCATTAAGGCTAATCTGGAGAAGATCAAAGCGATTACATCTTTGGCTAAACCGGCGTGCATTAATGATGTTCAGCTGGCAGGTTGAATTGTAGCCCTAAGTCGGTTTATCAGCCGCTTGGGAGAGAAGGCGATCCCTCTATATTAGATGTTGAAGAAAACAGTCACTTTTGTCTGGAGTAATGCGGCTGATGCGGCGTTTGAAGACTTGAAGCGGAAATTGGCTGAACCGTCGGTCCTTGCTGCTTCGGTTGACAAGGAGCCCTTGTTATTGTACGTGGCTGCTAATGCCCGTGCTATCAGTGTGGAAATTGTGGTTGAACGCAAGGAGGCTGGGAAGGAGTATCCGGTTCAAGGGCCGGTTTATTATATCAGTGAGGTGCTTATGGAGTCAAATCAACGATATCCGCATTGGCAGAAGCTGGTATATGGGGTTTTTATGGCGAGTCGGAAGCTCAAACAATACTTTCAAGGCCATCCCATCACGATGGTCAGCTCTGCTCCTTTGGGAGATATAATTCAAAACTGGGAAGCAACTGGCCGGGTTGCAAAGTGGGCAATTGAGCTTGGTCCCTATGGGTTAAAGTATATGCCTCGAACATCCATCAAATCTCAGGCGCTTGTCGACTTCATCAATGATTGGACCGAGTTACATGCACCAGAGGACAAACCGGATAACACATACTGGACTATTCACTTTGATGGATCCAGGCAATTGGAGGGCTCAGGGGCTGGAGTTGTCCTTACTTCCCCTCGAGGTGATAAAATTCGTTATGTTCTCTGCTTAATGTTTCCTTGTACTAACAATGTAGCTGAGTACGAAGCGTTACTCCACGGCTTCCGTGTAGCCAAGGAAATGAATTTAAGCCGAGTACGATGCTTTGGAGATTATGATCTGGTGGCCCAGCAAGTTTCTAGCACTTGGGATTCTAAGGATCCACTCATGGCGGCTTACAGATGTGAGGTGGATATTGTGGCGGGTCACTTCAAAGGTTATCAGGTTGAGCACATTGACCGGCGCAAAAACGAGGCAGCAGATGCTTTAAGCTGGCTGGGATCTCAACGTAAACAGGTACCACCCAATACCTTTTTAGATATCTTGTATAACCCGTCTGTTAAGTTGCCTACAGAGGAGGATTTAGCTATTCCTGATCCGGAGGCCCAGTTGGTAGCCACTTTACATGTATTTCCGGATTGGACAGTTCCATATTTGGCGTATATGAACCGGGGCGAGCTACCAGACGATGAGGTTCTAGCCTGACAGATAGTCCGGCGATCAAAATCCATGGTTATTCACAATGGTGAGTTACACCACTGCAGTGTTTCAGGGGTATTCCAGCGTTGTGTTTCTCCTGAAGAAGGCCAAGAGATCCTACGTGAGATCCATGAAGGGGATTGTAGTCACCATGCCGGTTCAAAGTCCCTGGTGGCCAAAGCTTTTCGTCATGGGTTTTACTGGTTGACGGCTCATGCTGATGCTGAGGATCTGGTAATGCGATGCGACGCTTGTCAGAAGTTTTCACGCCGAGCTCATGTTCCGGCTCAAGAGCTACGGATGATTCCCATCACTTGGCCATTTCCTACTTGGGGGCTTGATATGGTGGGACCTTTTAAGCGATCCAAGGATAAGAAGACCCACCTATTGGTGGAGGTTGACAAGTTCACTAAGTGGGTTGAAGCGGAGCCCGTAAGTAAGTGTGATGCAGCTACGGTGGTTCAGTTTATCAAAAAGATCATCTTCCGCTTTGGCTTTCCACACAGTATCATCACGGATAATGGCACAAACCTTTCTAAAGGTGAGATGGAGGACTTCTGTTAGAGAGAGCACATTCGGCTTGATATATATAGCATCTGTGGCGCACCCCCAGTCCAATGGTCAAGCTGAGAGAGCTAATCAAGAAATCTTGAAGGGTATGAAGCCCCGGCTCATGGTTCCTTTAAAGTGGACGCCGGGTTGTTGGGTGGAAGAATTACCTTCGGTGTTATGGAGCATCAACACCACCCCCAACAGATCAACAGGTTACACACCTTTCTTCATGGTTTACGAGGCAGAGGCAGACCTCCCAAGTGATATCCATCATGATTCGCCCCGGGTTGCCAATTATGTTGAAGCGGACAATGTGCAAGCACGCCAGGAGGCATTGGACCTGTTAGATGAAAAACGGGACATGGTTTGGGCTCGCTGGGCGGTTTATCAACAAGACCTGCGGCGTTATCACAACCGCCGGGTTAAAACAAGAACCTTTCAAGAAGGCGACTTGGTGCTCCGGCTCATCCAGGATCAGACCGATATGCACAAGTTATCCCCACCTTGGGAAGGGCCCTTTGTGGTCAGCAAGAATCTGCACAACGGATCATACTACCTCATTGACGTTCGAGACAACTCATGTAGTTCTGAGGAGGAGATCCGGCGGCCGTGGAACATAGCTCTCCTTCGGCCTTACTATACTTGAGCCATAGGCTTCTCTTATGTACATATTTTGACAATGTATATATTATGATCAATATAATAAACCGGCATCCTTGCTATAAGCAGGGCCTCTACTGTTTTTTCCTCAAATATCTTTTGAGTTACATGGGGGCTTCAGCTGACAAAGCGGAGTACTACCTGTTAAACCGGCTATCATGCCACAATACAGCTTGGGAGCTTCACACTTAAGGGGCCAAAGAGAGTCTGGATGCTATGCACAGCTCAAACATAGGCACCCAATGAGCACATCTCACAAAGTTACTTGGGGGCTCTTTGTGCACTGCAACAAAGAGTTTGAAAGGACCCTTGTAATATGCTATCAAGCACGTCTTGGAAGCCTGGTGTATTCACCTAAAACCCCGGGTTAACCTGCCTTCATCAAGTAAGCCACTCCTATCCAGGTAATCCTGGCACGACCCGCCGAACGTTTGACAAGTCAATCTTATACAGATCCTGAACTTGTCAAAGTTAAAACGACGATTGGTTAGTTGGAGGTCCATCTTAAAAGGCTTTGCAAAATGGTTTAACTCAGTGGCCTGGCAGTCCATGAAAAGCCTCAAATTTGGGCCTGGCAGCCCTTGAAAAGCCTCGACTACATGCTTTTATTTGGTTTTGCCAAGTTTTTCACTTCTATTAAAGTTTATGTTAAACCGGTGTCAGTTGACCCGGTATGACTTTTCAGTCGCTATAATAACTCGGTGTTTGTTAACCCGGCTTGGCTTTCAACTACAAGTTGTCTGACCATATTAATTATCAAACCGGCGTTACAAAACCCGGTCTAGCTTTGACTATATGTCGCCAGGTTGATCATCTGGTGTTCATCGTAACCCGGCATGACTTATTACACACCAGCACTGCATGGTGAGAGTTATCAATATTCAAGATTTGGGTTTTCACCCTTACTACATTCAACGTTGGTAAACCAACTTAGTGATTTAATATCACATGTATGTTTTATTTCATATTTTAATATTTATTCAGCCTCGGTAATCAACCAAGCTTTGTCTTGGGCATTGTGACCCGTCCGGCGGTAAACCGCCCGGACAATTCTTTTTATGCAGACATCAGGATCGCATGAAATTATCAAAGTATAATCAAGCACATCAAATATCATGGCGGATCAACAAAGTCATGCATCAGTACCACAGATCAGAGTATTTTAACTAGCCTATTACAAGGCACTTTGAGGCCCAAAATAATGATTGTTTTTCCACAGAACAAAGTCTGTGACAATAACCAGATTGCCTGATCAAGACTCTTCGCCAGGTTGACGTGATGTTGATGGATCCTCAAGCGTCGGTTCAACCTCCTCCTCCCCACCCAGTGGCTGTAAGTCAATGGTGGTCCAGTCAATCCGTGTTAAAGCTTGAAATACAACCTCTTCACTTATAAGATTCGACGGTTCAATGTTGGGGGCATAATTGTGCTTACGAATTGGCGGAATAAGATTATGCACTTCCTTCACAGCAGTGTCAACTCGATGGTTGTTGGCATCATAGAAGGACCGATGAGAAGTCAAGTTCACCTCTTCCGCCAATTGACTTGCTACTGGACGCATCTCCTTCGTCAGGGCTTTGAGGGCTTCATTATCAAACGCTGATCACTTTTCTTGTTCATCCGGATAGCCCTTGGCGATATCAACTGGATCTAGATCAGCTATCCATGATTTGGCACAAGTCAGTGCTAACAAAGCACCAGCCCTGGCAGCAAATCGCTTCAACTCCTCTATCTGAGCAGGAGTCATTGAGAGCCTGGCCAAAGTATCCTTGATCAAGGTTGGTGGCGGTTTGTTGTATGAAGCTGCACAGATGACTCGTTGTGCACCAGTATACAGTTGCTCAATCAATGTGTAACCTTCCTTCAACTTCTTCCGCATATCTGTGCCTAGATGAGCAATGCGATTGCCTGCAACGGTTTAGAAACTTAAATGTTAAACCGGCGGAGTTGAAGATACTTCAGAACAGGATATTATAAAGTACTTACCAAAAACTGCAGCTGTCATGGCGTTCACTTGATGTTTCAGCCCAGTCAGCTCTTCCTCCACCGGTTTAAGAGCTGCTTCGGCGTCTTTAGCCCGCTTCAACAAAGCAGCCCTTTCGGTTTCCCAGTTGGTGCGTTTAGTTTTGAAGCCATCTTTTAGTGGTTCCATGGCTGTCAAAGCACCCTTTAGCTCCTCTTTGGCTTTAGAGGTCTCTTCTTGCTGGGACTTGATGTTTTCTTGAAGTTCGGCGATTTGAGACTCTTTGGTATTTATATCAGTCTACAAAAATCAGAAGAGGAAGCTATTAAAATTTCTCTCAAAGTCCCAAGCACATAACAAGTTATACACTTGGCACTTGGGGGCTAATGCGGATTGCTTCTTAAAACAGAGATCTTAAAGTCCCAAGGCTCAAAACAAAGTATTAAGCTTGGCACTTGGGGGCTAATGCACTATTGATCTCTTAAGTACAAAGTGAAGACACTTAATAAGGACAGAAAGTCCCGGTTCATCTTGCTAAGATAAACCGGCCCTTGGGGACTACTCAATTGAAGTATTCTTAATATTAGAAGACCCGGTTTGTCTTCAAGAGATAAACCAGCCCTTGGGGGCTACAATGGAGTTGATATACAAGCAAATGAAAAGTGTTTTGAAGATTACCTCATAGCGTTCCTTCATTAAGTTCACCAAACCGGCCTCATAATCCCGGCTTGTGTATAGGCGGTTTAAGAAACCGGAATGGAGCTCATCGGCGCTAAGGTTAATGAAGCTGGATAAATCTACCTTCCCTTTCCCCTTGCCCATAGCAGCAAATTCCTCCTTGGCAGTGTGCTTTGACAAGACAACTGGGTTGCCAGGGCTAGTGTAACCATGACCAGTGATAACAACATCATCATCACCACCTTTTGATGGGGTTGGCGGATTGACAGTGTCCCTGGCCGGGCTTGACACGTCTTCACCCTTGGCGGGACTTGGAGGATCAGCATGCGTACTGGCCAGGTTGACTTGTGGTGGATCAACATAAGTATCCCGACTTTGAGGTACATGATCATCAATAGCAATGTCAGCTTCTTTGTCAGCGCCTTCTGAAATTCTGTCCGATTCAACTTCTTCAGTAGGGACAGTGGTCTTTGCTTTCTTGCTCAGACGAGCTTTGGCGCTGTGATATTAAAGCAAGAGGTCAGTTGGTAAACCGGCGCAAGAAGACAAAGTTAAAGACAGTATACTTACCCAGGGACGGTCTTGAGGGGAGGCATTTGAGTGGTTGATGAACTGCCAGATGATGAATTGGAAGACACCTAGTAATTCGGATCAGACGGATTAAGTGGGTATCAGAAGCAACCCTTCAAGGGATAATTTTTTTCGGGAGAACAAGAAACCTCTGGACGACGCTTCCGGGTTGGTGTATCCGATAAATCGGAGGAAGTGATTTGCTGACCACTGTGCCGGGTTGTGCGACGACCTTCAGTTTGCTATGTCTTCAAAGAAAATTGCGGATCCAAATGAGCAAGAGGGTGAGAGTATTTTACTTTCCGAACTGCACAGTGAAATCTTTGAACCGACACAAGATCTGAATCAGAGGAAAGAGAGATTACCTCTACATGGTCCGCATGACTAGCCTCCGCATCATCATGGGAATAGTCATTGTCAATAAGGTGTATGAAAAATGAGCCAAGGGAGTCAAGTTCTACCTCTGGATCCGACTCATCAACGTCTTCAGGCGGATCAGAGGACTTGGCCGTTTTCTTCTTGGCTGCTTTCTTTATGACTTTGCTTTGTGCACGAGGAGCCCTCACCGGTTTGTCTGAATCTTTCCTCTTCCAGAAAGCGTCTGTGGCCTGAAAAAAAACAAAGGTTTATCACAATAATGTTAAAGCGGAGACGGATCAATAAAGGTAGAAAAGGTAAGCTTCTTACTGCTGGCGGTTTGTTGGAGGTATAAAAAGGAGCCAATCCGGTCTTGCTACATTGAGCGATCGGTTCATCCAACATCTTCTTCACGGCTTCAGTGACTTCTTCATCAGTGTTTTCTATCTCATGAGACCGTTGAGGATGTTTGATGTTTCCGATATACTCATGCATCAAACTGGAGCGGCGGCTTAAGGGAAGGATACCCCAGGAAACCTAGCATCGAACAAGGTCAATGCCGGTTAAGCCATTTGCTAGAAGGGCCCGGAGCTTAGCAAGTTGAGGTGCATAAGCTTGTCGTTCTTTGGTTGTGTGCCGTGATGGCAGAGGATGGTTGTTGCTGAGCCGGTGAGCACGGTAACCCGGCAGAGGGTTTTCATCAGCAGGTGCAGTGTTCTGACAGTAAAACCAGGTTTGATTCTAGTCCTTTGGACGGCTGTGGTGTTTGGCATGAGGGAAATCAACTTCCTTCCTTTTCTGAATTGATACGCCGCCAAGTTCAGTATTGGGGCCATCAAAGAATTCGGTTCGGCGGTTTAAGTGGAAAAAAATCTCTAAAGAGCTCAACAATTGGTTCTTCTTGAAGATAAACTTCGCAGAACACTTGAAAGTTGCATATATTGGACACATAATTTGGTCCAATGTCTTGAGGATGGAGTTGGAAACTAGCCAGCACATCCCGGAAAAACTTTGAACCGGGAGGGCTAAAACCCCGGTCTAGATGCTGCATGAACACAATCACTTCCCCGGCTTGAGGTACTGGAGGGCACTCAGCGACAGGAACTCGCCAATGGAGGACATCTTTCTTGGCCAAAGCGCCAGTCAAAACGTATCCATTGAGCTGCATTTCGGTGATCCGGGAAGAAACCGAGTTGCACGCGGCGAATTGCTTGGTCATGTTGGAAGGTAAACTAAAAAAGCACGAAAGGCCGGTTTACGATTCAAGGTTGATGTATACAAACCAAAGTTAAACCGGGTAATTATACATGTTAAACCGGCTATTGCTACTCAAGTCAGATGGTGGTTTAAGTGAGGGCTAATGGTACCAGGCGGATTATGGTTTTCTACAAGTTAAACCGCCTATGAGGGAAGCAACAGAGCTGAAATTCGCTAAGTGTTGCAAAAACAAGTTTCACACAATGATGACATAATTTTGGATCTACCGTGGTTCAGTAAAGAAAAGTTTCCGAGTCCTACAATGGCGCTAAGCAGAACAGAGAAGGTCCAGATGGGATTTTTTCAGAAATAGCAAGATGCTACGGTATGGAAGGTTAAAACTATGGATCTAGCCGCAAAAGAAAACTATCAAGCCTAGCTAAGTTCAGTAAAAAGGATAAGGGAAAGACGGAGAAGCACTAACGAACACTGATGAACACAGATGAACGCAGATGAACACGACGCCCTAATGGAGATCTAGGGTTAAGGGAAGAAAAACTCATTGGGTTCTCAGGAGCAGCAGAGGAGAGTGCAGATCTCTGGAGCGTTTCAGGTTGATGCAGCGGCCTTGTCGGTGCAGAGTCGAAGGTTGAACGGCGGTGGCGGTGCTTGAGCTCGTCGGGTCGCGAGGAGGAAGACGAGGCGAAGAGGCGAAGGGAGAAAATGAAAAGACCCCCCGGCCTTATTTATAAAGAAAGGGGATAAGTGGCAGGCTTGAGAATCGAGGAGCCTGAAGCGGCAAAAGAGGGCGCGGCTGTCGCCTCGATCTTAAGGATACCATTAATGAAGGGAATCTTTTTAATCTTTTTATACAGAGATGACATCATGACAATCTACTGTTGTGTCCAGAGGATGACGTCATGGCGGTTTAACAAAATTTACAGGAGAAGACATCATGGCGGTTTACGAAAAGTGTAAGAAGATGTTCACGGAATTTTTCTAAGTGTTGAAGATTGACATGATCTGGTTCAAATCAATCTGTGGCCTAATGTTGGGGATATAACTACTGAGTATAAACCGCCGAGGTGGGGCCGATTCACCCTCAACTATATTGAAGCCCATGAAGACCTAGAAGATGGCGCTTTACTGATGAAGCTTAGAGGCCCAGAGCCAGGAGGCGGATTAGGGCCCATAATTGTAAACCGTCATAGTTGTATAACTTGTGTTGTAAGTTAGGGAGGCGGAGACTGAGCCGGACACTGTATGAGCCGGCCTCGGAACTCTGTAAACCGGCCGGGCGTCAACCTGTGTATATAAGGGGACGACCCGGCGGTGGTTCAGAGACAAGAGAAAACAACTTGAAAGCCGGGCATAGCATGTTTGCTCCCTGGTAATCGAAACCCCAATAATTCCATCACAACTAGACGTAGGCTTTTACCTTCATCGTAAGGGGCCGAACTAGTATAAAACTCCCGTGTCCTTTGTCCAGTTTAACCCCTTTAAGCTAACCCGTCGTGATGGCTCCACGACTAAGTCCTTTCACGAGGACATCTGGCGTGATATTTCAACGACACAGGGTGTCCCGATGTCCGGGTCGGCGCTGGCACCGGGAGGGGCGTCGGAGGAGGTGTTGGCCGTGTCGCGAGCGGCCAGCGGGGAGCACTCCTTGGTGCCCCGGCAGGGAGGACGCCAAGCTGCTGCGCCGCAGCCGGCGCGGAGCGGAGGCACCGTTGTCTTCAGGCCTCAGACCCAGGAGGAGGGGGCACTGGACGCCGTTAGCCGCCGTCTCCGTGGGCGGACGGACTGGCTCGAGGCCTTCACCCAGGCCGAGGTGGAGTGGACGCGCGATCTGGATCGTGCCATTCTGGTAAGCCTTCTTTTTTCTTGTATTTTCTTCTTTGTGGGGGCGCGCCAGCGCACCCACTTGGTGTTGCCCCCGAGGTTCGGTCAACTACATAGTAGTTGGGTCGAATCTTTACAGCGTTGGACTTGTTCTGACTTCTATCTTTTTCATCATCTCAACGCCTTCCTGGTTGCCGCTTTCAACCATCTCCTGGGCAAGCACCGGGAGCTCAAGGAGCAACTTGCTGCCAAGGAGGAGGAGCTTCGCGTCGCCGCATGTACCCTTGCGCTCTTTTCTAGTGGGGGCGCGCTAGCGCACCCACTGGGTGTAGCTCCCGAGATTTGGGTCAATTGTGTAATAGTTGGGCCAAATCTTTAAGTCTTGCCTTTTTTCTTCTGTTGAATCCTTCTTCTTTGCAGCCGAGGTGCTGTCCTGGCGGACTCGTTTGCTCCGGACCGGTCATCACTATGACCAGCTCATTGCCAACACTTGCCGTCTTGGCGTCGAGGCAGCGCAGGCGAGGGCGGAGGCGTCCGCGGCCCGACGGTCTCTTGATGAGGCCAACCGGCTGCATGAGCAGCTGGCGGGTCACAAGAGCCGCCTCGAGGCCGAGGTGGAGCTCCTTAAGGCGGAGGCCGCCAAGGTGGTGGAGACGCAGCAGGCCCTGGTCAAGGCGGACCAGCAGCGTGGCCAGCTGGCCGATGACAAGGGCAGGCTCCAGGCCAAGGTGGACGGGAGCAGGCCACCATGGCTGAGGGGGCCTGTTAGGACGAGGCCCATCGTCGCGAGGTGGCCGAGAACGCGGCCAAAGACAAGGACGCCGAGCTGAAGGCGACCCTTGCTAAGGCGGCCAATCTGGAGAAGGAGCTCGGGGAGCGCGACCGTGCCATCAAACGGGAGCAGCGTTGTACGTTGCTCGAGGCACAGCACCTGGAAGAGTCCTTCTCCAGTAAGTGCCTTTTCTTGTTGTTTGCCGGGTCGGGATCCGGCCTTTCTTCCTTGTTGTTCTTCTTCTAACTCGCTTCTTCCTTTGCGACAGGGGCTTCCCGGAGACGCAGCGGCTGGCGGAGGAAGCCGTCCACTATCAGCGCGACCCGACCGGCGTCGCTGGGTCTGGGACGGATTCGCGGACGGCCTGGACCTTCCCGGAGATCATCACCGCCGCTGAGGCCCGCCTGCGGGTCTTGGGAACGCAGATGGAGCGGTTGTCCCGGGCCAGCACCGCGATGACGGCGGCCCTATGGCCGGACTCCGTCCAACCGAGTAGCTTCTCGTGCCTGGCACATTGGTTGGAGATGGGTCCGGACCGTCTTGGCGTGTGGCGCATTTCCGCCGCTCGTGCTGGTGTTGAGACGGCGCTCCGGTTCGCGATGTCTTGGCATCCAGATCTTCAGCTGGATGCGCTGATGGGCCAGCGGGCCGTCTCAGAGCAGTTGCTGCAGGAGCAACCTGGCCGGATCACCCCCCGGGCCAGCTACATCACTGAGTTCGTCTTCCACGACGAGTTCCATCCGGAGCGGACGGAAGACGGCAGGGCCGTGGACAGCGACGACTATGGATTGCTTCTCCATGATCTGGAGGGGAGCTCGGAGCAGACGGGCGTCTACGGTGACGCGGATGCCGAGGAGGACACTGGTGCCTCGCTGGACCCGGAGGCCGCCAGGGGAGAGCCGTCGACGTCGCGACGCGGTGCTGGAGATGCCTGAGACACTTTAAGTAGAATTTTTTAAGTAGCAGGTTCACCCACCCACTGGGGGTTTTAGGGTGTAATGAACTCGGGCCGCGGGCCTTTTCTTAAATATTTGTGTGTAAATGTCGCGAGTGCTTTTTTTCTATTTGCCTTCCGCTTTCTTGGACAGATTTCATGCGCTTTTCCTTTCTCAAACCTCCCCCCCCCCGCGAGTTAGACGGCCGAGGCTCCGGTCCGTGACAAGGAGTTTGATTCTTCGAGAGGGGCGCGCAGGATTTGGGTCCTTAGAAGTGTTGAGCGCGAGCGAAACACCCACTGGGCCGGCTGGCGGCAATCCGGCGAAGCCGGTTGGTGAGTGATACGTGTCCAACATATCTATAATTTTTGATTGTTCCATGCTATTATATTACCTGTTTTGAATGATTATGGGCTTTATTATACACTTTTATATTATTTTTGGGACTAACCTATTAACCGGAGGCCCAGCCCATATTGTTGTTTTATTGCCTGTTTCAGTATTTCAAAGAAAAGGAATATCAAACGGAGTCCAAACGGAATGAAACCTTCGGCAACATGATTTTTTGGAAGATTATCATCCTGGAGACTTGGAGTCCACGTCAGAAGATACTCGAGGAGCCCAAGAGATAGGGGGAGCGCCCCCCTACTAGGCGTGCCCCCTGTCTCGTGGACCCCTCAAGCACCCCCCGGCCGACTTCTTTTGCCTATATAAGCCTACGTACCCTAAAACTATCGAATACCAAGATAGATTGGGAGTTCCGCCGCCGCAAGCCTCTGTAGCCACCAAAAACCTCTCGGGAGCCCTTCTCGGCACCCTGTCGGAGGGGGGATCCTTCACCGGTGGCCATCTTCATCATCCCGGCGCTCTCCATGACGAGGAGGGAGTAGTTCACCCTTGGGGATGAGGGTATGTACCAGTAGCTATGTATTTGATCTCTCTCTCTCTCGTGTTCTCTCTCGTGTTCCCTCTATGGCACGATCTTGATGTATCCCGAGCTTTGCTATTGTAGTTGGATCTTATGATGTTTCTCCCCCTCTACTCCCTTGTGATGAATTGAGTTTTCCCTTTGAAGTTATCTTATCGGATTGAGTCTTTTATGAGAACACTTGATGTATGTCTTGCCGTGCTTATCTGTGGTGACAATGGGATATCATGTGCCACTTGATGTATGTTTTGGTGACCTACTTGCGGGTTCCGCCCATGAACCTATGCATAGGAGTTGGCACACGTTCTTGACTTTCTGGTAGAAACTTTGGGGCACTCTTTGAAGTACTTTGTGTTGGTTGAATAGATGAATCTGAGATTGTGTGATGCATATCATATAATCATGCCCATGGATACTTGAGGTGACAATGGAGTATCTAGGTGACATTAGGGTTTTGGTTGATTTGTGTCTTAAGGTGTTATTCTAGTACGAACTCTTGAATACATTGATCCGAAAGAATAACTTTGAGGTGGTTTCGTACCCTACCCTAATCTCTTCGTTTGTTCTCCGCTATTAGTGTATTTGGAGTGACTCTTTGTTACATGTTGAGGGATTGTTATATGATCTATCTATGTTATTATTGTTGAGAGAACTTGCACTAGTGCAAGTATGAACCCTAGGCCTTTTTTCCTATCATTGCAATACCGTTTACGCTCACTTTTACTACTTGTTAACTTGCTGTTTTTATAATTTCAGATTACAAATACCTTTTTCTACCATCCATATTACACTTGTATCACCATCTCTTCGCCGAACTAGTGCACCTATACAATCTACCATTGTATTGGGTGTGTTTGGGACACAAGAGACTCTTTGTTATTTGGTTGCATGGTTGTTTGAGAGAGACCATCTTCATCCTACGCCTCCTACAGATTGATAAACCTTAGGACATCCACTTGAGGGAAATTTGCTACTGTCCTACAAACCTATGCACTTGCAGGCCCAACAACGTCTACAAGAAGAAGGCTGTGTAGTAGACATCAAGCTCTTTGCTGGTGCCGTTGCCGGGGAGGTGAGTGCTTGAAGGTATATCTTTAGATCTTGCAATCGAATCTTTTTGTTTCTTGTTTTATCACTAGTTTATTTTAGAAAAGAAAACTACAAAAAAATGGAATTTTGTTGGAAATATGCCCTAGAGGCAATAACAAAATGGTAATTATTGTATTTCCTTGTTCATGATAATTGTCTATTATTCATGCTATAATTGTATTGACCGGAAACCGCAATACATGTGTGAATACATAGACCACAACATGTCCCTAGTGAGCCTCTAGTTGACTAGCTCGTTGATCAACAGATGGTCATGGTTTCCTGACCATGGACATTGGATGTCATTGATAACGGGATCACATCATTAGGAGAATGATGTGATGGACAAGACCCAATCCTAAGCCTAGCACAAGATCGTAGTTCGTATGCTAAAGCTTTTCTAAATGTCAAGTATCTTTTCCTTAGACCATGAGATTGTGCAACTCCCGGATACTGTAGGAATGCTTTGGGTGTACCAAACGTCACAACGTAACTTTGTGGCTATAAAGGTGCACTACGGGTATCTCCGAAAGTGTCTGCTGGGTTGGCACAAATCGAGACTGGGATTTGTCACTCCGTGTGACGGAGAGGTATCTCCGGGCCCACTCGGTAGGACATCATCATAATGTGCACAATGTGATCAAGGAGTTGATCACGGGATGATGTGTTACGGAACAAGTAAAGAGACTTGCCGGTAACGAGATTGAACAAGGTATCGGCATACCGACGATCGAATCTCGGGCAAGTACTATACCAGTAGACAAAGGGAATTGTATACGAGATTGATTGAATCCTTGACATCATGGTTCATCCGATGAGATCATCATGGAACATGTGGGAGCCAACAAGGGTATCCAGATCCCGCTTTTAGTTGTTGGCCGGGGAGTTGTCTCGGTCATGTCTGCATGGTTCCCGAACCCGTAGGGTCTACACACTTAAGGTTCAATGACGCTAAGGTTATAGGGAAGGTATGTACGCGGTTACCGAATGTTGTTCGGAGTCCCGGATGAGATCCCGGATGTCACGAGGAGTCCCGAAATGGTCCAGAGGTGAAGATTGATATATTGGACGAAGGGTTATGGAGTCCGGAAGTGATCCGGAGGCACCGAGTGATGACCAGCATGATCGAAAGGTGTTTCGGGAGCCCCGACAAGTGTTGGGGGGGGGCTTCATGGGCCAAGGGGAGGGGGCAAACCAGCCCACTAAGGGGCTGTGCGCCCCCTCACCTATTCCCACGTGACCAGGGGGTTTGGGGTGCCCCATCTAGGGTTCCCACCTCCTGGCTTGGGGGCCAAGTCACCCAAAAGGGAGATCCCATCTGCCCTGGCGCCGCCCCCCCTAGGGGAAACCCTAGGGTGCCTCCCCCTCTCCCTTCCCCTATATACAGTGGAGGTTTTGGGGCTTCCCAACACATGAGTCTCTCTCTCCCAAGGTGCAGCCCTACCTCTCTCCCTCCTCGTCTCTCGTAGTGCTTGGCAAAGCCCTGCTGGAGTACCGCGCTCCTCCACCACCACCACGCTGTCGTGCTGCTACTCGACGGAGTCTTCCCGAACCTCTCCCTCTCTCCTTGCTGGATCAAGGCATGGGAGACGTCACCGGGCTGCACGTGTGTTGAACGCGGAGGTGCCGTTGTTCGGCGCTTAGATCGGAATCGACCGCGATCTGAATCTCCACAAGTACGACTACCTCATCCGCGTTCTTGCAACGCTTCCGCTTAGTGATCTTCAAGGGTATGAAGATGCACTCCCTCTCTCTCTCGTTGCTAGAATCTCCTAGATTGATCTTGGTGATACGTAGGAAATTTTTGAATTATTACTACATTCCCCAACAGTGGCATCATGAGCTAGGTCTATTGCGTAGATTCTATGCACGAGTAGAACACAAGTTGTCGTGGGCGTTGATTTTGTTCAATATGCTTACCGTTACTAGTCCTATCTTGTTTCGACGGTATTGTGGGATGAAGCGGCCTGGACCGTACTTACTCGTACACTTACGTGAGACAGGTTCCACCGACTGACATGCACTTGTTGCATAAGGTGGCTAGCGGGTGCCAGTCTCTCCCACTTTAGTCGGATCGGATTTGATGAAAAGGGTCCTTATGAAGGGTAAATAGCAATTGGCATATCACGTTGTGGCTTTTGCGTAGGTAAGAAATGTTCTTGCTAGAAACCCATAGCAGCCACGTGAAACATGCAAACAACAATTAGAGGGCGTCTAACTTGTTTTTGCAGGGTATGCTATGTGATGTGATATGGCCAAAAGAATGTGATGAATGAAATATATGTGATGTATGAGATTGATCATGTTCTTGTAATAGGAATCACGACTTGCATGTCGATGAGTATGACAACTGGCAGGAGCCATAGGAGTTGTCTTTATTTATTGTATGACCTGCGTGTCACTGAATAACGCCATGTAATTACTTTACTTCATTGCTAAACCGTTAGCCATAGTAGTAGAAGTAATAGTTTGCAAGACAATTTCATGGAGACACGATGATGGAGATCATGATGATGGAGATCATGGTGTCATGCCGGTGACGATGATGATCATGGATCCCCGAAGATGGAGATCAGAAGGAGCAAAATGATATTGGCCATATCATGTCACTTTTTGATTGCATGTGATGTTTACCATGTTTATGCATCTTATTTTCTTAGAACGACGGTAGTAAATAAGATGATCCCTCATAATAATTTCAAGAAAGTGTTCCCCCTAACTGTGCACCATTGCGAAAGTTCGTTGTTTCGAAGCACCACGTGATGATCGGGTGTGATAGATTCTAATGTTCACATAGAATGGGTGTAAGCCAGATTTACACACGCGAAACACTTAGGTTGACTTGACGAGCCTAGCATGTACAGACATGGCCTCGGAACACAAGAGACCGAAAGGTCGAACATGAGTCGTATAGTGGATACGATCAACATGAAGATGTTCACCGATGATGACTAGTCCGTCTCACGTGATGATCAGACACGGCCTAGTTGACTCGGATCATGTATCACTTAGATGACTAGAGGGATGTCTATCTGAGTGGGAGTTCATAAGATGAACTTAATTATCCTGAACATAGTCAAAAGGTTTTTGCAAATTATGTCGTAGCTCGCGCTTTAGTTCTACTATTTTAGACATGTTCCTAGAGAAAATTTAGTTGAAAGTTGATAGTAGCAATTATGCGGACTGGGTTCGTAAACTGAGGATTGTCCTCATTGCTGTGTAGAAGGCTTATGTCCTTAATGCACCGCTCGGTGTGCTGAACCTCGAACTTCGTCTGTTGATGTTGCGAACATCTGACATTCATGTTTTGATGACTACATGATAGTTCAGTAATGTTAAACGGTTTAGAATTGAGGCGCTAAAGACGTTTTAGAAACGTAGCGGAACATATGAGATGTTCCAAGGGCTGAAATTGGGATTTCAGGCTCGTGCCCACGTCAAGAGGTATGAGACCTCCGACTAGTTTCTTAGCCTACAAACTAAGGGAGAAAAGCTCAATCATTGAGCTTGTAGTCAGATTGTCTAGGTACAACAATCACTTGAATCGAGTGGGAGTTAGTCTTCCAGATGAGATAGTGATGTTTCTCCAAAGACATTGCCACCAAGCTACTAGAGCTTCGTGATGAACTATAACATATCAGGGATAGATATGATGATCCTTGAAATATTCACGATGTTTGACACCACGAAAGTAGAAATCAAGAAGGAGCATCAATTGTTGATGGTTAGTGAAAACACTAGTTTAAAGAAGGGCAAGGGCAAGAAGGGGTACTTCATGAAACGGCAAATCAGTTGCTGCTCCAGTGAAGAAACCCAGGGTTGAACCCAAACCCGAGACTAAGTGCTTCTGTAATGAGGGAACAGTCACTGAAGCAGAACTACCCTAGACTCTTGGTAGATGAGAAGGCTGGCAAGGTTGACAGAAGTATATTGGATATACATTGAATTAAATGTGTAGTTTACTAGTACTCCTAGTAGCACCAGGGTACTAAGATACCGGTTCGGTTGCTAAGTGTTAGTAACTCAAAATAAAAGAGCTACGGAATAAACGGAGACTAGCTAAAGGTGAGGTGATGATGTGTGTTGGAAGTGTTTCCAAGGTTGATGTGATCAAGCATCGCCTGCTCCGTCTACCATCGAGATTGGTGTTAAACCTAAATAATTGTTATTTGGTGTTTGCGTTGAGCATAGACATGATTGGATTATGTCTATCGCAGTACGGTTATTCATTTAAGGAGAATAATGGTTACTCTATTTATTTGAATAATACCTTCAATGGTCTTGCACCTAAAAGAATGGTTTATTGAATCTCGATCGTAGTGATACACATTTTCATGCCAAAAGATATAAGATAGTAATGATAGTACCACCTGCTTGTGGCACTGCCATTTGAGTCATATTGGTATAAAACGCATGAAGAAGCTCCATGTTGATGGATCTTTGGACTCACTCGTTTTTGAAAAGTTTGAGACATGCGAACCATGTCTATTGGTATGTGCGCATGAAGAAACTCCATGCAGATGGATCGTTTGGACTCACTTGATTTTGAATCACTTGAGACATGCAAATCATACCACATGGGTAAGATGACTGAAAAGCCTCGTTTTCAGTAAGATGGAACAAGAAAGCAACTTGTTGGAAGTAATACATTTTGATGTGTGCAGTCCAATGAGTGCTGAGGCACGCAGTGGATATCGTTATGCTCTTACTTCAGAGATAATTTGAGTAGATACTAAGTATATTTACTTGATGAAACACAAGTCTGAATTATTGAATGGTTCAAGTAATTTCAGAGTGAAGTTGAAGATCGTCATGACAAGAGGATAAAATGTCTATGACATGATCCTAGAGATGAATATCCGAGTTACGTGTTTGGTACAAAATTAAGACATTGTGGAAATTGTTTCACAACTAATACCGCCTGGAACACCATAGTGTGATGGTGTGTCCGAACATCATAATTGCACCCTAATGGATATGGTGCATGCCATGATGTCTCTTATCGAATTACCACTATCATTTATGGGTCAAGCATTAGAGACAACCACATTCACTTTAAATAGGGCACCACATAATTCCGTTGAGATGACAGCGTATGAACTATGGTTTAGAGAAACCTAAGCTGTCGTTTCTTGAAAGTTTGGGGCTGTGATGCTTATGTGAAAAAGTTTCATGCTGATAAGCTCGAACCCCAAGCGGATAAATGCATCTTCATAGGACACCCAAAACAGTTGGGTATACCTCCTAATTCAGATCCGGAAGCAAAAGTAATTGTTTCTAGAAATGGGTCCTTTCTCGAGGAAAAGTTTCTCTCGGAAGAATTGAGTGGGAGGATGGTGGAGACTTGATAAGGTTATTGAACCGTCGCTTCAACTAGTGTGTAGCAGGGCACAGGAAGTTGTTCTTGCGGCGCCTACACCAATTGAAGTGGAAGCTGATGATATTGATCATGAAACTTCGGATCAAGTCACTACCAAAACTCGTAGGTCGACAAAGATACGTACTACTCCAGAGTGGTACGTTATCCTGTCTTGGAGGTCATGTTGCTAGACAACAATGAACCTACGAGCTATGGAGAAGCGATGGTGGGCCCGGATTCCGAAGAATGGCTCGAGGCCATAAAATCCGAGAGAGGATCCATGTATGAAAACAAAGTATAGACTTTGGAAGAACTACTTGATGGTCGTAAGGCTGTTGGGTACAGATGGATTTTAAAAGGAAGACGGACAATGATGGTAAGTATCACCATTAAGAAAGCTCGACTTGTCGTTAAGATGTTTTCTGACAAGTTCAAGGAGTTGACTACAATGAGACTTTCTCACTCGTAGCAATGTTAAGAGTCTGTTGGAATTATATTAGCAATTACTGCATGATTTATGAAATCTTGCAGATAGGATGTCAAAACATTGTTTCCTCGACGATATTCTTGAGGAAAGGTTGTTTGTGACACAACCAGAAGGTTTTGTCAATCCTGAAAGATGCTAACAATTGTGCAAAGCTCTAGCAATCCTTCTAAGGACTAGAGTAAGCATCTCGGAGTTGGAATATACGCTTTGATGAGATGATCAAAGATTTTGGGTTTATACAAAGTTTATGAGAAACTTGTATTTCCAAAGAAGTGAGTGGGAGCACTATAGAATTTCTGATGAGTATATGTTGTTGACATATTGTTGATCGGAAATGATGTTGAATCTCTGGAAAGCATATAGGGTTATTTGAAAAGTATTTTTCAATGGAAAACCTGGATTAAGCTACTTGAACATTGAGCATCAAGATCTATAAGGATAGATTAAAAATTGCTTAATAGTACTTTCAAATGAATACATACCGTGACAAGATTTTGAAGGAGTTCAAAATAGATCAGCAAAGAAGGAGTTCTTGGCTGTGTTATATGGTGTGAGTGTTGAGTAAGACTCAAGACATGACCACGCAAAAGAGAGAGAAAGGACGAAGGTCGTCCCCTATGCTTCAGACGTGGGCTCTATAGTATGCTATGCTGTGTACCGCACCGGAAGTGTGCCTTGCCATGAGTCAGTCAAGGGGTACAAGAGTGATCCAGGAATGGATCGCAGGACAGCGGTCAAACTTATCCTCAGTAACTAGTGGACTAAGGAATTTTCTCAATTATGGAGGTGGTAAAAGAGTTCGTCGTAAAGGGTTACGCCGATGCAAACTTTGACACTAATCCTGATTATTCTGAGTAGTAAACCGGATTCGTATAGTAGAATAGTTATTTGGAATAGTTCCAAATAGAGCGTGGTAGCTGCATCTAGGAGTTGACATAGAGATTTGCAAAACACACATAGATCTGAAAGGTTCAGACCCGTTGACTAATAACCTCTCTCACAAGCGAGATATGATCAAACCCCATGGGTGTCGATTCATTACAATCACATAGTGATGTGAACTAGATTATTGACTCTAGTGCAAGTGGGAGACTGTTGGAAATAGGCCCTAGAGGCAATAATAAAATGGTTATTATTGTATTTCCTTGTTCATGATAATTGTCTATTATTCATGCTATAATTGTATTGACCGGAAACCGCAATACATGTGTGAATACATAGACCACAACATGTCCCTAGTGAGCCTCTAGTTGACTAGCTCGTTGATCAATAGATGGTCATGGTTTCCTGACCATGGACGTTGGATGTCATTGATAACGGGATCACATCATTAGGAGAATGATGTGATGGACAAGACCCAATCCTAAGCCTAGCACAAGATCGTAGTTCGTATGCTAAAGCTTTTCTAAATGTCAAGTATCTTTTCCTTAGACCATGAGATTGTGCAACTCCCGGATACCGTAGGAATGCTTTGGGTGTACCAAACATCACAACGTAACTGGGTGGCTATAAAGGTGCACTACGGGTATCTCCGAAAGTGTCTGTTGGGTTGGCACGAATCGAAACTGGGATTTGTCACTCCGTGTGACGGAGAGGTATCTCTAGGCCCACTCGGTAGGACATCATCATAATGTGCACAATGTTATCAAGGAGTTGATCACGGGATGATGTGTTACGGAATGAGTAAAGAGACTTGCCGGTAACGAGAATGAACAAGGTATCGGCATACCGAAGATCGAATCTCGGGCAAGTACTATACCGGTAGACAAAGGGAATTGTATACGGGATTGATTGAATCCTTGACATCGTGGTTCATTTGATGAGATCATCATGGAACATGTGGGAGCCAACATGGGTATCTAGATCCCGCTGTTGGTTATTGGACGGAGAGTTGTCTTAGTCATGTCTGCATGGTTCCCGAACCCGTAGGTCTACACACCTAAGGTTCGATGACGCTAGGGTTATAGGGAAGGTATATACGTGGTTACCGAATGTTGTTAGGAGTCCCGGATGAGATCCCGGACGTCACGAGGAGTCCCGGAATGGTCCGGAGGTGAAGATTGATATATTGGACGAAGGGTTTTGGAGTCCGGAAGTGTTCCGGAGGTACCGGGTGATGACCAGCATGACCGAAAGGTGTTTCAAGAGCCCCGACAAGTGTTGGGGGGGCTTCATGGGCCAAGGGGAGGGGGCAAACCAGCCCACTAAGGGGCTGTGCGCCCCCTCACCTATTCCCACGTGACCAGGGGGTTTGGGGCACCCCATCTTGGGTTCCCACCTCCTGGCTTGGGGGCCAAGTCACCCAAAGGGGAGATCCCATCTGCCTTGGCCGCCGCCCCCCTAGGGGAAACCCTAGGGTGCATCCCCCTCTCCCTTCCCCCTATATATAGTGGAGGTTTTGGGGCTGCCCAACACATGAGTCTCTCTCTCCCAAGGCGCAGCCCTACCTCTCTCCCTCCTCGTCTCTCGTAGTGCTTGGCGAAGCCCTGCTGGAGTACTGCGCTCCTCCACCACCACCACGCCGTCGTGCTGCTACTAGATGGAGTCTTCCCCAAGCTCTCCCTTTCTCCTTGATGGATCAAGGCATGGGAGCACCGGGCTGCATGTGTGTTGAACGCGGAGGCGCCGTTGTTCGGCGCTTAGATCAGAATCGACTGCGATCTGAATCGCCACGAGTACGACTACCTCATCCGCGTTCTTGCAACGCTTCCGCTTAGCAATCTTCAAGGGTATGAAGATGCACTCCCTCTCTCTCTCGTTGCTAGAATCTCCTAGATTGATCTTGGTGATACGTAGAAATTTTTTAAATTATTACTACATTCCCCAACAAATTTAGTTTGTCTCATACGCTTCATCTTTTTAATATGTTTCGTGAGAATGATGGAAAGGAAAATTATGCTCAAGTGCTAGAAGAAGAATTACATAGAATGCTTGGTACTAAATCTTTGAATGATGAGCATGATTGCAATGTTATTAGTATGAACTCCTTGAATATCCATAGTACTAATGATGATTGCTCTAGTCATGATGAAAATATCTCTTATAAGCATGTCAACTTTTGTGGAGTGCATGTTTGCATGAACACACCAAATAGACAAGATATATATTGCAAGAGGCATAAGCATTTAGAAACTAAATGGTTGCAAGAAAGGCTAAATGTGAGTGCTGAAAATTTAAATTTCCTTTGCCGTACTTGTGAACTATGCAATGAACGTGGTCATCTACATCTCCTGTGAAAATTATTCCATGATCGAATCGTGTCCAAAAATTGTGATGATTTGATTTCCCTTGCACATTACAATGAACTTAGTTTGTTTTTGGGTTACGAAGAATTGAAATGTTTAATGAAGGACCTTCCAGAATTTGCCCATGAGAAATTCCTTGATATTAATCTAGAGAAGATTTATATGTATTGTACGGTGAATTGCATTGAAAATCCTTATATTGCCAATTACCTAAAGAAAAGAAAGCAAATAGAAGATGAAAAGAACACTAATGAAAGGGAAGAGACTTCCCAACCTCCTCCTATTATTTCTTATGATGATTCAGGTAACGAGGAGGAGATTTCTATTCAACCAATCCCATCAATAAAGAAGGTTGAACCCACACATACTGTGAACAAGAAAAGGAAGAGAAGGGGCAGCAGAGGTAAAAAGGTATCCCTCCAAAATGATGTTTCTCCTACTACTCATTGTGATGATGATAATTGCTATACTATTGGTGCTATCCATACTATTGATGATGATTATGCTTATGATATGAAAAGGCCCAAGCTTGGGGAAGCTATGTTTGATGAGGATGAAATATTTGAGAATATATTTCCTGAAATTAATGTTTGTCCCAAGCTTGGGGATGCTATGTTTAATGAAGATGATATTTTTAGCATCCCAAGTTTTGATATGCAAAGTTGTTATGATGATAGCATGCCTTTTTATGATGATTATATTGATGAAAGTGGGTTTGGAAGAGTGTCAACTTTAGGTAGTAGTGATCCCTCTATTTTGGAGGATGTTGAATCTTATTGTGATGAATATGAAAGTGGATTTGGAAGAGTGTCAACTTTATTTAGTGATTCCACCATCTTGGGAGAGGTTTCAATCGATTATGATGAGAACGAAGTTGCTACTTATGATGATTATTGTGATGAAACTTATGCTATAAAAAGTAGTGATGATTATATTTATAAAACCTGTCATGATTATGATTACCCTTTTTCTGAACATTACTCTTTTAATGTGGAAACAATTTATAGTGTTCAAGTCTCTTATGATACTCCCACCATTCCGAATGAGAAGAAATTTGCTTATGTGGAGAGTAGTAAATTTTCTATGCTTGTAGATCATGAAAAGGATGCTTTAGGTGCTGGTTATATTGTTGAATTCATTCATGATGCTAATGAAAATTATTATGAGGGAGGAACATATGCTTGTGGGAATTGCAATAATATCAAGTTTCCTCCCTATGTGCTTAAAATTTTGAAGCTATGCTTGTTTTGCCATCCTATGCTAGTTGATTATTGTTCCCATAAGTTGTTTGCTCACAAAATACCTATGCATAGGAAGTGGGTTATACTTAAATGTGCTAATCATAAGCTTCATGATGCTCTCTTTATGTTTCAATTGTTATCCTTTATGTGAGCATCATTGCCATCATCATGCCTAGCTAGAAAGGCATCAAAGAAATGTGCTTGTTGGGAGACAACCCAATATTTACCCTTACTGTTTTTGTGTGTCCACATGATTATGATACTGTAGTAATCATATTTTATAGCTTTTGTTTCAATAACGAGCCAAGTAGAACCTTTGGGAAGACTTGGGTGAAGTCTTTATGATCTTGCTGTAAAAAACAGAAACTTTAGCGCTCACGACAATAGCTGCCATTTTTTACTGTAGAGTGCTTTTAGGTTGATTCTTTTTGCAGATGATTAATAGACAAATTCCTCAGTTCCAGCAATTTATATCAGAATTGTTTGAGTTCTAGAAGTATACGTTTGATACATATTACTACAGACTGTTCTGTTTTTGACAGATTCTGTTTTCATTGTGTTGTTTGCTTATTTTGATGAATCTATGAGTAGTATCGGAGGGTATGTACCATTGATAAGTTGGAATACAGTAGGTATTACACCAATATGAATTTAGAATGAGTTCATTACAGTACCTAAGTTGTGGATTTATTTTCTTATACTAACGGAGCTTACGAGTTTTGTTTTGAGTTTTGTGTGGTTGAAGTTTTCAAGTTTTTGGTAAAGATTCGATGGACTATGGAATAAGGAGTGGAAAGAGCCTAAGATTGGGGATGCCCAAGGAACCCCAAGGTAATATTCAAGGACAACCAAGCAACTAAGCTTGGGGATGCCCCGGAAGGCATCCCCTCTTTCGTCTTTGTTCATCGGTAACTTTACTTGGAGCTATATTTTTATTCGCCACATGATATGTGTTTTGCTTGGAGCGTCACTTTAGTTTGTTAGTATTTGCTTGATGATATTTAGATTAATGTTTTGCATCTTTAGTTTCAATAAAAAAGTCAAGGATAGCCTTTGCCATGCTTATTTTGCTAGTATACATGTTGCTGTTTGAAAACAAAAAGTTTACCGTTGTTGCAAAAATTCCCTAGAAAATTCAGAGAATGGTATAATGTTGAATCTTTTTGCATATTAAGATCTGATAAATTTTTTACAGTGGGAATTTTCTCTTATATTTGTTGGAGTTAGGGAAGTATTGATACTTTTGCATTCTTTACAGACTGTACTGTTTTGGCAGATTGCTGTTAGGTTTGCATTGTTTGCATATGCTTGCTTGTTTAATGATTCCATTTTAGAATAGGAGTATTAAATATGCAGAGACATTTATTATGCAATGTTGAATAATAATTTTAGTGATTTGTTACAGTAGAGGATGATATGGTTTTGCATTGGTTTATACTAGCCTATCTCACGAGTTCTTGTTGAGTTTGGTGTGGATGAAGCTTTTGATAAAAAGAGAAACCATGACATGAGAGGAATTAAGGAGACATAAAAGCTCAAGATTGGGGATGCCCAAGGCACACAAAGATAATATTTCAAGAAGTCTCAAGCATCTAAGCTTGGGGATGTCCCGGTAGGCATCCCACCTTTCTTTTTCAACAATCATCGGTTAGTATCAGTTGAACCTAAGTTTTTGCTTCTTCACATGAGTTGTGCTATCCTTGCAATGTCATTTTATTTTGTTTTGCTTTCTGCTTGAATACAATACCAAGATCTAAAAATGTTAAATGTTAGAGAGTCTTCACATAGTTGCACAATTATTTGACTACTCATTGAACTTCACTTATATCTTTCGGAGTAGTTTGTCGTTTGCTCTAGTGCTTCACTTATATCTTTTAGAGCACGGCGGTGGTTATATTTTGAAGAAATTTCTAGACTCTCATGCTTCACTTATATTATTTTGAGAGTCTTAAACAGCATGGTAATTTGAATGAAAACTATCATAGGAAGTGAATTGGATGCTATGATCAATATGTTGCTTGATAATTGTTTTGAGATATAAAGGTAGTAATGTTAGAGTCATGCTAGTGGGTAATTATGAAATTGAGAAATACTTTTGTTGAAGTTGGCAAGTCTCGTAGCATGCACGTATGGTAAAAGTTGTGTGACAAATTTGTTGCATGAGGTGCTCTTTTGATTGTCTTCCTTATGAGTGGCAGTCGGGGATGAGCGATGGTATTTTCCTACCAATCTATCCCTCTTGGGGCATGCGTAGTAGTACTTTGCTTCGAGGGCTAAGTAGACTTTTGCAATAAGTATATGAGTTCTTTATGACTAATGTGAGTCCATGGATATATGCACACTCATCCTTCCACTTTGCCAGCCTCTCTTATTACCATGCAACTTTCGCCGGTATTGAACCCATTATTTACCTTCCTCAAAACAGCCACCATACCTACCTATTATAGCATTTCCATAGCCATTCCGAGATATATTGCCATGCAACTTTCCACCATTCCGTTTATTATGACACGTTTCATCATTGTCATATTGCTCTTTGCATGATCATGTAGTTGACATCGTATTTGTGGCAAGGCTACCTTCATAATTTTCATACATGCCGCTCTGATTCATTGCATATCCCGGTACACCGCCGTAGGCATTCATATAGAGTCATATCTTGTTCTAGCTTTGAGTTGTAATTCTTGAGTTGTAAATCCATAAAAGTGTGATGATCTTCATTATTAGAGCATTGTCTCAGTGAGGAAAGGATGATGAAGACTATGATTCCCCCACAAGTCGGGATGAGACTTCGGACTTTACAAAAAGAAAAAAAGAGAAAAAAAAGAGAAAGGCCAAAAAAAGGGAAAGGCCAAAGAAAAAAAATGAGAGAAAAAGAGAGAAGGGACAATGCTACTAGCTCTTTTTCCACACTTGTGCTTCAAAGTAGCACCATGATCTTCATGATAGAGAGTCTCCTATGTTGTCACTTTCATACTAAGTGGGATTATTTCATTATAGAACTTGGCTTGTATATTCCAATGATGGGCTTCCTCAAAGTGCCCTAGGTCTTCATGAGCAAGCAAGTTGGATTCACACCCACTTAGTTTCTTTTGTTGAGCTTTCATACATTTATAGCTCTAGTGCATCCGTTGCATGGCAATCCCTACTCACCCACATTGATATTTATTAATGGGCATCTCCATAGCCCGTTGATACGCCTAGTTGATGTGAGACTATCTTCTCCTACTTTTTGTCCTTACAACCACCACCATTTACCACCATAGTGCTATGTCCATGGCTTGCGCTCATGTATTGTGTAAGAGTTGAAAAAGCTGAAGCGCGTCAAAAAGTATGAACCAATTGCTTGGCTCGTCATCGGGGTTGTACATGATGGGAGTATTTTGTGTAATGAAAATGAAGCATGGCCTAACTATATGATTTTGTAGGGATAAGCTTTCTTTGGCTATGCTATTTTGATAGGACATGATTATTTGTTAGTATGCTTCGAAGTACTATTATTTTTATGTTTTATAAGCTTTTATCTAGTATCATTTGGATCTGAATATTCATGCCACAATAAAGAAAATTACATTGAGAATCATGCTAGGTAGCATTCCACATCAAAAATTCTGTTTTTATCCTTTACCTACTCGAGGACGAGCAGGAATTAAGCTTGGGGATGCTTGATACGTCTCCAACGTATCTATAATTTTTGATTGTTCCATGCTATTATATTACCTATTCTGAATGATTATGGGCTTTATTATACAATTTTATATTATTTTTGGACTAACCTATTAACCGGAGGCCCAGCCCATATTGTTGTTTTATTGCCTGTTTCAGTATTTCAAAGAAAAGGAATATCAAACGGAGTCCAAACGGAATGAAACCTTCGGCAACGTGATTTTTTGGAAGATTATCATCCTGGAGACTTGGAGTCCACGTCAGAAGATACTCAAGGAGCCGAGGAGATAGGGGGGGGGCCCTACTGGGCGCGCCCCCTATCTTGTGGACCCCTCGAGCACCCCCCGACCGACTTCTTTCGCCTATATAAGCGTACGTACCCTAAAACTATCGAATACCAAGATAGATCGGGAGTTCCACCGCCGCAAGCCTCTGTAGCCACCAAAAACCTCTCGGGAGCCCTTCCCGGCACCCTGCCGGAGGGGGGATCCTTCACCGGTGGCCATCTTCATCATCCTGGCGCTCTCCGTGACGAGGAGGGAGTAGTTCACCCTCGGGGCTGAGGGTATGTACCAGTAGCTATGTGTTTGATCTCTCTCTCTCTCTCGTGTTCTCTCTATGGCACGATCTTGATGTATTCCGAGCTTTTCTATTGTAGTTGGATCTTATGATGTTTCTCCCCCTCTACTCTCTTGTGATGAATTGAGTTTTCCCTTTGAAGTTATCTTATCAGATTGAGTCTTTTATGAGAACACTTGATGTATGTCTTGCCGTGCTTATCTGTGGTGACAATGGGATATCATGTGCCACTTGATGTATGTTTTGGTGACCAACTTGCGGGTTCCACCCATGAACCTATGCATAGGGGTTGGCACACGTTCTTGATTTTTCGGTAGAAACTTTGGGGCACTCTTTGAAGTACTTTGTGTTGGTTGAATAGATGAATCTGAGATTGTGTGATGCATATCGTATAATCATGCCCACGGATACTTGAGGTGACAATGGAGTATCTAGGTGACATTAGGGTTTTGGTTGATTTGTGTCTTAAGGTGTTATTCTAGTACGGACTCTTGAATAGATTGATCCGAAAGAATAACTTTGAGGTGGTTTCGTACCCTACCCTAATCTCTTCGTTTGTTCTCCGCTATTAGTGTCTTTGGAGTGACTCTTTGTTGCATGTTGAGGGATTGCTATATGATCTATCTATGTTATTATTGTTGAGAGAATTTGCACTAGTGTAAGTATGAACCCTAGGCCTTGTTTCCTATCATTGCAATACCGTTTACGCTCACTTTTACTACTTGTTACCTTGCTGTTTTTATAATTTCAGATTACAAATACCTTTTTCTACCATCCATATTGCACTTGTATCACCATCTCTTCGCCGAACTAGTGCACCTATACAATCTACCATTGTATTGGGTGTGTTGGGGACACAAGAGACTCTTTGTTATTTGGTTGCATGGTTGTTTGAGAGAGACCATCTTCATCCTACGCCTCCTACAGATTGATAAACCTTAGGTCATCCACTTGAGGGAAATTTGCTACTATCCTACAAACCTGTGCACTTGCAGGCCCAATAACGTCTACAAGAAGAAGGTTGTGTAGTAGACATCAGTGAGCAGCCGGTCGTGCGGCTACTCATTTGATGAGCGGCGGGCCGGGTTGATCGACCCGACAACCTTTGACTTAGTGTATGAAGCATAAAGGAGCTTTGGCCCGTTGTGCTTTCCGCCGAAAGCCAAAGCTGGATCTGTGGCTTTAGGGCGAAGTGGGGGACCGTGGCATCCCAACTTTATCAGGAATCACCAAGTAAGGCGGCGGGGTGGCGACCGAGCCGGCCTGCCCCCGAGCCCCCGGGTCGAGCGAGCCGGACAGGTGGCTGGGTTCAGTGGTATAGTGATGCAGAAAAATAGGGACGCAATAAATTGGTCGACAAATGGCAGCCCTCGAGTCTCGTTCGGGGACCCCATAGATTCATGCGTTTACAAAAGGCGATGATACATACACTCGTGTGGCTAACTGTAAAACGGGCGGAGGAGTTCCGTGTTCCACGGCTGGGTCGTTTCTTCGCCGACGGTGTCCTTCTTGCGCTTCTTTGACTTGCGTGCGTCGATGAGGTAGTAGGCGTTGCGATCGCGCAAGGCCCTGCTCACGATGAATGGGCCCTCCCATGGAGGGGACAGCTTATGCTGGCATGCCTGCTCTTGGACGAGTCAGAGGACAAGGTCGCCCTCGCGGAATGTGAGGGGCTTGATCTTCTTGCTGTGGTAGTGCCTCAGGACTTGGTGGTAGATGGCCGAACGGCTAAGCGCCAGAAGGCGCGCTTCTTCGAGCAGGTTGACGCCGTCTTCGCGTGCCTCTCTGGCTTCGACTTCGGTTTACATCGCTACGCGTGGCGAGTCGAAGTCGACGTCGGTCGGGATGACGGCTTTGGCTCCGTAAACGAGGAAGAACGGGGTGAACCCGATCGACTAGTTCGGCGTGGTGCGTAGACTCCAGAGAACAGCCGGCAACTTGTCAAGCCAGCTGCTGGGTGAGCGGATGAGTGGCTCAACGAGTCACGGCTTGATGCCGGACAGGATGAGTCCGTTGGCCTGCTCGACCTGCCCGTTGGACTGCGGATGTGCCACGGAGGCCAGGTCGAGGCGGATGCCAGAGACGGAGTAGTATTGCTCGAGCGCTCCTTTGGAGAAGTTGGTGCCATTGTCGGTGATGATGTTGTTCGGCATATCGTAGCGCACTGCTATGTCCTTGATGAACCAGACGGCTGTCGGCCCGTCCAGTTTCTTGATTGGTCTTGCCTCGATCCACTTGGTGAATTTGTCCACTGCCACCAGCAAGTGCGTCATGCCGTCTCGAGCGGTTTTGAAGGGTCCCACCATGTCGAGTCCCCAGACCGCGAAGGGCCAAGCGATCAGTATGGTGCGAGTGCTGACGCCGGCTGGTGGTTGCATTTGCTGAAGTGCTGGCACCCTCGCATTTGAGAACGAGTGACTCGGCGTCTTCGAGGGCCGTGGGCCAGTAGAAACCGTGGCTGAATGCCTTGGCCACCAGGGATCATGATGCGGCGTGGTGCCCGCACTCGCCCTGGTGAATGTAGAGGAGGATGTTGATGCCCTGATCCTGCTCGACGCAGTGCTGGAACACGCCGGTGGAGCTGCGCTTGACGAGATCGTTGTTGATGATGCTGTAGGCAGATGCCCGGCACTGTACTTGCTGAGCTTCGGTCTCGTCCATGGGGAGAACCCCGTTCTCCAAAAACTCTGATATTGGGAGGGCCCAAGATGGAGCCGTAACCACGGCGAAGACGGCCACCTGGGTGGGTTCCGAGTCGGCAGCCCTTGGGCCGGCTTGAGCAGCCCCCGGGTTGGGGATGGCGACGGCCGGGTCCGGGGTGATGGTGGCCAGGTTGAGCTGAGCAGCCCCCGGGCCGGGTTCCGCAGCCCCCGGGCCGGCTTGAGGTGCGGCCGGGTCGTCTGGAACGTGGATGGACTCGGAGTCCAGCGATGGCTTGACGGACGGCTTGCGTAGGTGCTTGAGGGAGACGCCGGACGGGATGTCTTGACATGACGAGGCGATCTTGGCGAGCGTGTCGGCTACTTCGTTCTTCGTGCGCGGGACGTGGAGGAACTTGCAGCCCTCGAAGGATCCGGACAGCTTCTGGACGAGGAAGCGGTAGCTTGCCATGTTGGAGTCGCGGGCGTCCCATTCACCGGATCACTGCTGCACCACCAGGTCCGAGTCGCCGTAGCACAGGATGCGCCGGATATGTGTAGCGGAGCAGGGTCGCCCTTCGGGGATGACAGTACAATGCTGGCCCCCAAGCCGAGTCGCATCTTGGACCCGTCGCAGTGCATGCGCCAATGCGTCAGAGGCAGCGGCAAGTACTGGGTCTCGGTCCAGTCAACGAGGAAGTCTGCTAGGGCTTGAGACTTGATCGTGGTGCAGGGCTCGTAAAGGATGGTGTGGCCGGCTAGCTGGATCACCCACTTGGCGACCCGGCCAGAGGGGTCCTGGCACCCGATGATTTCTCCGATAGGCGCCGTGCTAACGACGGTGATAACATGCTCTTGGAAGTACTGCTTCAGCTTCTTGGCGGTGAGGTACACACCGTAACACCTCTTCTGGTAGTGCGGGTAGTTCTGCTTCGAGATGGAGAGCACCTCGCTCAGGTAGTAGACCGGGCGTTGGACGGCTTGGATCTTGCCCTTCTCTGGTCGCTCGACCACCAACACCGTGCTGACCGCCCGCGAGATCGTGGCTATGTAGAGCAACAACGGCTCCTTGTCAGTTGGCACGGCCAAGACTGGTGCGGTGGAGAGCATGCGCTTGAGGTCTTGGAAGGCCTCGTCTGCCTTGCCGTTCCACTCGAATGGGCTTGTCTTCTTCATCAGCTGGTACAGCGGTAGCGCCCTCTCGCCCAGCCGACTTAGAAACCAGCTGACTGAGGCCAAGCATCCGGTGAACTTCTGGACATCGCGCAGCCGAGCCGGCTTGAGCATGCGCTCGATGGCCTTGATCTTCTCCGGGTTCGCCTAAATGCCGCGTTCCGAGACGAGGAAGCCGAGTAGCTTTCCGTCCGGGACGCCGAAGACGCACCTTTTCGGGTTAAGCTTGACCTTGTATTCGCGGAGGTTGGCGAATATTTCCTTCAAATCGTCGAGGAGCGTGAGGTGCTGCTTGGTCTTCACCACGATGTCGTCCACGAACACGTGGATGTTGCGGCCGAGTTGCGGCAGCAGGCATTTTTGCATGCAGCGTTGGAAGGTGGCGCCGACGTTCTTCAAGCCAAACGACATGGTGATGTACCAATACGCCCCAAAGGGCGTGATGAAGGACGTCTTCAGGGCATCGGCCGGGTCCAACTTGATCTGTTGATAGCCGAAGTAAGCGTCTAGGAAGGATAGGAGCTCGCACCCGGCGGTCGAGTCGATGACTTGGTCGATCCGCGGGAGAGCAAACGGATCCTTGGGACAGGCCTTGTTGAGACTGGTGTAGTCGATACACATGCGCCAGGTCTTGTTCTTCTTCAGGACGAGGACTGGATTGGCCAGCCGCTCTGGGTGAAACACTTCCATTATGAAGCCGGCCGCCAAAATCTTGGCGACCTCTTCACCAATGGTTCTTCTCTTCTCTTCGGAAAATCGTCCGAGGGGTTGACGGACAGGCTTGGCGTCCTTGTGTACGTGAAGTTTGTGCTCGGCGTACTTCCTCGGGATACCCGGCATGTCCTTGGGGGTCCATGCGAAGATATCCCGATTCTCACGGAGGAAGTCGACGAGCTCGCCTTCCTATTTGCTATCGAGGCGGGCGCCTATGACAACGTACTTGCTGCAGCTGGGGTCTTCCGGGTTGAGCTTCACTTGCTTGGTCTCCTTGGAGGGCTTGAAGGTGGCCTCGTTGGCCAGGTCCTAGGTCGGGATCGACGTAGCGGAGGCCTCGCCAGCCAGGGCGACGATCCGGTCGAGCTGGCACCGCTCCTCGGCAATGACCAGCGACTCGACCAACTTGGCGCCGTCCCGGGCGCATTTCAGGGACTTGCGGTAATCGCCGGTGATGATGATGAGACCCTTGGGACCCGGCATCTTCATCTTCAGATATGCGTAGTGGGGAACCGCCATGAACTTGGTGAGCACAGGCCGGCCCAATAACGCGTAATACGTGCTGGACAGGTTCACCACCTCGAACCAGATCGGTTCGCGTTGGAAGTGGCTGTTGTCGCCAGACAAGACATCGAGCCGGACCCGGCCAATGGGAGAGCAGGAGAGGCCAAGTACGATGCCGTGGAAGATCTTCCGGGTCGGCTCCAGGTCCTCGGCCTTGAGGCCGAGCTTGGTAATCGTGTCGTGGTAGAGGATGTTGATGCTGCTGCCGCTATCGATGAGGACTCGGGAGAACTTGCACGTGCGCCGCGCGACGATGGTGGGGTTGAGGACGAGGGCGTAACCACCCGGGCTTGGAATGACTGCCGGGTGATCCTCCCGGGTCCAGGTGATCGGGCGATCCGACCAATGCATGAACTCCGGCTTGGCCAAGACGACGGTGTTCACCTCCTGCTGAAGGAGGTGCTCGCTGCGCTTGTTGTTGCCGAGGCCGGTGAAGACGACGTAGGCCGCGTTCTAGTCCGGTTAGGTGTCGTTGCGCATCGCGCCGTCAGCTGGAGGCGGCTGTCCCGCGCCGGGAGCCAGAGCCGGAGGAGGCGGGACGTCGCCCCTCATGATGCGCTTGGTGATGGCGCACTGTCGAAGCGTGTGCGTGGAGGGTTTTGTGCCGATGTGGTGCTTGCAGGGAGCGTCGAGCATCTTCTCGAAACTCATGGTGGGTTGCCATGCCATATTGCCGGTATGCCGGCGCTTCACCGCCGGGTCCGCCGCGGGCTCGGCGGCCTCGACGAGCCGGTTGTTGTGACGCTGCGCCGGCGCGCTTGTTGTTCTGGTGATGCTGCTGCCGGCTGCTTTCGCCGGCCGGCTTCGGAGGGGGAACCGGCTTTGCCTTGCCAGCCTCATCCAGCACCACCTGGGTCTTCATGGCGGAGTCCGCGTTGGCGTACTTGTCCGCTGTCACCATGAGCACGACCATGGTAGCCGTCTCGGAGCGTAAGAGCTTGTGCTTGAGGAGGGGGCCGCCTTGGCACCTGCTGATGAAGTACTGGATCGCCTGGACTTCATGGACGCCCTCGCAGCTGTTTCGGAGCTTGGTCCAGCGTTCGAGGTACTCGCGACCGGTCTCTGTCGGCCCCTGCATGCACATGGCGAGCTGGCTGGGGCGACCGGGTTGCTTGTAGGTCCCCGTGAAGTTGCGGACAAAGGCTTCCTCGAAATCTACCCACGTGTTGATGCTGCCCATCGGTAGGCTGTTCAACCACGTGCGGGCCGACCCTTGGAGCATGAGCGGTGCGTAGTGCACGGCGAGACGACGATTGGCACCGGTGATGCCAATGGCCGTGGTTTAGTCGGTGAGTCAGTCTTCCGGCTTCACCATCCCGTTGTACTTGGGGGTGTCGCGGGGGAGCACGAACCCTTTGGGGAAGGGCTCCTCCCGAATGCGTGGGCGGAAGCACACCGGCCCGATAGCGCCGCTCTCCTCCACCTCTAGGGAGCGAGTGAGTTGATCGAGGCGGTGGCGAGCGTCGGCGTCATCGACGGTGCCCGGGCCGAGTTGACTGGCGATCAGGCCCCGACGGGCCGGGTCTGTTGGAGCCGGACGCCGTCCATGCTAGCCGGGTCCGCGCTGGGTCTCTGGGGCGGGCTCGTCGCCCGGGACGTCAGCGGTCGCGGTGGCCGGACTGTGCCAAGTCCAGGCTTGGCCGTAGTGCGCCTCGCCAGGAAGCGAGGAAGACGTGTGCAGGAGTTCGCCGGGCCCGCCAAGGCGGGCGGAGCTGGATCCCGCCGGCTTGGCGAGCTGGTTGAGGCGATCTTGCTGGGTGTTGGCTGCGTTGAGGAGCTCACGCATCTGCCCGATGCGCTCCTGTAGCTCTTCACCCGTGAGTCGGTCCAGGCCGACTGCGGCTTCGTGGGCAGCGCGCATGTTCTTCACTGGGGTCTCGTAGATGGTTCGGACGGCGTCGAGGGCCTAGCCGATTGCTCCTCCCCGGGTACGCACATCGGCGACCCGGCTTGGCTCAGCCGTGGCGGGCGTGAATCTGTGGGCGGCGTCGTGCTCTAGCTGAGCAGCCTCCAGGCAACGCTTGGTGGCGACGAGCGTCTCAGATAGGTCCAGCATCTGCTGGCGCCTTTCTTCGAGCTGGGTTCGCGCCTCGGCAACATTGGTGGCGTCAGCGTCGGTGCCGATGGGGATGCGGAGGCTCTGCATCACGGTGCGCGGATTGAATGGCTCGGTCTGTTTCGCAGCGGCCTCGGCTTCCGCGGCCCTCCTCGCCTTGCTCAACGAGGAGGAGGCGCCATCGCTCGTGACGAAAACCTCCACATGGACATCCATCGCCCCGGCGGCAATGCCGCCGCCGAGGGAGAGGGCAGGGTCAGAGTAGCTGAGCAACTCGCTGGGGTACTCGTCGGCGGTGAATGCATCAGAGATGCGCAGCGCGGCAAAGGAGGCGGCGAGCGCGCCGACAACGTCATCTGCCAGCGCGACGGAATCGTCGGAGTAGGAGAAGGGCCCCGCCTGAAGCATGCTCCCGGCCAGCTCCTCAAGCTGCCCCACGGTGGGCGCCAACTGTCATGGTGGGTGCATGGTAGATGCCAAGGGATGGCTAAAGAGAGGAGGAGGCTCAAGGGCGCTGGTGGGCTCCAGAGGCAAGGTTGGCATGCGCGGGCGCGGGACACCGGACATACCCAGATTCGGGGCTCTCCAGGGAGATAATACCCCTAGTCCTGTCGAGTGTAGTTGGATGATCGATAGTAGAATGTTGCTCCTGGAGCTGTATGGAGGAGGAAGGAAGCTGGACAAGGCTTGGGCTGCTCCTTCTCTCCGGTGTTGCCGTTGGGTGGTTAGTCCTATGCTTACTTGCTTTTCTCTTGTGTCTGTTTCTTTTTTCACTTCGCCCCCTTATGATCGCGGGCTCCCGGGGGTTTCTATAGACCAACCCCCCGGGGGTACAATGGTAATGTTACAAGTCAGTGGGTCCGTATTATTGGTGTCCGGGGACCCGGGCTGGGTCCCGCCGAGGGCTTGTGGTTCACCGGGTTCCCCTAGGTGCGGGGCCCCGCGTGCCTAGGGGGACTGTGCGCCGTCTTGTTGATCGTCAGGGTGTGGCCGAGTCGAGTCATGTATAGTGGCTCTCCGTCAGGCCGCCGCTTGCTGCCGTCAACGGTGAGGGTGGGAGCACTGTTGCCACGCTAGCCACGGTCAGCGGGTAGGTGAGGGGCAGTGTTGCCACGCTCCGGCTGACCATAGGCATCGGCGGAAGCACTGTTGTCTTGGTCATCGATGACTCAAGTCTCGTCCCATCATACGGCCTGGATGGGACGGGAGCTGACCCATGGCAGGGTTGCCGTGCACGCCATGGGTGGGGTCGGCTTGTTGGAGAAGCCTTGGTTGCGCCGAGTTGGGTTGTCTTGCGCCAGTTGCTAAGGCCGGGTCGACATACCTTGCCGGGTCGGAGAGGTTGGCCGGGTTGTGGGCCTTTCCGGGTCGAACGACCCAGCCAGGTGCATGCCGGTTCGAGGGGAATGCGGGACCCGCCATTTTTGAAAAGGATCCGGGTTCCGTTGCCTACCCGGGGTTCATCCCCCCGACAAGCCCAATATGCCTTATGTTCTAGTTTGAGAGGTAAGTGACATGCTTTTCCATAACCATTTTATATGGAGACATACCCATAGGATTTTTATATGCAGTTTTATAAGCCCGTAATGCATCATCAAGTTTCTCGGACCAATTCTTTCTAGATCTATTAAAAGTCTTTTGCAAAATTAATTTAAGCTCTCTATTACTCAACTCTACTTGACCACTAGACTGTGTGTGATATGGAGATGCAATTATATGATTAATATAATATTTAGCAAGCATTTTATGGAAAGCACCATGAATAAAATGTGAACCACCATCAGTCATTAGGTATCTAGGGACTCGAAACCTCGGAAAAATAACTTCTTTAAGCATCTTAAGAGAGGTTTTATGATCAGCACTACTAGTTGGAATAGCTTCTACCCACTTAGTAACGTAATCAACAACAACTAAAATATGTGTATACCCATTAGAGGAAGGAAACGGCCCCATATAATCAAAGCCCCAAACATCAATGGTTCAATAACAAGAGAATAATTCATAGGCATTTCTTGACGTCTACTAATGTTACCAATTCTTTGACATTCATCACAAGACAAGACAAACTTACGGGCATCTTTGAAGAGAGTAGGCCAATAAAAACCAGATTGCAATACCTTATGTTCAGTTTTATCTCCAGCGTGGTGTCCTCCATATGCCTCGGAGTGACACTTGCATAGGATCTGTTCCTGTTCATGATCAGGTACACAACGTCTAATGACACCATCTACTCCTTCTTTATAAAGGTGTGGGTCATCCCAGAAGTACTGTCTTAAATCATAGATTTTTTTTTTGTTTTGCTGGTATGTGAAACTAGGTGGTATGAATTTAGCAACAGTGTAATTAGCATAATAAGCATACCATGGAGCACTACGAGAAGCATTTATGACAGCTAATTGTTCATCCAGAAAGCTATCATCAATAGGTAGTGGGTCATCAAGAACATTCACTAAACTAGACAAGTTGTCTGCAATGGGGTTCTCAGCTCCCTTTCTATCAACAATATGCAAATCAAATTCTTGTAGCAAGAGAACCCATGTAATAAGTCTAGGTTTAGCATCTTTCTTTTCCATAAGATATTTAATAGCAGCATGATTAGTGTGAATAGTCACTTTAGAATCAACAATATAAGGTCTGAACTTATCACAAGCAAATACAACTGCTAAAAATTCTTTTTCAGTAGTAGCATAATTTCTCTGGGCACTGTCTAGAGTTTTACTAGCATATAGAATAACATTTAGTTTCTTATCAACTCTTTGTCCTAGAACAGCATCTAGAGCATAATCACTAGCATCACACATAATTTCAAAGGGTAAATTCCAATCAGGTGGCAGAACAGCAGGTGCAGAAATCAAAGCTTTCTTAAGTATTTCAAATGCTTCTACACAATCATCATCAAAGACAAAAGGAATATCCTTTTGTAATAGATTAGTCAGAGGCCTAGAGATTTTAGAGAAGTCTTTAATGAACCTCCTATAAAAAACGACATGGCCAATGAAACGTCTTATACCTTTAATGTCCTTGGGACACGACATCTTTTCAATAGCATCAACTTTAGCTTTATCAACTTCAACACCTCTTTCAGAAATTTTATGCCCCAAGACAATGCCTTCATTAATCATAAAGTGGCACTTCTCCCAATTCAAGACAAGACTAGTGTCTTGACATCTCTACAAAACTCGATCAAGGTTGCTCAAGCAATCATCAAAAGAAGATATATAAACGGAGAAATCATCCATGAAAACTTCACAAATCTTTTCACAGAAGTCAGAGAATATAACCATCATGCATCTTTGAAAGGTAGCAGGTGCATTACGTAAACCAAAAGGCATACGTCTATAAGCAAAAGTACAAATGGCAAGTAAAAGTGGTCTTTTCTTGATCCTCTGCTGACACAGGTATTTGAGGGAAACCAGAGTAACCATCTAGAAAGCAAAAATGTGTATGTTTGGATAATCTTTCTAGCATTTGATGAATAAAGGGTAAAGGGTAATGATCCTTTTTAGTAGGTTTATTTAATTTGCGGAAATTAATTACCATCCTATAACCTGTAATAGTTCTTCATGGGATCAATTCATCTTTATCATTAGGAACGACAGTAATACCTCCCTTGTTAGGGACACAATGGACAGGACTTACCCACTTACTATCAGCAACGGGATAAATTATACCTGCCTCTAGGAGATTTAGTGTTTCCTTTCTTACCATTTCTTTCATCTAAGGATTTAACCGTCGTTGGTGATCAATAACTGGTTTGGCATCTTCCTCCAATTTTATTTTGTGTTGACATAGAGTAGGACTAATGCCCTTAAGATCATCAAGAGTATATCCAATAGCAGCACGATGTTTCTTCATAGTTTTCAATAATCTCTCCTCTTCTTGCAGTGAAAGGTTAGCACTAATAATAATAGGATATATCTTATTTTCATCAAGATAAGCATATTTAAAGAGTATCAGGTAATGGTTTAAGCTCAAACACGGGATCACCCTTGGGTGGAGGAGGATCCCCTTGGATATCAACAGGCAAGTTGTGTTTCAAAATGGATCCCTGTTTAAAGAATACTTCATCTATTTCCCTTCTTTCATTCGTGAACATATCATTCTGATGGTCTAGCAGATATTGTTCTAAGGCATCATGATGAGGCACAACAATAGAAGCAAGACCAATAATTTCATCCTTACTAGGCAATTCTTTATCATGGGGTTGTCTACGAAACTTAGCAAAATTAAACTCATGAGACATATCTCCCAAACCAATAGTAACAACATCTTTTTCGCAATCTATCTTAGCATTAACAGTATTCAAGAAGGGTCTACCAAATATAATGGAACAAAAGTCATCTTGTGGGGAACCAAGAACAAGAAAATCAGCAGGATATTTAACTTTCCCACACAATACTTCAACATCTCTAACAATCCCAACTGGTGAAATAGTATCTCTATTGGCAAGCTTAATTGTAACATATATTTCTTCTATCTCAGCAGGTGCAATATCATGCATAATTTCTTTGTATAAGGAATGAGTTATTGCACTAGCACTAGCACCCATATCACATAAGCCATGATAACAATGATCTCCTATTTTAAGAGAAATAATAGGCATGCCTACAACAGGTCTATGTTTATTTTTAGCATCAGGTCTAGCAATTCTAGCAGCTTCATCATAGAAGTAAATGACATGCCCATCAATATTATCAGCCAAGAGATCTTTAACCATAGCAATACTAGGTTCAACTTTAATTTGCTTAGGTGGTGTAGGTGTTTTAGCATTACTCTTACGAACCACAGTTGAATCTTTAGCATGATCTTTTATCCTAACAGGGAAAGGTGGCTTCTCAATATAAGTAGTAGGAACAATTGGATCATTATAAGTGATAGTCTTTTCTTCAACTTTAATAGGTGCAACTACTTTTACTTCAATGGGAGGATTATATTTAAACCACTTCTCCTTAGGGAGATCAACATGAGTACCAAATGATTCACAGAAAGAAGCTACCATCTCAAAGTCAAGTCCATATTTAGTGCTAAATTCATGGAGGACATCGGTATCCATAAAAGAACTAGCACAATCAAACTTAGGTGTCATACCTGACTCCTTACCTTCGTCGAGATCCCAATCTTTAGAGTTGCATTTAACTCTTTCCAATAAATCCCATTTGAATTCAATAGTCTTCATCATAAAAGACCCGACACAAGAAGTATCGAGCATGGAGCGATTGTTGAGAGAAAGCCGAGCATAAAAATTTTGAATAATCATTTCTCTTGAGAGATCATGATTGGGGCATGAATATAACATTTACTTAAGCCTCCCCCTAGCTTGAGCGATGCTTTCTCCTTCGCGAGGCCAAAAATTATATATATAATTACGATCACGATGAACAAGATGCATAGGATAAAACTTCTGATGAAATTCCAATTTCAATCGTTTGTAGTTCCATGATCCCATATCATCACACAGGCTAAACCATGTCAATGCATCTCCCTTCAAAGATAAAGGGAAGACCTTGTTCTTGACAACATCATCGGGCATACCTGCAAACTTAAATAATCCACAAACTTCATCCACATAGATTAGGTGCAAATCAGGATGCAATGTTCCTTCTCCTGTAAAAGGATTACTAGCAGTTTCTCTATCATACCCGAAGGGATTTCAAAGTAAACATTTTCAGTAGGTTCAGTAGGTTGAGGAGCAACTCTTTGCTCTACTGGTCGGGGTGAAGATACCCCGAACAAGCCCCTCAAAGGATTATGTTCCATAGTAACAAGTGACAGTAAATTTCAGCACACTATATAAATCTTTCCCTACCAAGTTCCACTTACCAAAGGCGCTTCACTCCCTGGCAACGGCGCCAGAAAAGAGTCCTGATGACCCACAAGTGTAGGGGATCCATCGTAGTCCTTTCGATAAGTAAGAGTGTCGAACCCAACAAGGAGCAGAAGGAAATGACAAGCGGTTTTCAGTAAGGTTTTCTCTGCAAGCATTGAAATTATCGGTAACAGATAGTTTTGTGATAAGGTAATTTGTAACGGGTAACAAGCAATGAAAGTAAATAAGGTGCAGCAAGATGGCCCAATCCTTTTTGTGGAAAAGGTCAAGCCTGGACAAGTTCTTATATAGAGAAAAGCGCTCCCGAGGACACATGGGAATTATCGTCAAGCTAGTTTTCATCACGCTCATATGATTCGCGTTCGTTACTTTGATAATTTGATACGTGGGTGGACCGGTGCTTGGGTACTGCCCTTTCTTAGACAAGCATCCCACTTATGATTAACCCCTATTGCAAGCATCTACAACTACAAAAGAAGTATTAAGGTAAACGTAACCATAGCATGAAACATGTGGATCCAAATCAGCCCCTTACGAAGCAACGCATAAACTAGTGTTTAAGCTTCTGTCACTCTAGCAACCCATCATCTACTTAATACTTCCCAATGCCTTCCTCTAGGCCCAAACAACGGTGAAGTGTCATGTAGTCGACGTTCACATAACACCACTAGAGGAGAGACAACATACATCTCATCAAAATATTGAACGAATACCAAATTCACATGACTACTAATAGCAAGACTTCTCCCATGTCCTCAGGAACAAACGTAACTACTCACAAAGCATATTCATGTTCATAATCAGAGGAGTATTAATATGCATTAAGTATCTGAACATATGATCTTCCACCAAATAAACCAACTAGCATCAACTACAAGGAGTAATCAACACTACTAGTGACCCACAGGTACCAATCTGAGCTTTTGAGACAAAGATTGAATACAAGAGATGAACTAGGGTTTGAGAGGAGATGGTGCTGGTGAAGATGTTGATGGAGATTGACCCCCTCCCAATGAGAGGATCGTTGGTGATGATGATGGTGATGATTTTCCCCCTCCCGGAGGGATGTTTCCCCGGCAGAAAAACTCCGCCAGAGCCCTAGATTGGTTCCGCCAAGGTTCCGCCTCGTGGCGGCGGTGTTTCGCCCCGAAAGCTTGCTTATGATTTTTTCCAGGGTAAAAGACTTCATATAGCAGAAGATGGTCACCGGAAGGCTGCCAGGGGGGCCACGAGGCAGGGGGCGCGCCCTAGGGGGGGCACCCCCCACCCTCATGGACGGGGTGTGGGCCCCCTGATGTTGGTTCTTTCGCCAGTTTTTTTATTAATTCTAAAAATGACTTCCGTGGAGTTTCAGGACTTTTGGAGCTGTGCAGAATAGGTCTCTAATATTTGCTCCTTTTCCAGCCTAGAATCCCAGCTGCCGACATTCTCCCTCTTCATATAAACCTTGTAAAATAAGAGAGAATAGGCATAAGTGTCGTGACATAACGTGTAATAACAGCCCATAATGCAATAAATATCAATATAAAAGCATGATGCAAAATGGACGTATCAACTCCCCCAAGCTTAAACCTCACTTGTCCTCAAGCGGAAGCTGATATCGAAAAATATGTCCCCATGTTTAGAGATAGAGGTGTCGATAAAATAAAATATGGACATGCGGGCATCATGATCATTCTTATAATAGAAACATATATATATTTTGTCATACGATTTCTTATGCTAAAGTAACAATCTTTTTACAATGTCAAGTATGAATGAGAAACTTCATTGGAAACTAACAAACTACAACCTGGGTCATTGAAGCAATCGCAATTTATCATAACATAGGAAAGAGTCGTATAAAGCTTATTTTCTTCACACTAGTAAGTCGTACATATTTAGATAGCAATTTTTATTGCATGCAACATGAAAACTTACTTGAAGGATCTTACTCAATCCATAGGTAGATATGGTGGACTCTCATGGCAAACTTGTTTTAAGGATATTTGGAAGCACAAGTAGTATCTCTACTTGGTGCAAGGAATTTGGCTAGCATGAGGGGGAAAGGCAAGCTCAACATGTTGGATGATCCATGACAATATACTTTATTTCAGATATAAGAAAACATAACCATTACGTTGTCTTCCTTGTCCAACATCAACTCTTTAGCATGTCATATTTTAATGAGTGCTCACAATCATAAAAGATGTTCAAGATAGTATATTTATATGTGATAACCTCTCTTTCTTTATTACTTCCTATTAATTGCAACGATGACCAAAACTATGTTTGCAAACTCTCAACAACTTTTATTCATCATACTCTTTATATGTGAAGTCATTACTCTCCATAAGATCAATATGATCTCTTTATTTCTTTTTATTCTTTCTTTTATTCCCTCAAGATCATAGCAAGATAGCAAAGCCCTTGACTCAACACTAACCTTTATTATATATAGCTCACGGACTCGATTACATAGAAGGATCATAAGGCAAAATTCAAAACTAAATCATACCAAAACTTTATTCTACTAGATCAACATATTACCGAAAGGATCGATCTAAGCAAAATGGTAAAGATAGGAGTGTGATGGTGATACGATACCGGTGCACCTCCCCCAAGCTTGGCAGTTGCCAAGCGGAGTACCCATACCCAAGTTATTATGTCCCCTTGTTCGGAGGTGGTGATGATGGAGTTGTTGATGATGTAGGCTTGTCGTCCACCTTCCCAGGCATAGGTTCCCCATCATAGAAGGATGATCAAGTCTCCGGAATCCTCAAATCTGCAGCCAAACTCATCCTCTTGAATCTATATTCATACTCACAATTTTGGTTTTGCAGATCATAGATCTGAGCTTGGAGGTGCTCGATTTTCTCATGAAGCTTGAAGATGTTTTCCCCAATGTTCTTGGCGTCCAGCTTGTGGTTGTTGGTGAATTCCGCGATCATCATGTAGTTGGAGTTGAGTCCGTCTTCCACCATCCCTTGGCACTTGAAAACATGTCGTTCCATTGCTTTGAGTTTTGTCTCCACGCTTCTGGTACTCCTTGGTCCCTCAACATCGCGGATGTGCAGCACCCCCTCACACATCTCAATGGTTTGAGGGTGTTGCAGCACCTCCGCGAGGTAGGGGTTGATGACCTTCTCAAAAACCTTGTCCTTGGGGGCACTTGAAGACGTCATGGTAATCTAGATCTATCAGAAAAACAGCTCGAAACAAAGACAGAGGATATTTGTGTGGTATGGTGGTCAAAATCTTCGGGAGATTATATAATGAATTTTTACAGACCAAAACAAGTATCGTGCAAGAAAACAGAGTCCGGAGAGCACACGAGGTGCCCACGAGGCAGGGGGCGCGCCTAGGGGGTAGGGCGCGCCTTCCACCCTCGTGGACGCCTCGTGTCCTTCCCGGACTACTTCTTATTTTCCTATTTTCTTAAATATTCCGAAACGGAGAAAAATTGCTATTGGAACTATTTTGGAGTCAGTTTACTTACTATACCACATACCTATTCCTTTCTGGAATCTGAAACGTTCTGGAAGGTGTCCCTAATGTATTCCTCCGGGGTTACGGTTTCAATAACATTAGTTTCAACATTTATGGGGTTACCTGAGATATAATATTTGATCCTTTGACCGTTCACCACCTTCGGATTTGTGCCTTCGAAGTTGTTGATTTTTATGGCACCGGAACGATAGACCTCCTCGATAACGTAAGAGCCTTCCCATTTAGAGAGATGTTTTCCTGCAAAAAAAATCTTAAATGAGAGTTGAAGAGCAAGACATAATCACCTACATTAAACTCACGCTTTTGTATCCTTTTGTCATGCCATCTTTTAACTTTTTCTTTGAACAGTTTAGAATTTTCATAGGCTTGGGTTCTCCATTCATCTAGTGAGCTAATACCAAATAACTCTTCTCACCAGCAAGTTTGAAATCATAATTGAGCTCTTTAATAGCCCAATATGCCTTATGTTCTAGTTTGATAGGTAAGTGACATGCTTTTCCATAAACCATTTTATATGGAGACATACCCATAGGATTTTTATATGCAGTTTTATAAGCCCATAAGGCATCATCAAGTTTCTTGGACCAATTCTTTCTAGATCTATTAACAGTCTTTTGCAAAATTAATTTAAGCTATCTATTACTAAATTATACTTGACCACTAGACTGTGGGTGATATGGAGATTCAATTCTATGATTAATATCATATTAGCAAGCATTTTACGGAAAGCACCATGAATAAAATGTGAACCACCATCAGTCATTAGGTATCTAGGGACTCCAAACCTCGGAAAAATAACTTCTTTAAGCATCTTAATAGAGGTGTTATGATCAGCACTACTAGTTGGAATAACTTCTACCCACTTAGTAACGTAATCAACAGCAACTAAAATATGTGTGTACCCATTAGAGGAAGGAAACGGTCCCATATAATCAAAGCCCCAAACATCAAATGGTTCAATAACAAGAGAATAATTCATAGGCATTTCTTGACATCTACTAATGTTACCAATTCTTTGACATTCATCACAAGACAAGACAAATTTACGTGCATCTTTCAAGAGAGTAGGCCAATAAAAACTAGATTGCAATACCTTATGTGCAGTTCTTTCTCCAGTGTGGTGTCCTCCATATGCCTCGGAGTGACACTTGCATCGGATCTATTCATGTTCATGCTCAGGTACACCACGTCTAATAACACCATCTACTCCTTCTTTATAAAGGTGTGGGTCATCCCAGAAGTACTGTCTTAAATCATAGAAAAACTTTTTGTTTTGCTGGTGTGTGAAACTAGGTGGTATGAATTTAGCAACAATGTAATTAGCATAATTAGCTTACCATGAAGCAGTACGAGAAGCATTTATGACAGCTAATTATTCATCCGGAAAGCTATCATCAATAGGTAGTGGGTCATCAAGAACATTCTCTAACCTAGACAAGTTGTCTGCAACGGGGTTCTCAGCTCCCTTTCTATCAATAATATGCAAATCAAATTCTTGTAGCAAGAGAACCCATCTAATAAGTCTAGTTTTAACATCTTTCTTTTCCATGAGAAATTTAATAGCAGCATGATCAGTGTGAATAATTACTTTAGAATCAACAATATAAGGTCTGAACTTATCACAAGCAAATACTACTGCTAAAAAATCTTTTTCAGTAGTAGCATAATTTCTCTGGGCACTGTCTAGAGTTTTATTAGCATATTGAATAACATTTAGTTTCTTATCAACTCTTTGTCCTAGAACAACACCTACAGCATAATCACTAGCATCACACATAATTTCAAAGGGTAAATTCCAATTAGGTGGCTGAACAGCAGGTGCAGAAATCAAAGCTTTCTCAAGTATTTCAAATGCTTCTACACAATCATCATCAAAGACAAAAGGAATATCTTTTTGTAATAGATTAGTTAGAGGCCTAGAGATTTTAGAGAATTCTTCAATGAGCCTCCTATAAAAACCGGCATGGCCAATGAAACTTCTTATACCTTTAATGTCCTTGGGACATGGCATCTTTTCAATAGCATCAACTTTAGCTTTATCAACTTCAATACCTCTTTCAGAAATTTTATGCCCCAAGACAATGCCTTCATTAACCATAAAGTGGCACTTCTTCCAATTCAAGACAAGACTAGTGTCTTCGCATCTCTACAAAACTCGATCAAGGTTGCTCAAGCAATCATCAAAAGAAGATATATAAACGAAGAAATCATCCATGAAAACTTCACAAATCTTTTCATAGAAGTCAGAGAATATAACCATCATGCATCTTTGAAAGGTAGCAGGTGCATTACATAAACCAAAAGGCATACGTCTATAAGCAAAAGTACAAAGGGCAAGTAAAAGTGGTCTTTTCTTGATCCTCTACTGACACAGGTTTTTGAGAGAAACCAGAGTAACCGTCTAGAAAGCAAAAATGTGTATGTTTGGATAATCTTTCTAGCATTTGATCAATAAAAGGTAAAGGGTAATGATCCTTATTAGTAGCTTTATTTAATTTGCAGAAATTAATTACCATCCTATAACATGTAACAGTTCTTTGTGTGATCAATTCATCTTTATCATTAGGAACGACAGTAGTACCTCCCTTCTTAGGGACACAATGGACAGGACTTACCCACTTACTATCAGCAACGGGATAAATTATACCTGCCTCTAGGAGCTTTAGTGTTTCCTTTCTTACCACTTCTTTCATCTTAGGGGGTAGGGCGCGCCCTCCACCCTCGTGGACGCCTCGTGTCCTTCCCGGACTACTTCTTATTTTCCTATTTTCTTAAATATTCCAAAACGGAGAAAAATTGCTATTGGAACTGTTTTGGAGTCGGTTTACTTACCGTACCACATACCTATTCCTTTCTGGAGTCTGAAACGTTCTGGAAGGTTTCCCTTATGTATTCCTCCGGGGTTATAGTTTCAATAACATTAGTTTCGACATTTATGGGGTTACCTGAGATATAATGTTTGATCCTTTGACCATTCACCACCTTCGGATTTGTGCCTTCGAAGTTGTTGATTTTTATGGCACCGGAACGATAGACCTCCTCGATAACGTAAGGGCCTTCCCATTTAGAGAGAACTTTTCCTGCAAAAAATCTTAAACGAGAGTTGAAGAGCAACACATAATCACCTACATTAAACTCACACTTTTGTATCCTTTTGTCATGCCATCTTTAACTTTTTCTTTAAACAGTTTTGAATTTTCATAGGCTTGGTTTCTCCATTCATCTAGTGAGCTATGTCAAATAACCTCTTCTCACCAGCAAGTTTGAAATCATAATTGAGCTCTTTAATAGCCCAATATGCCTTATGTTCTAGTTTGAGAGGTAACTGGCATGCTTTTCCATAAACCATTTTATATGGAGACATACCCATAGGATTTTTATATGCAGTTTTATAAGCCCATAATGCATCATCAAGTTTCTTGGACCAATTCTTTCTAGATCTATTAACAGTCTTTTGCAAAATTAATTTAAGCTATCTATTACTCAATTCTACTTGACAACTAGACTGTGGGTGATATGGAGATGCAACTCTATGATTAATATCATATTTAGCAAGCATTTTACGTAAAGCACGATGAATAAAATGTGAACCACCATCAGTCATTAGGTATCTAGGGACTCCAAACCTCGGAAAAATAACTTCTTTAAGCATCTTAATAGAGGTGTTATGATCAGCACTACTAGTTGGAATAACTTCTACCCACTTAGTAACGTAATTAACAGCAACTAAAATATGTGTATACCCATTAGAGGAAGGAAACGGTCCCATATAATCAAAGCCCCAAACATCAAATGGTTCAATAACAAGAGAATAATTCATAGGCATTTCTTGACGTCTACTAATGTTACCAATTCTTTGACATTCATCACAAGACAAGACAAACTTACGGGCATCTTTGAAGAGAGTAGGCCAATAAAAACTAGATTGTAATACGTTATGTGCAGTTCTATCTCCAGTGTGGTGTCCTCCATATGCCTTGGAGTGACACTTGCGTAGGATCTGTTCCTGTTCATGATCAGGTACACATAACACCACTAGAGGAGAGACAACATACATCTCATCAAAATATCAAACGAATACCAAATTCACATGACTACTAATAGCAAGACTTCTCCCATGTCCTCAGGAACAAACGTAACTACTCACAAAGCATAGTCATGTTCATAATCAAAGGAGTATTAATATGCATTAAGGATCTGAACATATGATCTTTGCTACGTCTTGAGCTTGCGTTGGTTTTCCTTGAAGAGGAAAGGGTGATGCAGCAATAGTAGCATAAGTATTTCCCTCGGTTTTTGAGAACCAAGGTATAAATCCCGTAGGAGTGAGGGAGTCCTGGATTAGGGGGTGTCCGGATAGCCGAACTATCATCGGCCGTACTATCATCATCGACCGGACTCCAAGACTATGAAGATACAAGATTGAAGACGTTGTCCCATGTCCGGATGGGACTTTCCTTGGCGTGGAAGGCAAGCTTGGCGATACGGATACGTAGATCTCCTACCATTGTAACCAACTCTATGTAACCCTAGCCCTCTCCGGTGTCTATATAAACCGGATGGCTCTAGTCCGTAGGACGCAACAACAACCATTACAATCATACCATAGGCTAGCTTCTAGGGTTTAGCCTCCTTGATCTCGTGGTAGATCCACTCTTGTAAACATCCAAAATATCAATATCAATCAAGAAGGACGTAGGGTTTTACCTCCATCAAGAGGGCCCGAACCTGGGTAAAACATCGTGTCCCTTGTCTCCTATTACCATCCGCCTAGACGCACAGTTCGGGACCACCTACCCGAGATCCGCCGGTTTTGACACCGACATTGGTGCTTTCATTGAGAGTTCCTCTGTGTCGTCACCGATACGCTTGATGGCCTCTTCAATCGACAACGACGCAGTCCTGGGTGAGACTTTTCTCCCCGGGCAGATCTTCGTATTCGGCGGCTTCGCAATGCGGGCCAACTCACTTGGCCATCTGGAGAAGATCGAAAGCTACGCCCCTGGCCGTCAGGTCAGGTTTCGAAGCCTAAACTTCACGGCCGATATCTGCGGGGACTTGATCTTCGAAGGATCTGAGCCACAGCTGAGCATGCCGCGCTGTCACGATGGGCACGACCTAACTCTGCCGCCAGACAGCACCTTGGAGGCCGCACACGAATCCACTCCGACCCATAGTCCAGAGCCGATCGCTCAGATCGAGGACGGATGGCTGGACACCGCCTCGGGAGCTGCAACTTCTACGGCGATGGAGCCGAACACTTACCTTGTCCTGCATAAAGCTCATGACTCCGAGGTGCCGGACCCCCTGCCGGACTCCGAACCTCCTGCGCCCTTGCCAGTCGAATCCGACTGGGCGCCGATCATGGAATTCCCCGCGTCGGACACCTTTCAGCACTCACCCTTCAGCGATATCTTAAATTCGCTGAAGCATCTCTCGCTATCCGGAGAGCCCTGGCCGAACTACGGCCAGGATGGTCAGGACGCAGACAATGAAGAAATTCAAAGCCCACCCACCACCCACTTCGTAGCCACCATCGACGATCTAACCGACGTGCTAAACTACGACTCTGAAGACATCAACGGTATGGACGACGATGCCGGAGACGATCAAGAACCAGCGCCTACAGAGCACTGGAAGGCCACCTCATCACATGACATATATATGGTGGACACCCCAAAGGGAAGCTATAACGAGGAACAACGGGACGCGGTAGAGGATAATCCCGCCGATAAACAACCAAAGCGGCGACGTAGACGCCGCCCTAAGTCCCGCCTCGATCAAAGCAGCATTCCTAATGACCCAGCGATAGAGCAGGGCAAACCAGCGAACGACGAACATACAACCAAGCAACCATCCGAACAGGACGAACCGGATAATCAACCCCTTCACGGAGCAATCAACAGTCCAGACACACCACCGGAGCATAAGAACCTTCACAAAAGACTCGTCGCCACTGCAAGAAGTTTGAAGAAGGAAAAACGAAAGCTCAAAACAGCGGAAGACATACTCAGAATGAAGTGGAGCAAAGTACTCAAGACCACAGACAAATATGGCAATGGCTATCAAACAAAGAGCTACCCGAAGCGCAAGCTGCTGCCAGAATTTGACGAGGAAGCCATAGAGCCCTCACAGTCAAAAAATAAAGAGGCCGCTTGGCCGGATAGACGGCCAGAAGACAGGCCAAAAGCGACAAGCGTTCGAAGACAGCGGCACACCCAAATACAGGGGCGCCACACACCCGCTATGTTTTACCGATGAGGTGCTGGATCATGAATTTCCAGCAGGGTTCAAACCCATAAACATAGAGGCATACGACGGCACAACAGACCCCGGAGTCTGGATAGAAGATTACATACTACACATACACATGGCTAGAGGAGATGATCTCCACGCCATAAAATACCTACCCCTCAAGCTCAAAGGACCAGCTCGGCATTGGCTCAAAAGCCTCCCAGAAAACACTGTTGGAAGTTGGGAAGAGCTTGAGGACGCGTTTAGAGCAAATTTTCAAGGGACTTATGTCCGCCCTCCGGATGCAGACGATCTGAGTCATATAACCCAACAGCCCAGAGAGTCAGTGCGCAAATTCTGGAACAGGTTCCTTACCAAAAAGAACCAAATAGTCGAGTGTCCGGACGCGGAAGCCTTAGCAGCTTTTAAACACAACGTCCGAGACGAATGGCTCACCAGACAACTCGGCCAAGAGAAGCCAAGAACAATGGCCGCGCTAACAAGCCTCATGACGCACTTTTGCGCAGGAGAAGACAGCTAGCTAGCAAGATGCAGCACCAGCGACCCGAGTACATCCGAGATCAGAGATGGAAACGGAAAATCACGGCGCAGGAAAGATCAGCGCCGGAATAAAGGAAAAAGCCCAAAGGGCACGGCGGTCAACGCCGGATTCAAAAGCTCGCGGCCAAAGAATAACACACTGCCTCTTAAGGACAACAGCGACGAGCTAGCAAATTTAAACAAAATTCTAGATCGGATATGTCAAATCCACAGTACCTCGGGAAGGCCTGCAAACCATACCAACCGAAATTGTTGGGTTTTTAAACAGTCCGACAGACTCAACGCCGGACACATGGGGCTCGATGCGCCAAGCGAGGACGATGACGAACCCCACCAGCAGAGCACCGGAAGTCAAAAGACTTTCCCACAAGAAGTCAAAACAATAAACTCACTTCATGTGATAGTATGGAAAACCAACACGGCACTCGCTAAGACAAGTGTCGCACGGTCCACCCCAGCGGAACACCGAGATTGGATGTCAAAACCAATCCCTTTCGACCATCTGGATTAGTCCAGAAGTATCCGGAACGCGGGATAGACTGCCCTGATATTGGATCCCATAATAGACGGACTGCAATTCACGCGGGTTTTGATGGACGGCGGCAGTGACTTAAGCCTGCTATATCCGGACACAATCCACAAGTCGGGATAAACCCCACTACAATTTGGCATAGCCGCACTTCCTTCAAAGGAGTGGCGCCAGGCCCTTACGCCAGGTGCACAGGTTCATTATTACTAGAAGTTGTGTTCGGGTCACCTGACAACTTCCGACGAGAAAAGCTAACCTTTCATGTCGCCCCATTTAAAAGTAGCTATCAAGCATCACTGGGACGGGAAGCTTTCGTCCGCTTCAATGCAATACCACATTAGGCGTCTCTTACGCTTAAAATGCCTAGTCCACGTGGCATCATTTCATTAAAAGGTCGCCTGAGACCCCGGACACGGCTGGACGAGTCCAGAATAAATAAGCTAGGGGCTACCTAGCCGCACACCCCTTCACAAGGGTTTGTACATATAAGCCATAATGAGCTAGCATAGGCTCAGCTTTATTAATCTATATTTCAATTTTTTATGCACTTTCTCGCACGATTTCTTTTCCAACTAAGTTCCTCTCTTTTTACAGATGAACAGCGTGCACACCCGTCCAGGATACGGCACAACGGAGACACAGGCGCAGACGTGCAGTAGGGACCCGTTGCAAGGACTCTTTTCAGACTAAGACCCTACGTAAACCTTTCTTACTGTCTCTTGTTGCTATAATCCCCTGGTTTCTCATTATAACCAGAGTGGAGACTGGCGTTTTGGCATCGGCCGTGCCAGAAGAACCTGCCCGTACCTGGACACAAGGGGCTTAGGGCATTGTTTTGCCCGCTATTGTAAAGACCGAACACCTTCGGGAGTGTTCGGCGTCTCGAGTTAGGCCTTATATGCATCAGCTCTGAATCATGTCTTTGGTCAAATGTTGGGTTTGCCCGGCTCCTGTGTTTTGCTGCCTTACGTTCCGTATCATCGGCTAACGCGGCACCAGGAGAACTACTGCGATTGTGCCCCAGTTCGGCTGGGCGAGCACCTCAGTAGAGAAAGCTGAAAACTGACTGTCATGATACAGCGAGAGACTGGTCAACCACTCGATCGACCATGGGAATGTTTAGAATTCCTCCGCTTTGACGAAGGGCCGTTTCCCGGTCAGGCACATACGCGCCCCAAATTCGGAGAGCGTGGTGCCCCCAGGGGCTATGTCGTAGCCCCACCCTCGAACTCCATGGCTAAGTGAAAGTGATAAAGCATTATAGTCCGGTTGCCTCGTTTGCTATGCTACCACGTCCTTTACAGGACCGAGACGTCGGATTAAGTGTGAAAACGTGCTATTTTTTGCGAACACCCCCGCACCTTGTGCGTGGGGGCTGAAGCCGACGACTGCCATCTTTCAGGTTATACACACGTATACATGAACGGCCGCATAGGAGATATTCTATTACTTGAACGCACAAGTATAAAAGGCGCTTACATCATAAATATTGTTTTACATCATAAAAACGTTCATTCGAACGTAACATTTTTTGAGCACTGCGACTCTATTACACGAGCACCACGCAGCACTTCGCCAAAATAGTGCTCGGCGGGTAACCGGTTATCGTTCGAACCCGGGGTTGCAATAGCGGTGGCATCCATCTCTGTCCAATGTGTCTTCACATGGGCGAGTGCCATCTGCGCACCCTCTATGCAGGCCGACCGCTTCATCGCCTTGATATGCGGCACCGCCCCAAGAAATTGCTGCAATAAGCCAAAGTAACTCTTCGGCTCGGGCCTATCCGGCCAGACATGGGTCACTATATCTGTCATAGCAAGCCCGGACAACCTATTTAGCTCAGCCCACTCGGCCAAACGGTCGGTCAGCGGAAGTGAACACTCCGGACTATGGAATTGAGACCAAAACAGCTCTTCCGTCTTGTGATCCTTCTGGCTTCGAAAATGCACAACGGCATCCGCCGCACTCGCTGCTAAGTCCATATAAGGGTCCTCTGGACCCCACAGTTGGCCCAGCTGAGCATACTTTGGATCCGTAAACCTTCGGCGCAGCAGAAAAGGCTTGCCAGCTACAATATCTCCGGCCTGGCGCAGCTCTTCCTTTATAGCCCGCATTGCAGAGTGGGCATCCTTGGCTTCGGCGGTGGCCTTCCCCAAGTCTTCTTGCCCTGCTGGGCGCTCCTTCCCAAGAGCCTCATTGCGGTCAATAGCATCTTTTAACTTCACGGCCATTTCGGCCATCTCTTCCCTGCTCTGGCAGTGTGCGACCCTTTCGGCCGCTAACTCCTCGGCCACCCTCGAGGCCGCCGCATTACTCCTTCTGGCCTGCTCCTTGGCTTGAGCAAGTTCGGTCCGAAGGCTCTCCACAGCAGCGGCACTATCTGCATTTCACGCACATGTTGTAAGGAGCTGGCTTCGGCTCCCTTACCAAGTGACCGCACAGTAACACTTACCTTGTGACTCATCAAGTCGCCTGTTGACCAGCGTGATGTCCGCATCCGCAACAGCGAGTTGCCGCTTTAGTTCAGCAACTCCATCAGTCTGGCTGGCCCCCGGATGACCGCCACCTGCATCGGCACAGCGAAAATTTAAACCTGTGATTTTGATCCTCGGCACGCTGTCGATTTCGACAACCTACCGAGTCTCAGGGGCTACTATCTATACAGGGCGCATTCTATATGAAAAACTGTTAAAAGGTGTGTCATTCTATATGCAACCCGCCTTCGGCGGACAAAATCCTTTCAATCACCATGCTCATCAATGCATGGTGATCTTCTGAGATAGACGCCTTCTCAAGCAGATCCTTCAGCCGTACACCAGTTGGCGCCGAACTATCCGGCTTTGCCAAACCCGGGGGCTCCCTCCGTGACGACACTTCAGGCTCGTCCGCCCTATCCGACGGTGCCCCGGACGGAGGCGTCTCGCTCTCCATCATCTCCGGACGAATGTCCCCCGAAGACGAGCTCATTTGCGAAGGACGGAGATCCGAACTACAAGGTAAAAACTTTAGTTATCCTCAGAAGCACAAATAGGGATGTCCCTTATTATAAAACTCCTTTCTTTCTACTTACGGCTCGTTGGAGGGCTGACTCTTTAAGGGAGATTGTGCGGCCGGGGCCTCCCCAGACGCAGGACCCTCTGGCGAAGATTTCTTCCCCCGTTTAGGGGCTTTTGCCCCCGCGTCCTCGGAGACAGTCCTCTTCTCCCCTTGGAGGGAGGGATTCTCGATCCCCCTCTTTCAAGAGCCTCCTTAGACGAGGAAGTAGCTTTCCTGCTTTCCCCTTCGCCTTCCTCTAGGGGCGCAACCTCAAGCATCCGAACCAGCACGGAACCCGGCGCGGTCTCGGGGAGGGGGCCGGACACCATATCAATTTTGCTTCCGCTATCCACTCCTGATTAGAAGGAAGTTGGTCATAAGGCAAATCATCGAAAGGCAAACAAACGGTTTGTCCGGACTTGGAACTACTTACTTGAGTATCCAGGCGATTGCAGCTTAGGCCAGCATCCTCGGTCAATTCCGGACGCGCCTCTTGCGATCCGAAGAATAATTTGTACATCTCCAGGGGTGTCATACCCATGAAGTGTTGAAGAATCCGTGGGCCCTCCGGATTGAACTCCCATAGCCGGAGAGGGCGGCATTTGCAGGGCAGGAGACGCCTAATCAGCATAACCTGCATTACCACCACCATATCAACCTTCCTCATTTGGAGATCTCGAATCCGGCCCTGCAGTAGGGGCACGTCCTTTGACGGCCCCCAGTTGAGCCCTTGGTTGACCCACGACATCAACCGTCATGGAGGTCCCGGGCGGAATAAGGGCGGCGGCTTTTGTCTGCGGCCCCTCGGAACGGTAATATAGAACCACCCTTGCTGCCACGGGCCGAGCTCCTCTTGGAAGGAGCCAGCGGGCCACGGGGCATCGGCCCTCCTACTTATGGCCGCCCCGCCGCACTCCGCTTGACGCCCCCGATCATCTTCGGAGCCACCTTGAAGGTCTTCAGCCACAGGCCGAAGTGAGGGGTGACGCGGAGGAAGGCTTCGCAGACGACAATAAATGTGGAAATATGGAGGATGGACTCCGGAGCCAAATTGTGGAATTCCAACCCATAGTAAAACATGAGCCATCTCACAAAAGGACCCATCGGGAAGCCTAAACCCCGACGGAGGTGGGATACAAAAACGACATACTCGCCGGGCTCGGGGGTGGGGATGGCCTGCCCTTCGGCAGGCAAGCTATGCAAAATCTCATAAGCCAGGTATTTTGGCCTCCCGCAGCTTTAGCACGTCCTCCTCCGTGACGGAGGAGGGCATCCACCGGCCCTGGAGGTCGGAACCGGACATCGTTGAAGGTCTGAAGCGCTCGAATCTGGAGCTCTAGGTGCTGGAACTTGGAGCGGGGAGAGGATTCGATGGAGGATTGAAGAAAAGAAACGAGCCTTGGTCCCGTTATAAAGAGGGAGAATACCAAGAGCCGTCTCCGTGACCGTTTGGGACTCGCCTTCGATAGAGGGGGCGGGGCGACGGGCGCGGTTGGGTTACCCACGTCCGTATTGATGAGAATCCCAGATTAAGGGGGAATCCCGGATTAAGACGTGCCAAGGAAACCACTTTGCTAAATGCGCTGAGGTGGTAGAGTAAAAAACGATTCAAGTAATGGCTTGGTAGTGGCGTGACGTCATGCCGCAAAAAACGTCAGCAGATTGGACTTGTGTATATATTATTCTCTCTACGGTGAAATGTGGAATTTATTTTTCAGAGCCGAACACTATCCTGGTGTTCACAATCTTCTATCATTCGGAGGAGGAACCCGCCTTGCAATGCCAAGCAATATACACGCCGGACTTATCGTCATTGAAGCCTAGTTCAGGGGCTACTGAGGGAGTCCTGGATTAGGGGGTGTCCGGATAGCCGAACTATCATCGGCCGTACTATCATCATCGACCGGACTCCAAGACTATGAAGATACAAGATTGAAGACTTCGTCCCGTGTCCGGATGCGACTTTCCTTGGCATGGAAGGCAAGCTTGGCGATATGGATACGTAGATCTCCTACCATTGTAACCGACTCTATGTAACCCTAGCCCTCTCCGGTGTCTATATAAACCGGATGGCTCTAGTCCGTAGGACGCAACAACAACCATTACAATCATACCATAGGCTAGCTTCTAGGGTTTAGCCTCCTTGATCTCGTGGTAGATCCACTCTTGTAAACATCCACAATATCAATATCAATCAAGCAGGACGTAGGGTTTTACCTCCATTAAGAGGGCCCGAACCTGGGTAAAACATCGTGTCCCTTGTCTCCTGTTACCATCCGCCTAGACGCACAGTTCAGGACCCCCTACCCGAGATCCGCCGGTTTTGACACCGACAAGGAGGCTCCTCACAAGTCCCACGCACCTACACAAACAAACAAGAACTTGCAACCAACGCAATAAAGGGGTTGTCAATCCCTTCACGGCCACTTTCGAAAGTGAGATCTGATAGAGATAATATGATAAGATAAATATATTTTTGGTATTTTATAATATAGATTGGAAAAGTAAAGATGCAAATAAAAGTAGATTGAAAGCTTATATGATAAGAGATAGACCGGGGGGGGCATAGATTTCACTAGTGGCTTCTCTCAAGATAGCATAATTATTACGGTCGGTGAACAAATTACTGTCGAGCAATTGATATAAAAGCGAATAATTATGAGATTATCTAGGCATGATCATGTATATAGGCATCACGTCCATGACAAGTAGATGGAAACGATTCTGCATGTACTACTATTACTCTACACATCGACCGACTCCTGCCTGCATCTAGAGTTTTAAGTTCATGAAGAACAAAGTAACGCATTAAGAAAGATGACATGATGTAGAGGGAGAAACTCATGCAATATGATATAAACCCCATATTTTTTCCTCGATGGCAACAATACAATATGTGCCTTGCTGCCCTTGCTGTCACTGGGAAAGGACACCGCAAGATTGAACCCAAAGCTAAGCACTTCTCCCATTGCAAGAAAGATCAATCTAGTAGGCCAAACCAAACTGATAATTCGAAGAGACTTGCAAAGATAACTTAATCAGACATAAAAGAATTCAGAGGAGATTCAAATATTTCTCATAGATAAACTTGATCATAAACCCACAATTCATCGGATCTCGACAAACACATCGCAAAAAGAGTTACATCGAATAGATCTCCAAGAAGATCGAGGAGAACTTTGTATTGAGATTCAAAGAGAGAGAAGAAGCCATCTAGCTAATAACTATGGACCCGAAGGTCTGTGGTAAACTACTCACAACTCATCGGAGAGGCCTTGGGGATGATGTAGAGGCCCTCCGTGGTGGATTCCCCCTCCGGTGGAGCGCCAGCAACGGCTCCAAGATGGGATCTCTTGGATACAGAAGGTTACGGTGGTGGAAATAGTTTTCGTGGTCGCTTCTGATGTTTACGGGGTACATGGGTATATGTAGGAGGAAGGAGTATGTCGGTGGATGCTCGAGGGGCCCATGAGGGTGGGGGGCGCGCCGGGCACCCTCTTGGCCGCCTCCTTTGTTTCTTGACTTCCACTCCAAGTCCTCTGGATCACGTTTGTTCCAAAAAGATCGCTCCCAAAGGTTTCATTCCGTTTGGACTCCTTTGATATTCCTTTTCTTCAAAATACTGAAATAGGCAAAAAAATAGCAATTCGGGCTGGGCCTCCGGTTAGTAGGTCAGTCCCAAAAATGATATAAAAGTGTAAAGTAAAGCCCATAAACATCCAAAACGGGTAATATAATAGCATGGAACAATCAAAAATTATAGATACGTTGGAGACGTATCAAGCATCCCCAAGCTTAATTCCTGCTCGTCCTTGAGTAGGTAAATGATAAAAACAGAATTTTTGATGTGGAATGCTACCTAGCATAATTCTCAATGTAATTCTCTTTATTGTGGCATGAATGTTCAGATCCAAATGATTCAAAATAAAAGTTCATATTGACATAAGAAATAGTAATACTTCAAGCATACTAATCAAAGCAATCATGTCTTCTCAAAATAACATGGCTAAAGAAAGTTCATCCCTACAAAATCATATAGTTAGGTCATTCTTCATTTTCGTCACACACAAAAGCTCGCATCTTGCACACCCCCGATGAAAAGCCAAGCAATTGTTTCGTACTTAAATAATCTCAAACTTTTCCAACTTGCACGCAATACATGAGCGTGAGCCATGGATATAGCACTATGGGTGGAATAGAATATGATGATGGAGATTGTGTGGAGAAGACAAAAAAGGAGAAAGTCTCACATTGACGAGGATAAGCATCGGGCTATGGAGATGCCCATCAATTGATGTCAACATGAGGAGTAGGGATTGCCATGCAACAGATGCACTAGAGCTATAAATGTATGAAAGCTCAACAAAAGAAACTAGTGGGTGTGCATCCAACTTGCTAGCTCATGCAGACCTAGGGCATTTGAGGAAGCCCATCGTAGGAATATACAAGCCAAGTTCTATAATGAAAAATTCCCACTAGTATATGAAAGTGACAACATATGCGACTCTCTATATGAAGAACATGGTGCTACTTTGAAGCACAAGTGTGGAAAAGGATAGTAACATTGCCCCCTTTTTTATTTTCCTTTTTTTGGGCCTTTACTTTTTTTATTAGGCCTTTCTTTTTTATGTATATATTTGGCCTTTATTTTTTTGGCCTTTCTTTTTTTATTTTTTTATTTGGGGACAATGCTCTAATAATGATGATCATCACACTTCTATTTATTTACAACTTATGAATTACAACTCAAAACTAGAACAAGATATGACTCTATATGAATGCCTCCGGCGATGTACCGGGATGGGCAATGAATCAAGAGTGACATGTATGAAATTATGCAAAGTGGCTTTGCCACAAGTACGATGTCAACTACATGATCATGCAAGGGAATATGACAATAATGATGCGTGTCATGATGATGAACGGAATGGTGGAAAGTTGCATGGCAATATATCTCGGAATGGCTATGGAAATGCCATAATAGGTAGGTATGGTGGCTGTTTTGAGGAAGATATAAGGAGGTTTATGTGTGATAGAGTGTATTATATCACGGGGTTTGGATGCACCAGCGAATTTTGCACCAACTCTCAAGGTGAGAAAGGGCAATGCACGGTACCGAAGAGGCTACAATGATGGAAGGGTGAGAGTGCGTATAATCCATGGACTCAACATTAGTCAAAAAAGAACTCATATACTTATTGCAAAAATCTACAAGTCATCAAAAACCAAGCACTATGCGCATGCTCCTAGGGGTATAGATTGGTAGGAAAATACCATCGCTCGTCCCCGACCGCCACTCATAAGGATGCACAATCTAAGAACACCTCATGTTTCAAATTTGTTACACAACTTTTACCATACATGCATGCTACGGGACTTGCCAAATTCAACACAAGCATTCTTTAAATTCATAATCACCCAATTGTCATGACTCTAATATCACTACCTCCATATATCAAAACAATTATCGAGTATCAAATTTATCATAGCATCCAATTCACTTCCTATGATAGTTTTTATTATACCCAACTTGGATGCCCATCATTCTAGGACCAATTTCATAACCATAGCAAATACCATGCTGTTCTAAGAGACTCTCAAAGTAATATAAGTGAAGCATGAGAGATTAACAATTTCTACAAAATTAAGCCACCGCCATGCTCTAAAAGATATAAGTGAAGCACTAGAGCAAAAACTATCTAGTTCAAAAGATATAAGTGAAGCACATAGAGTATTCTAATAAATTCCAATCAAGTGGGTTTCTCCCAAAAGGTGTGTACATCAAGGATGATTGTGGTAAACTAAAAAGTAAAGACTAATATCATACAAGACGCTCCAAGCAAAACACATATCATGTGGTGAATAAAAATATAGCTCTAAGTAAAGTTACCGATAGACGAAGACGAAAGAGGGGATGCCTTCCGGGGCATCCCCAAGCTTAGGCTTTTGGTTATCCCTCAATATCTTGGGGTGCCATGGGAATCTCCATGCTTAGGATTTTGCCACTCCTTATTCCATAGTCCATCAAATCTTTACCCAAAACTTGAAAACTTCACAACACAAAACTCAACAGGAAATCTCATAAGCTCCGTTAGTGCAAGAAAGAAAAACCACCACATAAGGTGCTGTAATGAACTCATTATTTATTTATATTGGTGTTAAACCTACTGTATTCCAACTTCTCTATGGTTCAGACCCCTACATACTAGCCATAGATACATCAAAACAAGCAAACAACACACGAAAAATAGAATCTGTCAAAAACAGAACACTCTGTAGAAATCTGTAACTTTCTAATACTTCTGTAACTCTAAAACTCCTACCAAAATAGGAAGTCCTAGGAAATTTTTCTATTGATCTACAGAAAAAATAATCAACGCAAAATCACGTTTTTGTGATTTATTGAATTTTTTCTCGTGAGTGCAAAGTTTCTTTTTTCCAGCAGAATCAAATTAACTCTTACCATAGGTTATCCTATAGGTTCTACTTGGCACAAACACTAATTAAAACATAAAAAAACATCTAAACAGAAGGTAGATGCAAAATTTATTAAATAACATCAAGAAAAAATATTGGGTTGTCTCCCAACAAGCGTTTTTCTTTAAAGCCTTTTTAGCTTGGCATTGAGATTTCAATGATGCTCACATGAAAGACAAGAATTAAAGCACGAAGAGAGCATCATAAAACATGTGACAAACACACTTAAGTCTAACATATTTCCTATGCATAGGCATATTGTAAGCAAACAAATTATCAAGGCAAGCAAAAACTAGCATATGCAAGGAAGAAAGAGATGATAGCAATCTCACCATGAAGAGAGGTAATTTAGTAACATTTAAATTTCTACAACCATATTTTCCTCTCTCATAATAATTACATGTAGGATCATAAGCAAATTCAACAAAATCATTATCACATAAATATTTTCAACACGATCCACATGCATGCAAAGTTTACACTCTTCCAAAATAGTGGGATTAACATTAACTAAAGTCATGACCTCTCCGAGCCCACTTTTATGTAAAATTTCATAAGATTGATCAAAATCCAAATATGTGGGATCTTGTGACGCCCGGATAAGCAAGCTACAGTAACCTCTGCTAATGACACCATGTCACCTCCGTTACTCTCGCTAATCTCGCGTTAGTTCAAAACGATTCGAATTCAAATTTGATTTTTTTGGCAAACAAATAAAGTTTTCAAACTTTAAAACAAAATGTTCGGACCGTGTCAAATATTGCATAGATAATTATGGTGAAGTAAACACATTTTTAGAAAATGCATAAATATTTTAAATTGAATAAAACAGAAAGGAAAATAAATAAAAAGAAACAAATGAAAGGAAAACAAAACAAAACAAA
>NC_041391.1:155571045-155571967 GCF_002162155.2 Triticum dicoccoides
CCTGCCCCGCTTGCGGTTCCCGCAGTGGCTGCCACCGCTCGCCGTCCCACCTCCGCCCCTTGGTCACGGTCCGACGAACACTCGCCGCGCCCTGGGTCTTCCTTCGGGCGCCCACGCCCGAGCGCCCGCACCGCTGCCCGTTTACCCGGGCCACTATGGCCTCTAAGCCAATGACGAAGGGGCCCCACACCCCCAGAGAACGTGTCTGTTAAAAAAAGGAGTTAAAAATATAAAAAAATAAATCAATAATAAATAATAAAAATAAATAAATAATTAATTAACTAATTAATTAACTTAATTAATTCTGATTAACTTAGCTAATTAAGATTAATTAATCTAATGACTAATTAACCTAATTAACTACTGTTAATTAGCTAACAGAGTATGACAATGGGGCCCACCCCCTATTATTACTAATTAGGTTAATTAAAATGTTTAATTAAAAATGTGTCACTGACCAGTGGGACCCACTGGTCAAGTTGACCAGTCAACTCTGTTGACTGCTGACATGAGCATGACATCATGCTGAAATAACTAATTAAATTCCAGAAATTAATAAAATCTGTAGAAAATCATAACTTTTAATTCGTAACTCGGATTAAATTATCTTCAACATGGAAGTTGCTCAGAACGACGAGACGATTCCGGATACGCAACCCGTTCGTCCGCCACACCCCCCTAACCTATCGAACTCGCAACTTTCCTCCTCCGGCTCCTCTGCCCGAAAACACGGAACCCCGGGAATACTTCCCGGATGCTTCCCCCCTTCACCGGTATCACCTCATACCGCGTTAGAACACGTCTAGCTTTGCCTGTTATCCTGTTATGCACTTGCTTGCTATGTATTTACTATTTCTTCCCCCCCCCCCTCTTCTCTTCGGTAGACCCCGTGACGATGCTGATGCCCCAGTTCGACTACGGA
>NC_041391.1:155572157-155578584 GCF_002162155.2 Triticum dicoccoides
CTTGATCACCAGATATCGCCTATTCTTTTCTATACTGCTTGCATTAGAGTAGTGTAGCATGTTACTGTTCGGTTAATCCTATTCTGATGCATAGCCTGTCATTGTTGCTACAGTCATTGATACCTTACCCGCAATCCTAAATGCTTAGTATAGGATGCTAGTTTATCATCATTGGCCCTACATTCTTGTCAGTCTTCTTTGCTATACTATTGGGCCGTGATCACTCGGGAGGTGATCATGGGTATATATTATACATACATACATACTATACAGATGGTGACTAAAGTCGGGTCAGCTTGATGAGTACCCGCAAGTGATTCTGATGAGGGGGCTGAAAGGATAGGTGGCTCCATCCCGGTAGAGGTGGGCCTGGGTTCCCGACGGCCCCCGACTGTTACTTTGTGGCGGAGCGACAGGGCAGGTTGAGACCACCTAGGAGACAGGTGGGCCTGGCCCTGTTCGGCGTTCGCGGATACTTAACACGCTTAACGAGATCTTGGTATTTGATCTGAGTCTGGCCATTTGGTCTATACGCACTAACCATCTACGCGGGAGTAGTTATGGGTATCCCGGCGTCGTGGTATCAGCCGAAGCACTTCGTGACGTCAGCGACTGAGCGGCGCGCGCCGGATTGGACTGGAACGCCACTAGGCTAGGTCTGCTTCCAGCCGCCCACGCAACGTCCAGGTGTGCTCAGGGCGATGGGCCCAGACCCCTGCACGCATAGGCTTAGACCGGCGTGCTGACCTCTCTGTTGTGCCTAGGTGGGGCTGCGACGTGTTGATCTTCCGAGGCGGGGCATGACCCAGGAAAGTGTGTCCGGCCAAATGGGATCAAGCGTGTTGGGTTATGTGGTGCACCCCTGCAGGGAAGTTAATCTATTCGAATAGCCATGATCTTCGGTAATAGGACGACTTGGAGTTGTACCTTGACCTTATGACAACTAGAACCGGATACTTAATAAAACACACCCTTCCAAGTTCCACAGACAACCCGGTGATCGCTTTTCCACAGGGCGACGAGGGGAGGATCGCCGGGTAGGATTATGTTATGCGATGCTACTGGAGATGCTACTTGGAGATGCTACTTGGAGATGCTACTTGGAGGACTTCAATCTACTCTCTCCTACATGCTGCAAGACGGAGGCTGCCAGAAGTGTAGTCTTCGTCAGGATTAGTTATCCCCCTCTTATTCTGGCATTCTGCAGTTCAGTCCACTGATATGGCCCTTTACACATATACCCGTGCATATGTAGTGTCGTTCCTTGCTTGCGAGTACTTTGGATGAGTACTCACGGTTGCTTTCTCCCCCCCTTTTCCCCTTTTCCTTTCTTTCTGGTTGTCGCAACCAGATGTTGGAGCCCTGGAGCCAGACGCCACCATCAATGACGACTCCTACTACACAGGAGGTGCCTACTACTACGTGTAGGCTGCTGACGACGACCATGAGTAGTTTAGGAGGATCCCAGGTAGGAGGCCTGCGCCTCTTTCAATCTGTATCCCAGTTTGTGCTAGCCTTCTTAAGGCAAACTTGTTTAACTTATGTCTGTACTCAGATATTGTTGCTTCTGCTGACTCGTCTATGATCGAGCACTTGTATTCGAGCCCTCGAGGCCCCTGGCTTGTATTATGATGCTTGTATGACTTATTTTATTTGTAGAGTTGTGTTGTGATATCTTCCCGTGAGTCCCTGATCTTGATCGTACACGTTTGCGTGTATGATTAGTGTACGATTGAATCAGGTGCGTCACAAGTTGGTATCAGAGCCGACTGCCTGTAGGAATCCCCCTTTCCAACTCCTTGGCTGAAGTTGAGTCTAGTCGTTGAAAAACTTTTACTAACATGGTTGTGTGGCTGACGGGCCCACATCACCATTGGGTGGTATTAGGATCTTTTACTCCTTGACCTTTACTCTGGGACTCTGATCTCTCGTCCATTCGGGTTAAATGAATTTTTCTAAATCTAACATTAGGATCTCATTATCACTTTCACCCGGAGAGCCCCTTATTACTGATGATCGTCTGCTGCACCAGAAGACCCTAAAGATGCTCTCCGCTGTTAACTCGAGAACTTGTGTTCATCGCTTTTGCAATTCCCCTTCCACCGTAAACCCTTATGGATAACTACTTGCAGTTGTTATTCTTACATTCATCCCCAGTTGGTCTCGTTATTACAAGATACCCCGTAACACTCGTCGTTGTTTGATAATCCTTTGAGCTTACTGCCCTGCTGTTCTTTGTCACCTGAATACCCCTACGGTTAATTCTCGCACTTATCGAGTATCCGCTCATCCCCCAGTTGATCATGTGTTTCACAAAAGTCTTTGAAATACCATTCGATCTTCTGAAAATTCTCAGCAACCTATTGCTCTGGAATTTCTTGTTTGCTTTAATTATGATTAATCCCATAAGTCTGGTAATCTTATTGGCATCCATTGTCATTATCTTTTGAGTCCGTTGATTCAATATGTTGCGAATGCTTGCAATCCTCAATCAGATCCTAGAATTCATCCTTCCGGCTCAGACGCCATTTTTTAAACATGAGATGGGTCTCGACCAATCAAGTTGCCGTTGATTGTAACCCCCTATGTCTATTCGGCTATCCATCTATGATCAGAGCGTCTGCTTCTGGTCCTTCATTTTGGAAATCATAATTCCTTTGTTATCTAAGCATCAAATTATTTCGATGTTCTATAATCCGATGCATTTGCATTCTTTCTTCCTCTGATTGAGTACCGATACTCACATCAGTCCTGTTGTGGACCGCCATACCCATTGCCGGGTTATTATCCGACAGTGTCCTTCACAACCAAAATTCTTATGAGTTCTTTACCCGATATATAATGCCTTTGGTAAATGGTATCCTCTCCGTTTGTCAACCATGCTCTACTTTCGAGCTGGTGATATTTACTCTTGAAGCTTGTGGTATATGTTCCTAAGAAGCCCCAATGGGTTGAACCAATGCCTTCCCTAATATGTGCAAACACGAAAGATTTCATGGGTCATACTTATTTGGTATTGCACCAGGCAAAACTTCCCACAACTAATGTCATTTTCGAAATACGAGAGGTCAATGTAAGGTTATGCATTGAGGAAGTGGGAGTCGACCTTGAACCTTTGTGTTCATGCCCATGGAAACAATGTAGATCGTATCATTAAAGCTTCTCTTCAAATAAACATTTCCTTGGTATAAGTTTATCTTATATCTAAGATCTGGCATTTTGCAATCGTTGTTCCGGCCATGTTCTCCTTTAAATACCATTTCTCGGACAAGTTGAAGTACTTGTCTTCTACAGATCTTTGCATCTGTCCAACCTTTACTCTGATCTACCATCGAGTATTACACTCTGGTATCTCGAAAATATCATGGAACTGCATAACTTTTTATGGGTTCTTCGTCAACTGTTATTTCTCACCGATTCCAATTTTCCTAGGTTCTGGGTTGTCGTCAACCGAGAACACCGATATGTGAACCGAGTCTGCACTATGGTTGAATAACTCTAAGTAATCTTCGTTGCTTATGAGTTTATTAATCCTTCATGTCATTCCTAGCCTGGCCGGCTATATCATTATCGTGCTAAATTTTAACTGTGCTACCTGCTCTTTATTCCCAGAGCACAATTTTTTGACGATGGGCTAAGCTTACGTCGACTTTCCTCGTCATATCATGTTGCCTTGAACATCAAGCTTGATTCTGAGTTTGTGTTATATCCATGGTTTCAATAACTTTTCGCTCCATCCTTCCTCTTGCTTGATGTTGTCGATGAGCAATTATATCTTCATGAAACCTCTCGACAAAGGTGTCGTGATCATCAATACATTTTGAGCTCTTCCAAGATATCAATCAATTTCATGATGTGAAATAGCATCCTTTGACCCCGATGATTTGAATTATCATCCACAACATTCTTGCATTCCCTCCAACACAAAACTTGTTCTTGTTTTGTGTTATACCTTGAGTTCCTGGTAATCCAACTTGTCGTATGTCCTACCTTGGAGTATTACCATATTTTGTGACAAGAAGGTCGCGAGAATTGCTCCACCTCTTAGAAATTCTCGGTATGATGATACTCCTCACCATCACCATTCTTCCTTGGTTCCCGTGTTGTTTTTAACTAGGATACCAATATGCTACCGATGTTGTTTGAGTTCTGTACTTCTAGCAACCCTATTGCTTTGAAGTTAACAATCGACAGTTCGTCCTTAAACTGTTGGTTATTGAATCGTCACTCTAACATTGAGCTTGCTGCCTAAGGTCATACTTCGGGCACACCTTTCAACTAATGATTGATGGTGTATGTTTTCCTAGAGCATACAACATTATATCATTTGAACTGACAAATGTTATCCCCTTGTTCACATAATTGTGGAAATCCATCCTTTTGGAAATCTTGAGGAATTGTCACTGAGTCCATCAGCCACCTCATCGTCCTCTCCTTGGTTAAATGATGAACTCTTGTTTCAGAACTCGCTTCCATAGTTCATTTCCTTAAAATCTTACAATGTCAACTCGTCAATTGTGTTGCACCTTTTCTTCTCAGGCATCCCGAGTCTAAGGTATCTTGACACCAATCAGATCTGAATCTCAGTCAGATATGATGGTTGGAACATATTTTCAAGAGTTATAACATTGGTCCCTATATGCCCCGGTAAGGTGATGTCATGCCTAGCACACCGGACCAGAGGACCTAGTGTTATAGTTTCCTTTGTAACAAGGTTAATCATTTTTCCATGAGGAAACTGAATGCCTGTTTAATGAGTTTATCCTGATGGATCCTTTGTGTATCCAAAATCCGATTTTTGCTTGAAGACCATGTCAATGCTATCTCGAAGCATGTCTGTGGTACTCCGATTTTCAACAAGAACATTTAAAGCCCAATGCTAAATGCTTCTTGATCAATTATCCAAACACCGTTGTATGGGTAATGTCATGAAAATTTCTCTTCCCTTTCCTAAAGGGGTTTTCTACGTTATATCCCATCATGAATATCATGCGTTGCTTGCCCTTGGGAAGGATATACCCCCTGATATATGTGTTTAAACACATTTTCCTTTCCATTGTTCCGTTTAATCTGATAATCTTATTTTCCTTTCCATTGGTTGGTTTAACCTTTCTTGAGGTCTATATAATCTAAGCAGTATTATGCTCCTGCTTATGTAAACACCTCGGTGTACAACTCTGTCACTAAGACCCTGTTACTATTGTTGATGACATTTCAGTAACCACCGATGGACGAGAACTTTGCCTATTGGTCCGCCTCGTTTCAAAGAGCAGGAAAATGGTTCTCCTTGTCCCTCGCCTTGGTACCGATGTAGTTGCTGACATATAACTGACAGGCTAACCTCTGACATGCCTTACTTGCATGATCGTGCAAGACATCATCGCCTTCCTACTTTTAACCCACATGGTGGGCCCATAACCCACAGTTCCACAGGATCGAAACCTGACTCTCCTGTACAACCTGATGTCAAAGTTATTCCTCGTGATTGACTTTGTATGTAATTCACGGGCCACTTGCCTGTTGATCTATTCTGGTATCAGACACAATACTTATTCCCGTTGCTCTGAACCCCTTTCGCACTCTGCTTCAGGCAATGAATGGTTGCCTATCCGCTTGAAACTTCTTATTACACCGTCTTACTTTGCTCTCGATGTGTGTCATTTTTTCAACTCGAGAGATACTCATATGTTCATTCTTGGGATACCCCCAGATGAATTTCCCTTATAACATCCTATCATTGTAGAGCTGCCCCTTACCTATTCGTAAGTACGATGGAGTTCCCCGAAGAAAGGACGACAACTTCATCATGATGCTTTGGAATAAAGAATTGAAGACATCAACGAAAGGGATTAACTTCTTCGAGAAGATCCATTAGAATAACCAGAACTTTTCCCCTTACTCCCCTCTTAAATCTCGGGACGAGATTTCTTGTAGTGGAGGAGAATTGTGACGCCCGGATAAGCAAGCTACACTAACCTCTGCTAATGACGCCATGTCACCTCCGTTACTGTCGCTAATCTCGCGTTAGTTCAAAACGATTCGAATTCAAATTTGAATTTTTTGGCAAACAAACAAAGTTTTCAAACTTTACAACAAAATGTTCGGACCGTGTCAAATATTGCATAGATAATTATGGTGAAGTAAACACATTTTTAGAAAATGCATAAATATTTTAAATTGAATAAAACAGAAAGGAAAATAAATAAAAAGAAACAAATGAAAGGAAAACAAAACAAAACAAAAACAACAGACCACCCCCCTCCCGCTGGGCCAAGTGGCCCAGCTGGCATCCGCCGCCCGAACGGGCCTGCCCAACCGGCCAAAGGCCCAATCGGCCAACCCCACTCCTCTCCTTATCCCCCCGCAACCCTAGCCGCCACCCCACTCGTCCACTCCCCCCCCCACTCGCTCCTCCCACGTTCCCCTC
>NC_041391.1:155579319-155590693 GCF_002162155.2 Triticum dicoccoides
CCTCACCCTGAGTCGCCTCGGCGCCCGTCCACGCGCCGCCCTCGATCTGGAGTTGGGATTCGCTCCCGACGCCACCACCGCTTGGAGTCCCCCCTCGCCGGAATCACGTCGCCACGCCGCTCGTCCCTGCCGCCCGTCGCCGGCGCTCCCCCACCGGACTGCCTCCTCTACGCCGTCGTCGCCGTCTTCCTCCTCAACCCCCCGCTGCCTAGACTCCACCATCCCACGGTGAGCTCCTGTGCCGAGCGTGCCACCCCTCTGTCCCGTGTCCGCCCCGCCCTCACTGTGGCCCTCGCGCCCCCTGGCCGTGCTCCGGCCGGCTCCGGTCGCGCCCATGGTCGCGCCCCCGCGCTCCCTCTCGTCCTCTCCCCGCACCCGTCGTCCGCCCGATGCTACCCTGTGGCCGCGGCCTTCACGCCGCGACTGGACCGACGTCCCGCGCGTGCCCACCGTGGCCGCGCCTAGCACGCGCCCCTCCCCGTGCGCGCCCATCGTGGCCGCCTCCCCCCGCTGCTACCCCCGGACGCCTCCACCGCCCCGTCCGTTTTCGCCCTTGCCCCGCTTGCGGTTCCCGAAGTGGCTGCCACCGCTCGCCGTCCCACCTCCGCCCCTTGGTCACGGTCCGGCGAACACTCGCCGCGCCCTGGGTCTCCCTTCGGACGCCCACGCCCGAGCGCCCGCACCTATGGCCTCTAAGCCAATGACGAAGGGGCCCCACGCCCCCAGAGAACGTGTCTGTTAAAAAAAGGAGTTAAAAAAATATAAAAAAATAAATCAATAATAAATAATAAAAATAAATAATTAATCAATTAACTAATTAATTAACTTAATTAATTCTGATTAACTTAGCTAATTAATATTAATTAATCTAATGACTAATTAACCTAATTAACTACTGTTAATTAGCTAAGAGAGTATGACAGTGGGGCCCACCCCCTATTATTACTAATTAGGTTAATTAAAATGTTTAATTAAAAATGTGTCACTGACCAGTGGGACCCACTGGTCAAGTTGACCAGTCAACTCTGTTGACTGCTGACATCAGCATGACATCATGCTGATGTCATTATTCCATTTTCGAATTAATTTAAATAACTAATTAAATTCCAGAAATTAATAAAATCTTTAGAAAATCATAACTTTTAATCCGTAACTCGGATTAAATTATTTTCAACATGGAAGTTGCTCAGAACGACGAGACGATTCCGAATACGCAACCCGTTCGTCCGCCACACCCCCTAACCTATCGAACTCGCAACTTTCCCCCTCCGGCTCCTCTGCCCGAAAACACGGAACCCCGGGAATACTTCCCGGATGCTTCCCCCCTTCACCGGTATCACCTCATACCGCGTTAGAACACGTCTAGCTCTGCTTGTTATCCTGTTATGCACTTGCTTGCTATGTATTTATTGTTTCTCCCCCCCCCCTCTTCTCTTTGGTAGACCCCGTGACGATGCTGATGCCCCAATTTGACTACGGAGTTGACGACCCCTCTCTCTTGCCAGAGCAACCAGGCAAGCCCCCCCCCCTTGATCACCAGATATCGCCTATTCTTTACTATACTGCTTGCATTAGAGTAGTGTAGCATGTTACTGTTCGGTTAATCCTATTCTGATGCATAGCCTGTCATTGTTGCTACAGTCATTGATACCTTACCCGCAATCCTAAATGCTTAGTATAGGATGCTAGTTTATCATCATTGGCCCTACATTCTTGTCAGTCTGCCTTGCTATACTATTGGGCCGTGATCACTCGGGAGGTGATCACGGGTATATATTATACATACATACATACTATACAGATGGTGACTAAAGTCGGGTTAGCTCGATGAGTACCCGCAAGTGATTCTGATGAGGGGGCTGAAAGGACAGGTGGCTCCATCCCGGTAGAGGTGGGCCTGGGTTCCCGATGGCCCCCGACTGTTACTTTGTGGCGGAGCGACAGGGCAGGTTGAGACCACCTAGGAGACAGGTGGGCCTGGCCCTGTTCGGCGTTCGCGGATACTTAACACGCTTAACGAGATCTTGATATTTGATCTGAGTCTGGCCATTTGGTCTATACGCACTAACCATCTATGCGGGAGTAGTTATGGGTATCCCGGCGTCGTGGTATCAGCCGAAGCACTTCGTGACATCAGCGACTGAGCGGCGCGCGCCGGATTGGACTGGAACGCCACTAGGCTAGGTCTGCTTCCGGCCGCCCACGCAACGTGCAGGTGTGCTCAAGGCGATGGGCCCAGACCCTTGCGCGCATAGGTTTAGACCGGCGTGCTGACCTCTCTGTTGTGCCTAGGTGGGGCTGCGACGTGTTGATCTTCCGAGGCCGGGCATGACCCAGGAAAGTGTGTCCGGCCAAATGGGATCAAGCGTGTTGGGTTATGTGGTGCACCCCTGCAGGGAAGTTAATCTATTTGAATAGCCATGATCTTCGGTAATAGGACGACTTGGAGTTGTACCTTGACCTTATGACAACTAGAACCGGATACTTAATAAAACACACCCTTCCAAGTTCCACAGACAACCCGGTGATCGCTTTTCCACAGGGCGACGAGGGGAGGATCGCCGGGTAGGATTATGCTATGCGATGCTACTGGAGATGCTACTTGGAGATGCTACTTGGAGATGCTACTTGGAGGACTTCAATCTACTCTCTCCTACATGCTGCAAGACGGAGGCTGCCAGAAGTGTAGTCTTCGTCAGGATTAGTTATCCCCCTCTTATTCTGGCATTCTGCAGTTCAGTCCACTGATATGGCCCTTTACACATATACCCATGCATATGTAGTGCAGTTCCTTGCTTGCGAGTACTTTGGATGAGTACTCACGGTTGCTTTCTCCCCCCTTTTCCCCTTTTCCTTTCTTTCTGGTTGTCGCAACCAGATGCTGGAGCCCTGGAGCCAGACACCACCGTCGACGACGACTCCTACTACACAGGAGGTGCCTACTACTACGTGTAGGCTGCTGACGACGACCATGAGTAGTTTAGGAGGATCCCAGGCAGGAGGCCTGCGCCTCTTTCGATCTGTATCCCAGTTTGTGCTAGCCTTCTTAAGGCAAACTTGTTTAACTTATGTCTGTACTCAGATATTGTTGCTTCCGTTGACTCGTCTATGATCGAGCACTTGTATTCGACCCCTCGAGGCCCCTGGCTTGTATTATGATGCTTGTATGACTTATTTTATTTGTAGAGTTGTGTTGTGATATCTTCCCGTGAGTCCCTGATCTTGATCGTACACGTTTGCGTGTATGATTAGTGTACGATTGAATCGGGGGCGTCACAGATCTAAAGTTGACACTCTTCCAAACCCACTTTCAATAATATTGCAGACACTATTATCAATCTCATATTCATCATGGGGTTTAAATAAATCATGATCATTGTAACAAGTAGTAGACATAGCAAAACTAGCATCCCCAAGCTTAGGGTTTTGCATATTATTAGCACAACTGAAATCAAGAGAATTTATAGTATGCAATCATGTTTTTTATTCAAAGAGTTATCGTGAATCTCTTCATAAATTTCTTCATCATAATTTTCAGATTCACAAATTTCAAGCAAAGCTTCATAAAGATAATGTAGTGCACAAAACTCACTAGCAATTGGTTCATCATAATTGGATCTCTTAAAAAGATTAGCAAGCAAATGAGGATCCGTAGATCTTAGCTTCTCTGTTTAGAAATAAATAAACAACTATTCCAACTAAACGATTAAACGAGCCAAGTAAGACATCAAAGCTAATGAAAAGACGAACAGAAGAAGGGCGAATAAAACAGCAAGGGTGAAGTGGGGGAGAGGAAAACGAGAGGCAAATGGCAAATAATATAAGTGCGAGGGAGATGCGTTTGTGATGGCTACTTGGTATGTATTGACTTGAGCGAAGACCTCCCCGGCAACAGCGCCAGAAATCCTTCTTGCTACCTCTTGAGCTTGCGGTTGTTCTCCTTGAAGAGGAAAGGGTGATGCAGCAATAGTAGCGTAAGTATTTCCCTTAGTTTTTGAGAACCAAGGTATCAATCCAGTAGGAGGCTCCTCACAAGTCCCACACACCTACACAAACAAACAAGAACTCGCAACCAACACAATAAAGGGGTTGTCAATCCCTTCACGGCCACTTGCGAAAGTGAGATCTGATAGAGATAATATGATAAGATAAATATATTTTTGGTATTTTATAATATAGATTGGAAAAGTAAAGATGCAAATAAAAGTAGATTGAAAGCTTATATGATAATAGATAGACCCGGGGGCCATAGATTTCACTAGTGGCTTCTCTCAAGATAGCATAATTATTACGGTGGGTGAACAAATTACTGTCGAGCAATTGATAGAAAAGCGAATAATTATGAGATTATCTAGGCATGATCATGTATATACACATCACGTCTGTGACAAGTAGATCGAAACGATTCTGCATGTACTACTATTACTCCACACATCGACCGACTCCTGCCTGCATCTAGAGTATTAAGTTCATGAAGAACAGAGTAACACATTAAGAAAGATGACATGATGTAGAGGGATAAACTCATGCAATATGATATAAACCCCATCTTTTTATCCTCAATGGCAACAATACAATACGTGCCTTGCTGCCCCTGCTGTCACTCGGAAAGGACACCGCAAGATTGAACCCAAAGCTAAGCACTTCTCCCATTGCAAGAAAGATCAATCTAGTAGGCCAAACCAAACTGATAATTCGAAGAGACTTGCAAAAATAACTTAACCAGACATAAAAGAATTCAGAGGAGATTCAAATATTTCTCATAGATAAACTTGATCATAAACCCACAATTCATCGGATCTCGACAAACACACCGCAAAAAGAGTTACATCGAATAGATCTCCAAAAAGAGTTACATCGAATAGATCTCCAAGAAGATACTAGTGACCCACTGGTACCAATCTGAGGTTTTGAGACAAAGATTGAATACAAGAGATGAACTAGGGTTTGAGAGGAGATGGTGCTGGTGAAGATGTTGATGGAGATTGAGCCCCTCTTGATGAGAGGATCGTCGGTGATGACGATGGTGATGATTTCCCCCTTCGGGAGAGATGTTTCCCCGCAGAACAGCTCCGCCGGAGCCCTAGATTGGTTCCGCCTCGTGGCGGCGGTGTTGCGTCCCGAAAGCTTGCTTATGATTTTTTCCATGGTAAAAGACTTCATATAGCAGAAGATGGTCACTCGAAGGCTGCCAGGGGGCCCATGAGGTAGTGGGGCGCGCCCCCCACCCTCGTGGATAGGGTGTCGGCCCCCTAATGTTGATTCTTTCGCCAGTATTTTTTATTAATTCCAAAAATTACTTTCATGGAGTTTCACGACTTTTGGAGCTGTGCAGAATGTGTCTCTAATATTTGCTCCTTTTCTAGCCCAGAATCCCAGCTGGCGGCATTCTACCTCTTCATATAAACCTTGTAAAATAAGATAGAATAGGCATAAGTGTCATGACATGACGTGTAATAACAGCCCATAATGCAATAAATATCAATATAAAAGCATGATGCAAAATGGACGTATCATGGGACTGAGCCGGACTGCAAGTGCACGATCCAGCACATTAAAAACAATAAAGTTAAAATGCCGGATATATTACTGTGTCCGGACACTTACAAGTTGCCTAGGGGCTTGACCTTGGGCTCCCACTCCCTGTCGCTGTTAGTGGCCGCTGCGGAGTAGTCCGGGCGGGAAGTTTTGACCTTCTTGGACGCCTTGGCCTCCCCATGTGTGGAGGCCTTCCTCTTCTTTCTCCCCCAGCAGGGGGGAATGGATTTCTTCTTCCTCCTCCTCTTCCTAGTTGTCTTCGGTGGAAGAGTGCGTCTCGACGTCTCTGGACGTCACATCTGAAGCGCCCTTGCGTCAGAGACCATCTCTGGTCCCCTTGGCCGTCTTCTTGGCCTTCTTCTCCGACACCTCATAAGGCGTCGGAAACAACATCTTCGTCAGAAGAGGCGTTTCTGGATCTTCGGGCAGCGGAGCCGGACAGTTAATCTGCTCCGCTATTTTTACCCAGGCCTGAAAGATTGGTAGGGAGGCTTAGATTCCTCTCTCAGGTATGCCAGTAAAGGATATACCTTGAAAACATGAAAGAACTTACCGGATTAGCCCGGCATTTTAGCTAAGCCCATGATCCTCGGTCGTGGGCGGTGGTACCTCGCCAGCCTTAAAGAGCACCTTCCAGATGTCTTCGTGCATCATGCCGAAGAGCTCCAGCAGCGTCTGGTGCTTGACCGGGTCGAACTCCCACAAATTACAAGTCCGGCTCTGGCACGGAAGAATCCGGCAGAAGAGCATAACCTGGACCACGTTGACGAGCTTGATTCTCTTACTTATCATGTTCTGGACACACGTCTGGAGCCCCGTCAGCTCTTCCGCTAAGCCCCAGGCCAGGCCCTTCTCTTGCCAGGAGGTGAGCCGCATGGGGACTCTGGATCGGAATTCGGGGGTCGCCGCCCAATTGGTGCCGCGTGGCTCGGTGATGTAGAACCACCCCGATTGCCACCCCTTTACAGTCTCCACAAAGGAGCCTTCGGGCCAGGGGACATTTGGCATCTTGCCCACCATGGAGCCTTCGCGCTCCTCTTGTTGTCCGCTCACCACCTTTGGCTTCACATTGAAGGTCTTCAGCCATAGGCCAAAGTGAGGTGGGATGCGGAGGAAGGCCTCACACACGACAATAAATGCCGAGATGTTGAGAATGGAGTTGGGGGCCAAGTGATGGAAGTCTAGCCCGTAGTAGAACATCAATCCGCGGACGAACGATTGGAGGGGGAATCCCAGCCCGCGGACAAAGTGTGTGAGAAACACCACCCTTTCCTGGGGCTCCGGGGTGGGGATGATCCGTCCCTTGGCCGGAAGTTGATGAGCGTTGTCCTTGGCCAAGTACCCATCCTCCCGGAGCTTCTTAATGTCCTCCTTCTTGACGGAGGAGGCCATCCACTTGCCTCCAGCTTCGGATCTGTACATGGTTGGAGTGATTTTTTGGGTGGGTAAGGCGAGAGCTTGGGTGCTGAAGCTTGAGAATGGATGGGCAGAGGAAGGAGAAGGCGTGGGTGAACAAGGATGAATCATTATCCCTTATAAAGACAGTAAGAGTCATGCGCCTCCCCCTCGCCTTAAAATCCGCCTATTCCCCAAGTCGTGTAGATGACACGGTTGGGTTACCCATGCCCATATTGATGAGAATCCCGTGATAAGGGGACACGATCTCTGCTTCGACAAGACATGCCAGTGAAACCGCACCTCGAAATACGGAGCGGCAGGCTAAAAACGGTTTGAATAAAGACCTGGCATGGGCGTGACGTCACACTATAAGAATTTGTCAGCGGATTAGACTCGTGAAATATTATACTCTCTACGGTTGCGTGTGGTACTTGTTTTGCAAAGCCGGACACGTTTCCAGTGTTCGGAAGACTATGTTGGAATATTCGGAGAAGGAACCCGCCTTGCAATGCCGAAGACAATCTGCACGTCAGACTCATCATCATTGAAGCTTGGTTCACGGGCTACTGAGGGAGTCCTGGACTAAGGGGTCCTTGAACAGCCGGACTATATACGTTGGCCGGACTGTTGAACTATGAAGATACAAGATAGAAGACTTCGTCCCGTATCCGGATGGGACTCTCCTTTGCGTGGAAGGCAAGCTTGGCGATTCGGATATATAGATTCCTTTCTCTGTAACTGACTTTATACAACCCTAGCCCCCCCCCCCCGGTGTTTATATAAACCGGAGGGTTTGGACTTCTAGGGTTTAGCGACAATCATAACTTCATAGGCTAGACTTCTAGGGTTTAGCCATTATGATCTCGTGGTAGATCAACTCTTGTAATACTCATATTCATCAAGATCAATCAAGCAGGAAGTAGGGTATTACCTCCATAGAGAGGGCCTGAACCTGGGTAAACATCGTGTCCCCCGCCTCCTGTTATGAATAGCCTTAGCCGCACAGTTTGGGACCCCCTACCCGAGATCCGCCGGCTTTGACACCGACAATGACCCGCTGCCGGAACCAGACTCGGACACCGCTGCCTTCTACTTAGCAGCGCACTCCACCGAGCCCAGGCACACGCCATTGTATGCGCTCCTGATCCGCTGACTACGACGTGGGCACACAGGCACCACCGGCTGCGCCTGCACCTCACCCATCTGCTGGCCTTGGAGGGGTTCTGGGGCTGGATCGGAGGCAGCACGGCCCCCATCCCCCGATCGCCAAGTGGTCGCACCCAAATTCAGATCAAAAGCCACCACAGATGGCACCCCAGCAGCAGCAACAGGGCCCTAGAGAAGAGGGGCGGAACAGCTGCAGCGTAGGCTTGGTGGAGATGAGCTCGCCGGCTGCCAGCTCACGCTGCAGCTCCCGGTATCTGCAAAAGACAGTGGCCACCTATGGTGGAAGCGCCGCGCAGGCGCCATGGCTGAGGCCAGTGGCCACCACAGGTGAAGGCTGGCCACACAAAAGGACCCCACAGCCCAGGTCTGGGTATATGGGTGAAAGGCCGAGTACAAATGGGCCGAGAAACGAGGATCTGGTGCGCTCTGTAGTGGGTTTGGGCTGGGAGCTGAGCCACTGGTGAAAAGGCTACTTCAGCTGAAGAGAGTGGCGGGCCGACTGCGAGCAGCATACTGGATGGCACATTTGCTTTGGGAGGGTGCCTGCTCTCCATAGAAGGCAGGAGTGGCAGGGTCCACGGACAGGACCCGCCCTCCATTAGCAGAGGCCAGAATTTGAGAAGGAGTGAATGACAACTTTCCCGCATTAATGACACCGTGAGGTAGTCGAAGGAGGGAAAGAAGTCGTCATCCATCAGCACTGGCCGCACGTGGATAGAGCCCGGCGTGGCCCTGACTTAACTCCAGCTTGAAGGAGAAGCTCAAGTCCTCGGGGTCGAAGGAGACCGTGACCCGCAGCGTGCGCACGTCCACCGCAAGCAAAGACGAGTGGAGGCAGAGACGCATGTCATCTTAATGAGTGACCTGCGCCACCGTGGGAATGGAGAAGGTGGCCCCCTTGATGAGCTTGGGCTTGGCCGCCAGCTTGAGCATGCGAGGAAGTCTCCGTCGGAGGCCATATGCGGGTACAGAAAAGCACGGAAGGCACGATCAGCCATGCCCTCCCCTCCTTCCAAGGAACGCCCGCGAGACACCGAGGAGCGAGGGTGCACATGGCCTTGGCGGGGTGGAGCAGGGGGACGCGAGCCGCGAGCGCACCCCTCCTGGGGATTGGCCGAGAATGGGGGGCCAGTGGTGGCGCCAAGCATCCAAGCCACATCCCAAATCTCGTTGATGACGACGTCAGCGTAGATGTCGTTGCCGTCCACGCGGTGGAAGGTAAGATGATGAGGAATGTGGTGCAGTGCCTCCACTTTGACGAGGACGAAGATGCTTGGGAATTCGCTGCCATGGAGGCATGTGTGCTCGACACGAATAGGTTGGCGAAGCCAGCGACACTTGCCGCCACCCCTCTCCGGTTCCACAGCTCGAGGGGCATTTTCTCCAGCGATAGACACACCACATTGCGGTATGAGAAGCGGAAAGCATTGTCCCCCGCGTTGTGCGGCAAGATCCAGACCAAGCGGTCGCCCACATCGACCGGACTGGCACGCAGGGCAGCAGCCTTCTCAGACTCCCGCTGGAAGACTACAAACGCGGTGGCCACGTCACAGTCGGCGAAGCGCACGGCGGTGATTCCCAGCTCGTGCCTAAACACACACCTGAGCTAAGGAAGGAAAGCGGATTTTGGTGGAGAAATGTTGGCGAGGCACACAAGCGAATTCTAGTCAGGCACCAAGGGCTAGTGAACGTCCAGCGAGGAGGGTCGGCCATGCATGACAGGCTCCATCCCTGAGCAGGCTTGGAGGGGGAGGTTGGAGGAGGCAAATGCGGATGTGGCACTAAGGAGGAGGGGATAGGATAGTGATGATGGGGTGGGGAGGGTGGTAGCCGCAGCGTTGCTACTTAAAGGCATGGAAGAGCAGCGATTTGAGGTAGTGGGCGGGCGGTGGGCTGGGAGACGCAGGATGCGAGAACTACATTGAAAGCTTAGGTGGCCAACCAAGCGGCATAGCGAGTAGACAACCAGATCCCTGCAATCCCGCCTTTGATGACTATACGAGAGACACCGGAAGCAACGCTTGTGCAAGTCTTTAGGTTTGCTAAACCTAAAAAGTGGAGAAGGCGCAGTTCTCGAGGGGGCAGCAGAGAGGCTCGTGCCCTGATTAGAGAGAGCGTCCTTATACGCGGAGCCTCCATGCAGGGGTAGGGCCGTAGGCTGCGACTCTAGCAAGTCACCCGAAGTGTTGCTAGCAGCCTCAAGGGAACCTAAGCTTTGAACGGCCGTCGGTTGGCCGGGAGCGAGTGACAAAGGCGTAATGCAAGGATTTGGAGCAGGTAAGCAATCCGGTAATTGATTGCTCTCATGCGTGCAACTAACTGCGTCAGAGCACTCCGCAAGCAAGCCAGCGGAAGGCGGCCGGAAAACCTGGGCACGCGGAGCCGATGCAATCGAGTGATTGCCTTCGCAATCCAGAAATGGGGCCGCGCTGGCCGAGGTCCGAGGAGAGACGGCAAAGAAGCATTAGCCATCCAGATCCGGAAACGCGTGTCATGGCGTGCATGGCCTGGTGCAACAATGCGACGAGCGGAAGAGGGCGAACCATAAAGGGAAATTTTGACAGAAAGGATGCTAGACCTCCATGGTTCACGGAGCACAATCTCCTTGGCAATGCACTCACGAGCCACCTGAAAAAGAAAGCTGCCACGCTGATATGGTAGCACGCGGAAGCCATGGCGTTTCCTCCGAACCAGCTGACTAGGAGGGAGGCGAAAGCCCTAGGCGATAGCTGAAAGCCATCGTTGAGAATGATGGCGATCACCCTGGCCGGCCAGCTCCGGCCAGCCACCGCCTCAACAGTGCCGCATCCATACTTGGCAAGCATGGCATCCTCAAAATCCAGGCCATCTATAGATCAAGTCAGGAAACAAAGCAAACGGACAGGAGCACCGACCAAAAGGACGTCTAGGTCTAGAGGAAACAGCAGGAGCAACGAGAAGCAGCAAGAGAGACGGGAAGCATGCATCAAGGAGAGGGTTGTAACTTGAAGCTAGCACCAACGAAGAGACTAACCTGACCTGCAACCGAGAGACGGGAGAGGAACGAAGAGCGTTGCCGGCCCGCTAACCAGAGCCTTGAGCAGGACAACGGAGCTCCTGAAAAGTGGGTGGCTGCCCTACCCAGACAGCGTAGGACTGGAAGTGGTGGCCGTCGTGCTCGTGAGGGGGCCGGTGGAAGAAGTGGCCGACGTTGCCAGAGTAGCAGACGGTGGTGGAGCTCACGCCTCCCTCAGTGTCTCACTCATCCCTTACCGCAATCACTATGCCGCTG
>NC_041391.1:155590994-155599477 GCF_002162155.2 Triticum dicoccoides
AACTATTTGAGAACATACATATGATGTATGTCTACAACTCCAAAAGAAATCAACTCAAAACTCGATCTAAAATTAGAGATACAAAGATGATAAATTTAACTATGAATAGTGTGCCTAGTGTCAGCTTTGGTGAATAGTATTTGACACTATTCACATCCCATCCTGTATTTTTTTTGTTTCTATGAGTGTAGCTCAAATTAGTAGCTGGAACTTTTTAAAGTTATTTTTAAAAAATGACCTCATTATTCTCATCTAAAGCTAGATCCTATACTAGTTGCCCCATAAAGATCTGACAATGATGCAACCAAGGATCAAGAGAAGCATGGGGAATTTGGGATGGACAAGAACTGAGTTGTCATCATTATCTCGCAAAAAAAAAACTAAGTCGTCATTGTCATTTTTCTTGCAGATGCTTTGAGGGAGCGACGACGCAGCGTGTGTTACTTGTTGCACAATGCAATTGGTATCGAAGGGCAGCGTGAGTTGTTGATGTTCTTCATGGATCAACCGGGTGAGGAGAAATGTTCTGAGAAAACAATCATTTTTTCTCAATATTGTAGCTCGTTGCCTAGCATCAACTTCGATAAAAATGATTGTGTGCATCTCATTGATGCGGGATTCCAACCTCTCTTTTTAAGAAGAAAGGCTGCATTTGGCAGGACAATTGTTTTTAAAAGTTTTCAGAGAATACTGTGGTTTCTATAAAAACATGGTTTTGAATACTTTGCTGCGTTTGGCTTAGAAAAAATCAAAGTTTTATAAACCATAGTATGCCAGAAACCATGGTCTTTTTGTTGTATCTGGAAAAGAGGTCCCAACTTCTTTTTTTAAAACAGAGCGGAGAGAACTCATTGGGAAGATCGCAGTTGACGTTGCCATCTACATGGAGATAAGAAAATCTACCTGCGATTCCATCCTATTTTCCCTCTTTCTGTTATATAGTACTCCCTCTGTAAACTAATATAAGAGTAGTTAGATTACTAAAATAGTGATCTAGATGCTCTTATATTAGTTTACGGAGGGAGTAAACAACAATATTATATCTTCTGATTATAGCCGATTTAGTTTGATTAGTTTACGTGTAGTAGATCTCTCGGGCCCATCCAGCTGGCGTCATGTGCGAGTTTCCATCTCTTCCCAGCGGCATCGGGGATAAACATATTCTACGGATGCTATCTAGGTCGGGCGGACATGTGCACGGCGGTTGCATGCATGGTACGGCGCTGCTAGAAGGAGGGTGCGAGAGGACCGGCCAGGGGCCTTTTGCCCACGGGCGGGCAAGACGGAAGGGATTTCCTTTTTAATCCTTACTTAATTATATTGATACATCTCCTCTCTTTATATAGAGAAGTTTACTTGACTCCCAAGTAAGGCTTACTTGACCCCTAAGCAAGCGACCCTTATCTCTAATTAACCCTAAGACTAACGGGTCCATTAGGCCCATTACGTACTCTAACACTATACCCCACCTGGACATGCAGCTTGTCCTCGAGTTGCAGCCTAACCAACTTATAACCATGACTCGACGCAACACAAACCTAACACCTAAAAACAAGCCTTTTACATCTCGGTTTGTTTTATTATTCTTAACCTGAAATGGACTGGGACGTTTTATTTTGGACCCCTTAACAAAAAGTGAACACCATCCGCACATCGGATGTGCACATGTACAACCCCCTGGATCTTATAGACACCGGCCACCTGGACAAAAGGAGTGCATGTGTATGGCCACCTGAAAGTGGTCGCAAGAGTGACCAGCAGAGGCGCTCTCGTGGCGGCCGGTGGCGGAATGCAGTGGTGCTACGCGGTGCGCTCCTATCAGTGACATCATGCCTTCTCCCTCCCGGATGGCTGTTGGTCTGCACTGCACAGGAAAGAGTGGAGGGCTTGCAATGGAGAATGACAAGGAGGGGTGCCCCCGAACCATCGATGTCGCAGACTTTGAGGTCGCTGCCCGTGGGAAAAGCAGCATGCCCGCTGCCCGTGGGGGAAACCGCATGCCCAAGATCCCCGATGCAGCGGATGGGATCAAGGTCCTTTGCACAGCGAAGGGCAACTTAGAGGAGCGGCAGCTGCAGACCACCCATCTCCCACACACGCCGACATGCTAGGAGGCCGTGCGCAGCAGCCTGCAGCCTTACTTGTTGGAAATATGCCCTAGAGGCAATAATAAATTGATTATTATTATATTTCCTTGTTCATGATAATCGTTTATTATCCATGCTAGAATTGTATTGATAGGAAACTCAGATACATGTGTGGATACATAGACAACACCATGTCCCTAGTAAGCCTCTAGTTGACTAGCTCGTTGATCAATAGATGGTTACGGTTTCCTGACGATGGACATTGGATGTCGTTGATAACGGGATCACATCATTAGGAGAATGATGTGATGGACAAGACCCAATCCTAAGCCTAGCACAAGATCATGTAGTTCGTATGCTATAGCTTTTCTAATGTCAAGTATCATTTCCTTAGACCATGAGATTGTGCAACTCCCGGATACCGTAGGAGTACTTTGGGTGTGCCAAACGTCACAACGTAACTGGGTGGCTATAAAGGTACACTACGGGTATCTCTGAAAGTGTCTGTTGGGTTGGCACGAATCGAGATTGGGATTTTGTCACTCCGTGTAAACGGAGAGGTATCTCTGGGCCCACTTGGTAGGACATCATCATAATGTGCACAATGTGACCAAGGGGTTGATCACGGGATGATGTGTTACGGAACGAGTAAAGAGACTTGCCGGTAACGAGATTGAACAAGGTATTGGTATACCGACGATCGAATCTCGGGCAAGTACCATACCGCTAGACAAAGGGAATTGTATACGGGATCGATTGAGTCCTTGACATCGTGGTTCATCCGATGAGATCATTGTGGAACATGTGGGAGCCAACATGGGTATCCAGATCCCGCTGTTGGTTATTGACCGGAGAACATCTCGGTCATGACTACATGTCTCCCGAACCCGTAGGGTCTACACACTTAAGGTTCGATGACGCTAGGGTTATAAAGGAAGTTTGTATGTGGTTACCGAATGTTGTTCGGAGTCCCGGATGAGATCCCGGACGTCACGAGGAGTTCTGGAATGGTCCGGAGGTAAAGATTTATATATAGGAAGTCCTGTTTCGGCCATCGGGACAAGTTTCGGGGTCATCGGTATTGTACCGGGACCACCGGAAGGGTCCCGGGGGCCCACCGGGTGGGGCCACCTGCCCCAGGGGCCACATGGGCTGTAGGGGGTGCGCCTTGGCCTACATGGGCCAAGGGCACCAGCCCCTAGAGGCCCATGCGCCAAGAGAAGAGAAAAAGGGGAGAGTCCTAAAGGGGGAAGGCACCTCCGAGGTGCCTTGGGGAGGATGGACTCCTCCCCACCCTTAGCCGCACCCTTCCTTGGAGGAGGGGGCAAGGCTGCGCCCTCCCCCTCTCCCTTGGCCCTATATATAGTGGGGAAAAGGAGGAGCAAATAGACCTAAGGCCTTTGGTTGCCTCCCTCTCCCTCCCGTGACACATCTCCTCTCCCGTAGGTGCTTGGCGAAGCCCTGCAGGATTGCCACGCTCCTCCATCACCACCACGCCGTTGTGCTGCTGCTGGATGGAGTCTTCCTCAACCTCTCCCTCTCTCCTTGCTGGATCAAGGCGTGGGAGACATCGTCGAGCTGTATGTGTGTTGAACGCGGAGGTGCTGTCCGTTCGGCACTAGATCATCGGTGATTTGAATCACGACGAGTACGACTCCATCAACCCCGTTCAGTTGAACGCTTCCGCTTAGCGATCTACAAGGGTATGTAGATGCACTCTCCTCTCTACTCGTTGCTGGTCTCTCCATAGATAGATCTTGGTGTTACGTAGGAAAATTTTTGAATTTCTGCTACGTTCCCCAACAGTGGCATCATGAGCTAGGTCTGTTGTGTAGATTCTTTGCACGAGTAGAACACAAAGTAGTTGTGGGCGTCGATATTGTTCAATATGCTTGCCGTTACTAGTCTTATCTTGATTCGGCGGCATCGTGGGATGAAGCGGCCCGGACCAACCTTACACGTACGCTTACGTGAGACCGGTTCCACCGACAAACATGCACTAGTTGCATAAGGTGGCTGGCGGGTGTCTGTCTCTCCCACTTTAGTCGGATCGGATTCGATGAAAAGGGTCCTTATGAAGGGTAAATAGCAATTGGCATATCACGTTGTGGTTCATGCGTAGGTAAGAAACGTTCTTGCTAGAAACCCATAGCAGCCACGTAAAACATGCAAACAACAATTAGAGGACGTCTAACTTGTTTTTGCAGGGTATGCTTTGTGATGTGATATGGCCAAAAAGGATGTGATGAATGATATATGTGATGTATGAGATTGATCATGTTCTTGTAATAGGAATCACGACTTGCATGTCGATGAGTATGACAACCGGCAGGAGCCATAGGAGTTGTCTTTATTTATTTGTGACCTGCGTGTCAACTTAAACGTCATGTAATTACTTTACTTTATTGCTAACCGTTAGCCATAGTAGTAGAAGTAATAGTTGGCGAGGCAACTTCATGAAGGCACGATGATGGAGATCATGATGATGGAGATCATGGTGTCATGCCGGTGACGATGATGATCATGGAGCCCCGAAGATGGAGATCAAAAGGAGCAAAGTGATGATGGCCATATCATGTCACTATTTGATTGCATGTGATGTTTATCATGTTTATACATCTTATTTGCTTAGAACGACGGTAGTAAATAAGATGATCCCTTACAACAATTTCAAGAAGTGTTCTCCCCTAACTGTGCACCGTTGCGACAGTTCGCTGTTTCAAAACATCACGTGATGATCGGGTGTTTTATTCAGACGTTCAAATACAACGGGTGTTGACGAGCCTAGCATGTACAGACATGGCCTCGGAACACACGCGAAACACTTAGGGTTAACTTGACGAGCCTAGCATGTACAGACATGGCCTCGGAACACGGAGACCGAAAGGTCGAGCATGAGTCGTATAGAAGATACGATCAACATGAAGATGTTCACCGATGATGACTAGTCCGTCTCACGTGATGATCGGACACGGCCTAGTTTGACTCGGATCATGTAATCACTTAGATGACTAGAGGGATGTCTATCTGAGTGGGAGTTCATAAGATGAACTTAATTATCATGAACAAAGTCAAAAGGTTTTTGCAAATTATGTCGTAGCTCACGCTATAGTTCTACTGTTTAGATATGTTCCTAGAGAAAAATTAGTTGAAAGTTGATAGTAGCAATTATGCGGACTAGGTCCGTAAACTGAGGATTGTCCTCATTGCTTCATAGAAGGCTTATGTCCTTAATGCACCGCTCAGTGTGCTGAACCTCGAACGTTGTCTGTGGTTGTTGCGAACATCTGACATACACGTTTTGATAACTACGTGATAGTTCAGTTAAACGGTTTAGAGTTGAGGCACCAAAGACATTTTTGAAACGTCGCGAAACATATGAGATGTTTTGAGGGCTGAAATTGGGATTTCAGGCTCGTGCCCATGTCAAGAGGTATAAGACCTCCGATGACTTTCTTAACCTGCAAACTAAGGAGAAAAGCTCAATTGTTGAGCTTGTGCTCAGATTGTCTGAGTACAACAATCATTTGAATCGAGTGGGAGTTGATCTTCCAGATAAGACAGTGATGGTTCTCCAAAGTCATTGCCACCAAGCTGTTAGAGCTTCGTGATGAACTATAAAATATCAGGGATAGATATGATGATCTTTGAGGTATTCGCGTTGTTTGACATCGCGAAAGTAGAAATCAAGAAGGAGCATCAATTGTTGATGGTTGATGAAACCACTAGTTTCAAGAAGGGCAAGGGAAAGAAGGGATACTTCATGAAACGGCAAATCAGCTGCTGCACCAATGAAGAAACCCGAGGTTGAACCCAAACCCGAGACTAAGTGCTTCTGTAATAAGGGGAACAACCAATGGAGCAGGATTACCCTAGATACTTGGTAGATAAGAAGGCTGGCAAGGTCGATAGAAGTATATTGGATATACATTGTGTTAATGTGTACTTTGCTAGTACTCCTAGTAGCACCAGGGTATTAGATACCGGTTCGGTTGCTAAGTGTTAGTAACTCGAAACAAAAGGCTACGGAATAAACGGAGACTAGCTAAAGGTGAGCTGACGATATGTGTTGGAAGTTTTTCCAAGCTTGATATGATCAAGCACCGCACGCTCCCTCTACCAAAGAGATTGGTGTTAAACCTAAATAATTGTTATTTGGTGTTTGCGTTGAGCATAGACATGATTGGATTACGTCTATCACAATACGGTTATTCATTTAAGGAGAATAATGGTTACTCTGTTTATTTGAATAATACCTTCAATGGTCTTACACCTAAAATGAATGGTTTATTAAATCTCGATCGTAGTGATACACATGTTCATGCCAAAAGATAGTAATGATAGTACCACCTACTTGTGGCACTGCCACGTAAGTCATATCGGTATAAAACGCATGAAGAAGCTCCATATTGATGGATCTTTGGGCTCACTCGTTTTTGAAAAGTTTGAGACATGCGAACCATGTCTATTGGTGTATATGCATGAAGAAACTCCATGCAAATGGACCGTTTTGACTCACTTGATTTTGAATCACTTGGGACATGCAAATCATACCACATGGGCAAGATGACTGAAAAGCCTCGTTTTCAGTAAGATGGAACAAGATAGCAACTTGTTGGAAGTAATACATTTTGATGTGTACAATCCAATAAGTGCTGAGGCATGTAGTGGATATCGTTATGTTCTTACTTCACAGATGATTCGAATAGATGTTGAGAATATTTACTTGATGAAACACAAGTCTGAATTATTGAATGGTTCAAGTAATTTCAGAGTGAAGTTTAAGATCTTCATGACAAGATGATAGAATGTCTATGATATGATCATAGAGATGAATATCTGAGTTACGAGTTTTGGCACACAATTAAGACATTGTGGAAATTGTTTCGCAATTAATACCGCCTGGAACACCATAATGTGATGGTGTGTCCGAACATCATAGTTGCACCCTATTGGATATGATGCATACCATGATGTCTCTTATCGAACTGCCACGATAGTTTATGGGTTAGGCATTAAAGACAACCACATTCACTTTAAATAGGGCACCACGTAATTCCGATGAGATGACACCGTATGAATTATGGTTTAGAGAAACCTAAGTTGTCGTTTCTTAAAGGTTTGGGGCTGCGACGCTTATGTGAAAAAGTTTCAGGATTAAGCTCGAACCCAAAGCGGATAAAGTACATCTTCATAGGACAGCCAAAACAGTTGGGTATACCTCCTAATTCAGATCCGAAAGCAATATGAATTGTTTCTAGAATTGGGTCCTTTCTCGAGGAAAGGTTTCTCTCGAAAGAATTGAGTGGGAGGATGGTGAAGACTTGATGAGGTTATTGAACCATCACTTCAACCAGTGTGTAGCAGGGCACAGGAAGTTGTTCCTGTGGCACCTACACCAATTGAAGTAGAAGCTTATGATAGTGATCATGAAACTTCAGATCAAGTCACTACCGAACCTCGTAGGGTGACAAGGATACGTACTGCTTCAGAGTGGTACAGTAATCCTGTCTTGGAAGTCATGTTGCTAGACAACAATGAACCTACGAGCTATGGAGAAGCGATGGTGGGCCCGGATTCCGATAAATGGCTCGATGCCATGTAATCCGAGAGAGGATCCATATATGAAAACAAAGTGTAGACTTTGGAAGAGCTACTTGATGGTCGTAAGGCTGTCAGGTACATATGGATTATTGAAAGGAAGACAGACAATGATGGTAAGTGTCACCATTGAGAAAGCTCGACTTGTCGTTAAGATGTTTTTCGACAAGTTCAAGGAGTTGACTACGATGAGACTTTCTCACTCGTAGCGATGCTAAGAGTCTGTTGGAATTATATTAGCAATTACTGCATTATTTATGAAATCTTGCAGATAGGATGTCAAAACATTGTTTCCTCAACGATTCTTGAGGAAAGGTTGTATGTGATACAACCGGAAGGTTTTGTCTATCCTGAAATATGCTAATAAGTATGCAAAGCTCCAGCAATCCTTCTGAGGACTGGAGTGAGCATCTCGGAGTTGGAATGTATGCTTTGATGATGATCAAAGATTTTGGGTGTATACAAAGTTTATGAGAAACTTGTATTTCCAAAGAAGTGAGTGGGAGCACTATAGAATTTCTGATGAGTATATGTTGTTGACATATTAATGATCAGAAATGACGTAGAATTTCTGGAAAGCATATAGGGTTATTTGGAAAGTGTTTTCAATGGAAAACCTGGATTAAGCTACTTGAACATTGAGCATCAAGATCTATGAGGATAGATCAAAACGCTTAATAGTACTTTCAAATGAGCACATGCCTTGACGTGATCTTGAAGGTGTTCAAGATGGATCAGTCAAAGAAGGAGTTCTTGCCTGAGTTGTAAGGTATGAAGTTAAGACTTAAAGCTCGA
>NC_041391.1:155600904-155618617 GCF_002162155.2 Triticum dicoccoides
GGGGCCACATGGGCTGTAGGGGGTGCGCCTTGGCCTACATGGGCCAAGGGCACCAGCCCCTAGAGGCCCATGCGCCAAGAGAAGAGAAAAAGGGGAGAGTCCTAAAGGGGGAAGGCACCTCCGAGGTGCCTTGGGGAGGATGGACTCCTCCCCACCCTTAGCCGCACCCTTCCTTGGAGGAGGGGGCAAGGCTGCGCCCTCCCCCTCTCCCTTGGCCCTATATATAGTGGGGAAAAGGAGGAGCAAATAGACCTAAGGCCTTTGGTTGCCTCCCTCTCCCTCCCGTGACACATCTCCTCTCCCGTAGGTGCTTGGCGAAGCCCTGCAGGATTGCCACGCTCCTCCATCACCACCACGCCGTTGTGCTGCTGCTGGATGGAGTCTTCCTCAACCTCTCCCTCTCTCCTTGCTGGATCAAGGCGTGGGAGACATCGTCGAGCTGTATGTGTGTTGAACGCGGAGGTGCTGTCCGTTCGGCACTAGATCATCGGTGATTTGAATCACGACGAGTACGACTCCATCAACCCCGTTCAGTTGAACGCTTCCGCTTAGCGATCTACAAGGGTATGTAGATGCACTCTCCTCTCTACTCGTTGCTGGTCTCTCCATAGATAGATCTTGGTGTTACGTAGGAAAATTTTTGAATTTCTGCTACGTTCCCCAACATTACTACCGCCGACACATGGAGGTAGCGATCCAAGACGGAAGTGGTGACAGCGATAGTTGGACTTGATCTGCTGGATGTGGACGCCCTAGGACGGCGGCGGCGCTGATGGGAACAAGGTCGTCGCAGTTCCGTCGTAGGGCATCCCATACTGGGCGGCAGAGCTGACCGGCGGTGGCTGCTGCAGCTGCAGCGGTGTCGCGCCGGGCGCGGCGGAGGCCGCCAGGAGCAGCAGCTGCCACTGCAGCCAGGGCGAGGCGATGGTGGTGGTGGATGGCAGCTGCAGTGGTTGCTGCAGCGGCCCGGCAAGCGCGTCGGTGGCCGCCTACTGCGGCGACTGCCAGGGCAGCCACGGCAGCGCAGTGGCTGTAATGGGCGGCGTAGCCGGGTGCGGCCCGTAGGACCCAGCCAAGAACAGGCGGATCTTCTGGACCGCCTAGGTTAGGTCCCGCAGCGCCCTGGACACCTCCTCCGGGGTGAGGATGGCGGGGGCGGGCGCGACGGAGGAGCCCGGCGCGGGCAGGAACCGGGCGACGGTCGTGGTGGTCGCCGAAGGCGACGAGGTGACCGGCAGCGGGAGAGACGGGTTGGGCGGCGGTGAAGACATGATCAAACCGAAGCTAGATGATACCAAATTGTTATGGCGCTGCTAGAAGGAGGGTACGAGAGGGCCGGCCAGGGGCTTTTTGCCCACGACCGGGCAAGAGGGAAGGGATTTCCTTCTTAATTCTTTCTTGATTAGATTGATACATGTCCTCTCTTTATATAGAGAGGTTTACTTGAATCCTAAGCAAGGCTTACTTGACCCCTAAGCAAGTGACCCTTATATTTAATTAAATCTAAGACTAACAGGCCCATTATGCCCATTACGTACTCTAACAATGCAGCCGGCCGCCGTTAGCAGCCCGCTAATTACTCAATCATCCACGCTAAAACAGTTGGTCAAAATTTTGATAAAACTGCATCAACCAAACACATGTAAAACTGAGAAGAACCATTGGTTTTAAGAAACTGTAGTATTCCTTGCTCATCCAAGGAATACTGTGGTTTTCAATTACAACAGTTTTAAAAAAACTTTGCTGCCAAACTAGCCCAAAATGTTTTAAGTTTAACCGTTGTTTTCTTTGTGAGAAATAGAAAATAATGCTAGCCACATCTTTTCGAAGTCGATGTTGATTAATTTCGAAACAGGTTTGCAATTTCATATCTAGATGTAAAATAGATATTTCACATCTAAGTTCAGAGCAGTTAGATTGTTTGTCTTTAATATTTGTGCACAACACGATGGTCATAGTTGCTGCGCTCGCTCGCGGGGCCTTGTCGTGCACTGCACGTGTCAAGTCTCAGGTCTTTGCTAGTGTGTTGTCTCGCTTGCTACCTGTGTGCTCCTTACTAGTGCGAGGTCTTGTTAGTTTTCACAGGCAGGTCCGTCTATGATGGGTCATTGCTAGTGCGAGGTTCTGTTCCTTTTTTCCATTTCCTAGTTCATTTTCCTGTGCGCTCTCATTTGATTCCCAATATTTGTGTTTTTTCTATTTTGTTTTCCTTTTTTGTATTATTTTATTATTTGTTTTAAATCATGAATTTTTTTGTTCTATTTGTATTTTTTCTATTTTCATCTTTTCCTTTTTTTCTTTTTATTCATTTAAAACTCATGAAGTTGGGTTTACTCTATCATATGTTCGCTTAAAATGTCCTGCACAATTTGATTGTGGGTTATTTTGTCACGCGTTGTGTCGTGTTGTGTGTTTGGTGCTTGTCAACCTGTTCGCGCATGCGTCATTTGTTTGGCCGTTTTTGCAGCGCGGTCTGGGTCCCGTTTCGGATTGGTTTGCTAATTATCATCTAAATGAGGGTTAACAATGTTTCATCTAACTCGTATATCGTTAGATACACATGCTTCTGAGTGATGTTCTTTGTCTCTGCGTCGTACTTTTTGTTTGTCCCTCATAAAGCAGTGAGACCCGATATGACATTTTCTAGTGGGCCGCTATTATGTTTTGTGTATGATTTTTTGTGCAGCGCCACGTGTCCTTCTATTCACGGTTTTCTTTTATTTTTGTTTCTGGGTTCTTATTTTTCATCCAAGTTGCAAGTCCATCATTGACACATAATTGGGTGTGTAGTTTGTCTCATCCTAGTTGCAAGTAGACCCTAGACTCTGGGCTTGTAGTCGTAGTTGTCCCAGGTGCAAGTCCACCCTTGACTCGCAAGTGGGCTCATAGTTTCGTAGTTGTCCCAGATAGAAGTCCACCCTCAAATCCTTGTTCGAGCATGTGTTTTTATTTTTCATCCAAGTTGCAGGTCCATCACTGATACACAACTGGGCGTGTAGTTTGTCTCATCCTAGTTGCAAGTAGACCCTTGACTCGCAACTGGCCTCGTAGTTTCGTAGTTGTCCCAGGTGCAAGTCCACCCTCGACTAGCAACTGGGCACATAGTTGTCACACTTGCAAGCCCGCCCTTGACTTGCAACTAGAGCATGTGTTTTTGTTTTTCATCCCAGCTGCAAGTCCACCCTTGACTCGCAACTAAGCCCATAGCTTAGTTATCCCAGTTGCAAGTCGACCCTTGACTAGCAACAAGCTCGTAGTTTTGTAGTTGTCCCAGGTGCAAGCCCCTATCGACTCACAATTGGGCTCATAGTTGTGCAAGTTGCAAGCCCGCTCTCTACTCACAAACTAGAGCATGTGTTTTTGTTTTTCATCCTAGTTGCAAGTCTACCTTTTGATTGCAACTAGCTCATAGCTTGTTTTATCCCAGTTGCAAGTCCACTCTTAACTCGCAATTGGGCTTGTAGTTTCATAGTTGTGCCATTTGCAAGTCCACCCTTGACTTGCAACTGGGCTCGTAGTTGTCCTAGTTGCAGGTCCATCATTAACACGCAAGTGGACATTTAGTTTGTCTCATCCTAGTTGCAAGTCGACCTTTGACTCGCTACTGGGATCATAGTTTCGTAGTTATCCCAGGTGCAAGTCCATCCTCGACTCGCCACGGGGCTCGTAAGCCCACCCTCTACCCGTAAGTGGAGCATGTGTTCTTGTTTTTTATCTCAGTTGCAAGCCCACCCTTGACTCGCATCTGGGCCAATAGCTTGTTTCATCCCAGTTGGAAGTCGACCCTTAAATCGCAACTGGCTCTTAGTTTCGCAGTTGTCCCGGGTTCAATTCCCCCTCCACTCATAACTAGGCTCATAGTTGTCCAAGTTGCAACACAACTAGAGCATGTTTTTTGTTTTTCATCCCAGTTGCAAGTCTACCTTTTGGTTGCAACTGGCTAGCAGCTTGTTTTTCATCTTAGTTGCAGTCCACCCTCAACTCGCAACTCATACCATAGTTTTATACACGTGTCTTAGTTACAAGTCCACCCTCGACTCAGAACAAGGCTCGTAGTTTTTTATCCCAATTACATGCCCACCCTTGACTTACAACGGGCCTGTGTTTTTGCCTTTCATGCTAGTTGCAAGTTCATCCTTGACTCACAACTCAGACTGTTGTTTGTTCTATCCCAGTTGCAAGTCGACTCCTGACTCACAACTCGTGTCATGGTTTGTTGTTGTCGCAGTTGTAAGTCCGTCCTCAACTTGTAACTCTGCTCGTAGTTCTCCTAGTTGCAAGCCCACCCTATGACTCGTAGCTAGACTTGTGCTTTGTTTTTCAACAAGCAACTTACCCCGGCCATTAGTTCCATGTCCAGCCCCAACTAAACCTGCTTCACCCAGTTGCATGTTAAAACCAAACATACGACTCATTCCTGACATAGTTGCATGTCCACTCTCGGCACGCAACTAGCTAGTTGCAAGTCCTCCCTTGACTCGCAACTAGCTCATAGGTGTCCCAGTTGCAAGCCCACCATCGACTTGCAACTGAGCATCTGTTTTATCCAAGTTTGTCTCATCCTAGTCGCAATTGGACTTTTAGTTTTTCATTTATCCCAGATGCAAGTCCACCCTTGACTCGTAGATGGCATTGTAGTATTGTATAGTTGTCCCCGTTGCAAGTACATCCTCGACTTGCAACTAGACCATAGTTTGTTTTCATCCCAGTTGCAAGTCCAGCCTCGACTCACAACTTCAGCATGGTTTTGTTGTTGTCCCAGTTGCAAGTCCAGCCTCCGACTCACAATTGGGTCGTTTGTTTTGTTCCCAAATGCAAGTACACACACTCGACTCAGAACTCGCATGGTAGTTTTGTGTACTTCCCAGTTGCAAGTCCGCCCTTGACTCATAGCTAGGCCGTTGTTTGTTTCATCCCTGTTGCAAGTACACCCTTGACTCGCAACTAGGGTTGCAGTTTTGTAGTTGTCTCAGTTGCAAGTCCACTCTCGACTCGCAACTCGGCCCATAGTTTTCTTGTTGTCCCTGTTCTTCCGACTCACAACCAGGCCTTTTGTTTTGCTAGTTGCAAGTGCACCATCAACTCACAATTGTCATCGTAATTTTGTGTAGTTGTCCCAGTTGCAAGTCAATGCTCGACTCACAACTAGGCCATTGTTTGTTTTCATACCAGTTGCAAGTCCACCTCGACTGGCAACTTGGGCATGATTTTGTCGTTGTCCTAGTTGCAAGTCCAACCTTTGACCGGCAACTGGGCCATTTTTTATCTCGGTTGCAAGTCCACCCTCAACCCACAACGGACATCGTATTTTTGTGTAGTTGTCCCAGTTGTAAATTCACTCTTGACTTGCAACTAAGCATGTTGTTTGTTTCATCCCAGTTGCAAGTCCACCCTTGACTCGCAACTCGACTCGTAGTTTTGTAGTTATCTCAGTTGCAAGTCCACCCTCGACTCGCAATTGGGCGTATACTTTTGTTGTTGTCCCTGTTGCAAGTCCACCCTCTGACTCGCAACTGGGTTGTTTGTTTTGCCAGTTGCAAGTGCATCCTCGACTTGCAGCTGGCATCGTAGTTTTGTGTAGTTGTCACGATTGCAAGTCCATCCTCGACACGCAACTAGGACATAGTTTGTTTTCATCCCTGTTGCAAGTTCACCCTTCACTACAAGAAATATGTCAACTTGCGACCATCACTATTGGTCGTTGAATGGTCACTGTTTTTCATTTGCGACCTTTTTGCGACCAAAAAGAGATGGTCAAAAGTTGGCGGTCGTAAACTAAAATTAACGTCCTTCTTTGTGATATGTAAAAGGTCATTGGTTCTATGACCAAATTTTTGGTCACTAGTAGCCTCCCCAGGCCACGTAGGATCTAGTGTGGCAAGCTGACATTGATAAGAATTAACCCGGTCCAATTCGGTGTTTTACATGGGCCGAGCCCATTAATTCAGCCTTTCTCATATTTATTTTTCCTGTTAATTTTCGCTAGCTACATGGGCTTGGGCCATTGATTCAGCCTTTTTTGCTTTCTGAGATGCAACCTTTTCACATTCTATATAATTTTGGTTTTCAGGTTTTTTTTGTTACATTCAGTTTTCAGATTATTGTAGTCAACTAGGTGCACATTGTCAGATTCTTCTAGGCACAACTTGTAACTCAACGATATACCAATCAGAGAACACATTTAAAATATATTCAAATAAGAGCCAAATCACTGATGTACCAATCAAGTGTATTACATTCCACCAATCAGAATATAACCATACAATATTACACCAATCACAATATAGCACTCTACAGATAAAACGCTCAACAAGTACAGGCACATCTCCAACACCTTAGCGCCTTCAATCTGCAAAACATCACATCCAACCACATATTAACGATCAAATCAATTCACCCCTTGACAGCAATAAAAAACTATGCTCATGTATGAACGAAAATAAAATAAACAATCTTTGAGGCCTTAGCATGTGCTACAAAAATCTTAACAAATGCATAGGTATCCGCACGGAGCACATCCTACATGCACCAAGCATCAGGCATATGTTCAGGGCCTTTACGAGAATGGAATTGAATCAGATAATGATTAATCAAGCATGATAATTAATTAATTAATGATATTGAAACAAGAATTAAAGAGATGGTAGCTAGCTAGTACTACTTAATTACTTACCTTTGGTCGATGCCAAAACAACTTTTTGGCCCAGTTGCCTGGAGTCACCTTGATGAACTTTGCCCATGCCCTGCCCGCCGGCAAAGAAAATTAATAAAGGGGTTATTAAATAGTTCATATCAGGAAATGACGAACTAATAATAGGCCGAGATATAGTTAATAATGATTGAAATTACCTGTTGACTATCCCCTTCACGATGGTGTAGTCTTTATCTTCTTTAGTTAGTGAGTCCAGTAATTCAACTTTTCCTTCCTCAACTTTAATGTCTAACAAGATCCAGTGCCAACTGCATGCGCACACGTTTGCATGTCTTAATTAAGCCGGCAAAGAAAAACAGAATTTGTAGTACAAGACAGTGTGACTCACGGGAAGTTGTAAGGAAGTAGTATATCTTCATTGGTATTGAGGCGCTTCAAGAACTCTAGCATGCTTTCCTCTACACCTGCTTGATAAACTGGAAGCTTCCATATGTACTCATTAATGGTATTTGGGTCAATAAACCCAATGCCATAGCGTCTAGATTTTTTCATTTCATACATCTTCATCATGCATATAATACCACAAAAAAGAATATAGTGAGGATAATTACATGTAATGATTGATCAAAATTATCACTACATAACTAGCTTGAGACTTAAATTACAGAAAGAAATCACTTACAGACAATAGCAACTGACGATAGACTTGTCGAGTGTGTCTTGATTGTATAATTGAAATAGTTCTGAATACTCAACGGCCAGAGCTTTCTCATGGTAATAATGCTCATGCTTGACATTCACCATGAGGGACTCTCGATTGGAAATCTTAGTAATGTTCATGTACCATTGATGCAATTCATACATTCTCGTTGGGAGGTCCTTGACCTTGTCTGGATGGACCAAAGGTTGGCCCCGGACATATTTCCATTTTATTTCTGATTCTCTAAGCGGAGACATGGGCTCGATTTCGAGGAGTTGTCCAACAGAGATCTTGAGCATTTTAGCCTGCATTATATGCTCCTCCGTTATTAACACATCGCCCTGCTAGGGCACGCTAACGGTTTGCCCACAATAATATTTGGCGCGCGTACTCCTATCATGTGTTGTTGGCACAACAAGCGGGGGGATCGCTTGCGCCGCCTGTTCTCGCAGCTGGGGAACGGTTTTCCTGCATTTTTTGCCAGCTGCTTGTTGGCTCGAGCTCGAGCTTGCTTCCTTCTATAGCCGTGCTCGATGTAGCTTCCTGATTTGACGCTCATAGTCTGAGTCAACAGGCTTGGGAGCTGGTGCTCTAGCCATACGAATGAAGTGGTCAATCATTTTCTCAGGCACTTTCTCCTTTGGCGGCGGTGCCGGTTTCGGTCCAAAATGGGCGTCCACTTGGGCCTGCACTATGGCTGCATTTTGCTCCTCGGTCATGTCGTAAGGCCTCTGAGGAAGAGGAGCGAGGCTTGGACCATATTTATATCGCTTGTCTCCACCTGTACTTCCTGTACTACCTCGACTCGTACCGCTACGCACCATAGATGCAGCGTGTCTCTTCTGCGATTGCTGAGACGGCGGAGACGGCTGACGTGGCTGACGCTGTGCCGGACTTGAAGCAGGAGGAGTGGCCTGACGCTGTGCCGGACATGAAGGAGGAGGAGTCTGCTCAAGCGTTCGGGGACTTGGAGGAGGTGGTGGACTTCGAGGAGGAGTCGGCTCACGCGTTTGTGGACTTGGAGGAGCGGGAGTCTGCTGACTCGGTGGCGGACTTCGAGGAGGAGTCGGCAGACGACGCGGTGTCGGTGGACTTGGAAAGATGATGCAATCCTTTCTCCATAGGATGATACGTATGGCCTCTCCCAGTGTGTGCTCGCCGTCACCTCCAGCAATGTCAAGTGCTAGCATCGAATATGGCTCCACCACTTCATCAACCATGACACGAGCATAGCCCTCTGGATTCGGGATGCAATGGAAGGTTGCTTCAGGGGTAATTGTGAAAGCAACGCCGTCCGCCACCTTCATGAATATGTTCTTCATTTTGGAGTGTAGCACACAGTTAGTGTTCTCTATAATATCATCCACAGGGTGGTATGTATCCAGCAGTGTGTCGCCCGGGGCAGAACCAGCGCTGCTTCTCGGCATGGATGGGATGGTGCTATCCAATGATGGACGATCATCCGCTTGTTGTTGCCACTACTAAGACCCCCTTTCCTGGCTAAGTGAGTCGATCTACTGTTGCTACTGCTGGAATTTGAGTGCCAAGTCTGCGTGCCTTGCTTCTAGGCCTTGAAGGCGTTCTGCGTCCTGCTTCCTCTGCTCCTCCTCTAGCTTCCTCTTCTTCTCCTCCTCCATCTTCTTTCTTGCACGGGACCTGTAGTCGTCGTTCCAGTCCGAAAAGCCCTCATACCAGGGAATAATGCCGATGCCTCATGTTCTTCCCGGGTGTTCAGGATTTCCCAGGGCACGCGTGAGCTCGTCGTTCTCTCTGTTGGGCGTGAACACCCTCGCTCGAGCTTCTTCTATTGAATCAAGTATCTTTTGTTCGGCTCCTTTTAGACTTGCCTTCTTCGAAACCAGGCCTGTCTTCGGGTCCAACGCCCCCCATGCGCATAGAACCAAGTTCTGCACCTGGGGGCCAGCTCCTAGTAATCCGAGTGACCCCTGCACCCTCCATCTCTTGCTCAGACTTATCCCACTTAGGCATTCCCACCGTGTAGACACCTGGACCCAGCCTATGGAACTGCGTCTTTTTTGCGGCATTGGCCTTGTTTTTTATCGACCGTTCCTTAGATATTTCTGAATCCTTGAATTTCATGAAATCATCCCAGTGTTCTCTTTGCTTCTCCAGTGTTCCCGTGAATTCTGGAGTCTTCCTTTCTGCAGCGAGGTAGTTGGCCCATACAGTTTTCTTCTGGATGCTGAATGCAATTGCCATCTTCTTAAGAGCAGCACCCTTCACTTTGTCCACATCTGCTTTAGTGAAATAATCTGGTAGGGTGAAATGTTCCATCAGAGAAACCCAAAGGTCTTTTTTGGCTCTGTCGTCGACCCAAGTAACACATGGACGTTTAGTCTTTGGCTCTTTCCATTCTTGAATGGAGATCGGGAGTTTGTCCTTCACAAGAACTCCGCACTGACGAGTCCACTTGTTTGCAATGTTCTTAAGCGTCAAGGGTTCTCCACTAGGTTTGACGGATTCGATGTTGTACTTTGCACCATCCTTCAACAATCTGCGTGGGCCTCGCTTTGTCCTGCTGTTTGTAGAAGCAGATTTGCTCAATCCGGAGGGCTGAAAGAAGAAGATCGATTCGTTCATATATCTTAAAATAAAAAAACATGTGATGATCACCAAATGCCTGCTTATATAAATATACCTCGCTGGTAGTCTTTGTTATTTGAAGATCAGCATTCTCTGTATCATCATAAACATTGTTTGTGTCATCATAATCAGAATCATAGTTCATAACTTCATCAGCTCGGTCGTCGAGATCGAATATCTTTTCATCACCCTCTCCGGTATTGTTCAGATATTGGGAGCCGTCATCTGCTTCATTCAGATCATCTAGCCTGCCAGGGCTGCGTATGATGTCGAACAATTCCTCTTCTCTGTCTCTGCCGGTATTGTCCGCCATAGCTTTTACTTAACTAATATAGAAGAAATATAGAACAATTTATTATTCAAATTACAATGCATTGATGCAATCAATAAGGAAAAACTGAATCATATACTACATAATATATATGCATCGTCTCGATTAATATATAATCTCGAATATACATCATCGTCTCGAATAATATATATAATCTCGAATACATCATCTCGAATATTATATATCAAATACATCACTGGCTAGGTACCTAATAAAGATCGAGTACTACAGAAGAATCTAGAGCGCCACTCGTGGTTCCTGGGGCGCGGGCGGTGGACACCCAAAGAGAAGGAACCATCACAGGATCATATCTCCGGTCATCTGCCCAAAGAACCAGCTAAGTAGTCGAGAACCTGACATCGTCCATAGCAGCCATGTAGCAATGGACGTGCTCGTCTTCCTCCCTGACACGACGACGCACCACCTCCGGCGGGGCCGGCTGCCTCTGCACCGAATGTGGCCCACGCAAACGCCACCAAAGGAGATCAGGGTCGACGATGGGACCCGAGGCCGGGTTCCTCACCAAGCGGCGCACCCCTCCAGGTAGCACCTTGTCACGCCCAATATGCGATACTATCCTAAAGAAACTCGAAGGTCCCACCAAGGATAGAACCGCATATTGAAACGCTTTTGCAAGGTGGATATCATTACATCAACATTACATAATATATGGGGATACATACAAGAGGCATAGAATGCCACACGAATACAACATCATCATACATAAGATCAACATCCGACTATGGATGAAACACAAACAAAAACTCAAACGACATCCACCCTGCTAGCCCAGGCTGCCGACCTGGAACCTATTCCCTGATCGAAGAAGAAGCAGAAGAAGAACTCCAAAACAAGCAAACATCGCTCTCGCGTCATGATCATCGCATAACCTGTACCTGCAACTGTTGCTGTAGTAATCTGTGAGCCATGAGGACTCAGCAATCCCATTACCATGGGTATCAAGACTAGCAAAGCTTAATGGGAGAGGAAGGGGTAAAGTGGTAAGGTTGCAGCAGCGACTAAGCATATATGGTGGCTAACATACGCAAATAAGAGCGAGAAGAGAGCAAATGGAACGGTCGTGAAGCTAGCAATGATCAAGAGGTGATCCTGAACTCCAACTTACGTCAAACATAACCCAAAAACCATGTTCACTTCTCGGACTCCGCCGAAAAGAGACCATCACGTCTACACACCCGGTTGATGCATTTTAATTCGGATCTGGTGTCAAGTTATCTACAACTAGACATTAACAAATTCCCATCTAACGCATAACTGCGGGCATGGCTTTCGAAAGTTTAAACCCTGCAGGGGTGTCCCAACTTAGCCCATGACAAGCTCTCGTGATCAACAAAGGATATACCTTCTCCCAGGAAGACCCAATAAGACTAGGAATCCCGGTTTACAAGACATTTCGACAATGGTAAAACAAGACCAGCAAAGCCGCCCGATGCACCGACAATCCCGATAGGAGCTGCACATATCTCGTTCTTAGGGTAACACCGGATAAGTCAAGCTATGAGTAAAACCAGACTTCGAGTTTCCCCGAGGTGGCCCCGCAGGTTGCTCGGTTCGGACCAACACTTAGACAAGCACTGGCCCGGGGGGGCTAAAATAAAGATGACCCTTGGGTTAATTACTCCCAAGGGAAATATAGGTGGTGGTGAGGCAAATGGTAAAACCAATGTTGGGCCTTGCTGCAGGAGTTTTATTCAAAGCGAACTGTCAAGGGGGTCCCATAAATCACCCAACCGTGTTAGGAACGCAAAATCCGGGAACATAACACCGGTATGACGGAAACTAGGGCGGCAAGAGTGGAACAAAACACCAGGCATAAGGCCGAGCCTTCCACCCTTTACCAAATATATAGATGCATTAATTAAATACGAGATATTGTGATATCCCAACATAAACATGGAGCAATCTTCAACTTCACCTGCAACTAACAATGCTATAAGAGGGGCTGAGCAAAGCGGTAACATAGCCAAGCAATGGTTTGCTAGGAAGGGTGTCAAAGGTTAGAGGTTCATGGCAATTTGGGAGGCTTGAGGAGCAAAAGATAGGTAACGCAGCATAGCGATAGAACGAAGGAACTAGCATAGCAATGATAGTAAAGAGATCCAGGGTAGCGGTCATCTTGCCTGAAATCCCGCAAGGAAGAAGAACGAGTCCATGAAGAATACGAACGGATGAAGCCGAACCAAGCATAGACGAACGAATCCTCACAATCGCAACGAAACGGGAACTATCGAGAAGAAGCACACAACATAGTAAACACACCACACATGAACAAGGCATGATGCACACACAAGCATGATGCATGACAAAGCTACATGAAGCTACTCATAGCAAGAGATGATGCAAACGAGAGCAACACAACAAGGCAAGTTTAAATGAGGCCGGGAACAACATATAACAACTCCGGTAAGTCCTCATGTGCAAATTTCGAAGTTGGTCCAGATATGAATAAACCTTATGTTCAAGTTGTTAAACAGAAAGTTAAGATGCACCACGATGATCTACATGAGATTCTAGTCAAGTTACATATAAAGTTCATTAGATTTGGAGCTACGACCTAGAAGATATGAGCAAAACAAGTTAAACATGGCATTGATGCAAAATGCATACAAACATCAAGCAAACACCTCAAAACAAGGATGCAACATGATAATATGAAGCTACATGCAAAATCAAGCAAGTTTCATATAGAGCACACTCAAAACAGAGCAACGGTTCAACACACACACATGAAACAAGTTATAGCAACAATCTGTCCAAAACAGCAACTAGGCATCTTGCAAGCATCAAAACAATATGCTACAGCATCTCAACATGAAAACAAAAGACATGGGCATGATGTACAGGTAAATCATAACAAAACATGAACACTGAGCTATCTCCAGAAATCACTAGAACATGCTCCAAAACACATGGCAAGATGGCAAATAATAACAGTTTCAGACTTTGCAGAAATAACATCAGGTTGCAATGTTTAGAGCTATCAAACAACATGTTACATGAACTTATCATGGCAAACAAAGGCATGGCATGCTACTACTAAATGCATAGAACAAAGGTCCCTTACTGACCATGAGCCAAAAAGGATCAGAACATATGATGGCACCCATGTAAACATGGCAAGTTATATGACAGATTCATATATGGCAGAAACAACGATAAGTAGGCATGTAGATGAGCTTGTGCAACTCACTACAGAGCAAAACATGGCATGACAGGGCAACCAACAATAAGAAGGCATGTTTTAGAAGCTAAGCATGGCACAAGAAAGTTCATAGGGTGCAAGCAACATTATTTAGCAATTTGAACTTAATGTTATCAGGCTGACAGCAACATTATTTAGCAATTTAAGAGCAAGATTACAACAAGCTACAGCAGACTATAAATGCAACCAGGGGCATGGATGGATATATCATGACATGTATAACAAAACATCCTTAGTGAACATCTCCAGATTATGCATATAATGACTAGTAGCAGCAGGTTTATTTAGCATCATGAAATAACATATTCAGACATGCAAAATAGTAACAGCAAGTACACTACTTCACGAGCTCGATTCATTCACCACAAGTCAATGCATGACATATAAGCATAGCATCACCAAGAAGACATGTTTATGAAACTACCCAAGGCAAGAACAAGTTCATAGCATGCAAGGATCAACTACAACAACCTTGGCAAAATTGAATAACATGTAAACAATCTGCCAGGAAACATTTTAGAGCAAAAGTAGAGCACGAAAATGACATGCTAGACTACTCCATAATTGCAAATAGGGGCATGAATGGATAGAGAATAACCATATGCTCAAAACATCCTTACTGAAGTATCTCAAAATATGCTTGGATCTCTCTAGGCATCAAGTTTACATGGCATAAAAATAACAGCAGAACAGGGACTGAAATCAGCAACATCACGAAGCCTAGTTTGCATGCTTGTTCTAGTCACCACAATGATCACAAAAATACATGGCATACACCACTGTAAAGATGACATGGCATACTTCAAAACACATGTAGACATCAACCTCATAGAATGCACACATCAAACATGGCAAAAATGACAAATGAGCATATTCTGTTAACAGACAGTAGACAACATTATATAGCACTCTTGCAACAATGATTCAGGCATCAAGATGAGCTCAAACAAACATGGCACAATGGAATGAAATGTAGAGCATCTCACAACGAACATTTTGACATATTACACGCACGAAACGGAGTAGTATGCATGGAGATATGATGCGATGAACAGGAGACCATAATGCAAAAATATTCGGGGACTTGGTGGAATTTTCGGGGTTAACCTCTTTTTTTTAGATCTGGATCTGGGGGCTAAAGATGCTCGCCGGAGAGGGCGTCGGAGATGGCCGGAGAAGGCCGGAGAGGAGCACGCCCGGGGCGTCGCACGTCCGGGAGCGGAGGCGGGGAGGCGGGGCGACGCCGGTGAGGTCTTAGGCGGCGGCACGGCGAGGTCTTGCGTGCGGAGGGCGGCGGCCGGCGAGGTCTGAAGGCCGGGCGGTGTGGCAGGGGCGAAAATGGGCGGCGCAGCAGCGCACCGACGGAAGGACGGGCGCGGGCGGTCGGCGGCGCGGAGCACGAGGCTCGGGGCGGCGGAGGCGAGCCAACGGCAGCGGCGGACGGGCGCACCGGCGGCACAGGATCTCAGCAGGGAGCGGCGGCGCGGCGCGGGCTGGGCGGCGGCGTGGACGGGCTCGCGCGGGCCCGATCCGTGTCCCGCGGGCCGCGCGGTGGAGGGAGGAGAGAGAGGGTGAGGTGGCGGCAAGCGATTGGGCGAGGCGGCGGTGCTGCTGACGTGGCATGCCCTGATTGGGCCGGGCGACGTGTCCGGCGCGGATGGACATGTCCGGCAGCGCGAGAGGAAGACTGCTAGGGTTAGGGGGGATTCATCCGGGAATTTGGACGGGGAGGGCATATTTATAGATTCTGGGAGCTAGGAGACTCCAAATGAGGAGCGGTTTTCGCCCACACGATCGTGATCGAACGGCCGAGAGCATGGAGGGGGTTAGGATGGTTTTGGTAGGCTGTGGGAAGAGGTGTTGGGATGCAAAGAGAAAGGGGCTTTACGGTTCCCCGGTTAACCGTTGGAGTATCAAACGACCTCCAAATGGCACGAAACTTGACAGGTGGTCTACCGGTGCTATACTAAGGCCGCTTGGCAAGACTCGGTCCATTCCGAGAAAGTTTAACACCCGCTCACAACGAGAGACAAAAAGGGGGACGCCGGAGGGCATAGGAGTGCCGGATTGCAAAACGGACAACGGGAAAATGCTCGGATGCATGAAACGAACATGTATGCAAAATGAGATGCACATGATGACCTGGCAAAATGCAACACGCAAGCAAATGACATGGCAACGACGGCGAATAACTGGCAGACACCTGGCGCATCGAATCCGGGGCGTTACAACACTCCTCCACTAACAAGAGATCTCGTCCCGAGATCTTAGGACCGAGACGGAAGAGAAATGGGATGAGGTGAAACAAGAACTCTAGAGAAGAAGGAAAGAATCGAGAGCCCTCGAGAAGAAGAAAGGAACCACGAGGGTGACGGGAAACGAAAGCTCACGGAATCAGATAGACTATAAAACCACTCCGGTTAAAACGAGATAAGAAACGAATAAGACTGAAAGGATTTAGGCAGCACTCCGGATGAAACATGGAGGAATAGAGCATGAGCTCCACAAGATGGGATGGCACTTGACGAGATGAACAAAGCGATGCCTCCGGAAAAATTGAAGTAGTGGAATGAAAAGAACTTAGAAGGAAGGAATGAACGGAGTTGTTGAGAAAATCAACAACGAAAGAATAAGCTTATTGTGGACTTATGGAAAACATCTCAAAATTATGAGGTGATAACCGACCACAAACGGAAATGATTTGATAGCTTAGAAGAACAAAGAAATGCAAAACTCCACTTCAAAAGAATACGGAGACTTAATTGCACTTCGAGATGAGAAGAAAAGATACTTGAACTCCACCAACAAAATCTTGATGAACTCTTGAAGAAAAGATTAAATCATGAAGAACCACCATGAAGAACTCCGGTAACAAAAGGATGATGAGATAGAATGAAGGATGAAAGAATAAGATGAGCCTTGCGATGATTTAGATGGAGGTTCCGACAAAATAGTCAAGGAAAATTTGAACTCCGGAAAAGAAAAGATGAAAACACTTGGAACTAGAATTTATTCCTCACGAACAAACTCCGAAGAAAAGGATTAATCACTTGTATGAAATAAAAATAAGATTTATTGTATGCTTATCCTTCATCAAGTTAAATTGATGACAAGCAATAGATTTTTCATACTACTTATTCTTCTTGAAAGGATTAAGGGGGGATAGCACAAAAATTGAGAAAGTCTTCATGAACTACCGGTAGGACTGGAAAGATCGAATGTATAAAAATGATGATCAAGGAAAAAGAATCTTGAACGAACCACCGTAAGAATTCGGAAATGACTGACAAAAGAGAATGAATCACCGGGAAGAATTGGAATAACCAATAAGCAAGAGGGGATTTAGATGCAAAAGGACAAAGAGATCATGAACTGATAAAGAATACTTGACAGATGCACCGGGATAACTCGATAACGGTAGCTGAAATGTGAGGACAAAAAATTCTTCTGGAACGATGGCCTCCGGTGAAGCAAAACAGAAATCAACTCCTGAAATACTCCGGATAGGTAAGAAAGAATATCTGACAAACTGAAATAATTCGAGGGGATGATATGAAGCTAGAACCACAAATCTTCGGGAGGACGGACAAGGTTTAGAGGAAAAACTCTTCTTCGGTCTTCAAATGACGACGAGAAACACCACCAAAATTACTGAGATACTCCGGTAGAATGAAAAGCAGAGAGGTTGAGCCAACAATGAAAAGAATTTGAACGCGATCTTGGAGAAGACATGTGACTGATGGGATCCATTCTTACGTCACGCTTGAAAAGAATTGAGAATAACTCCGAGGGAATTAGAAGAGTCAGGTAAGATCCTGGGAAAAGACCTATGGGATAGGGCCCACTGAAGAGATAATACCGTTGGAAAGGGATGTTGAACATATAGATGATACACTGGAACAATTGAAATATTTGAATGAAGTGACAACCTCGAATTAATTAGAACACAGACGAATCTCCTGAGATGTCTTGAACTCCGGAATGATTGAATGGCGAGAGGCAAACGAGCAAGGAGAACACTTCGAGGAAAAGAATATTATTACTACCGAAAATTAGAATTGAGTCCACCGGAAAAGAGATGAAGAATGTCCACCGAGGTGTAGAATTCACCGGTTGAAATAATTGACAAAGGACTGAAGAGGCTCCGCACGAATGAAATTAATGGTCGAGAGAGAGTCAAACTCCAGGAATAAAAAGGGTGGG
>NC_041391.1:155618703-155623171 GCF_002162155.2 Triticum dicoccoides
GGGAGGGCGGGAAAACAAAGGCAACTAGAGGGGAGAATCAATGAATAACTTGAAGAGAAAACACCGGTTGACATCATTGAGGAAATAAAGCAAAGACTTCGCATGAGTAGGATGGATACTCAATTACGGACTCCGGATCCGAGAAGAAAAAGGGGTGGGCGGGTGGGAAAAAACAACAACTGAGGATTGAACTTGGCAAAGACGAAGAGGCTCGAGTCATCTTGACGAGAAATGCACCGGATGAAAAGAGCTGAGGAACAACGATCAGAAAACCAACTGCGTGATCCTAAAGAAAAATTTGAAGGGGAAGAGGAGTAATTCAAAACACCTACGTCAAGATTCCTTACCAGAGCGACGAAGGGGCTAAGGAGTAAAAAGAATTCCTACTCTCCGATATAACTAGACTCCGAAAAACAGTTTTCTTCTAGACTCAACAACGGCCAAACTACACGATCCATCAAGGGGGCTCCTAAGGTCGGTCGAGGCTCTGATACCAACTTGTCACGCCCAATATGCGATATTATCCTAAAGAGACTCGAAGGTCCCACCAAGGATAGAACCGCATATTGAAACGCTTTTGCAAGGTGGATATCATTACATCAACATTACATAATAGATGGGGATACATACAAGAGGCATAGAATGCCACACAAATACAACATCATCATCCATAAGATCAACATCCGACTACGGATGAAACACAAACAGAAACTCAAACGACATCCACCCTGCTAGCCCAGGCTGCCGACCTGGAACCTATTCCCTGATCGAAGAAGAAGCAGAAGAAGAACTCCAAAACAAGCAAACATCGCTCTTGCATCATGATCATCACATAACCTGTACCTGCAACTGTTGTAGTAGTAATCTGTGAGCCACGAGGACTCAGCAATCCCATTACCATGGGTATCAAGACTAGCAAAGCTTAATGGGAGAGAAAGGGGTAAAGTGGTGAGGTTGCAGCAGCGACTAAGCATATATGGTGGCTAACATACGCAAATAAGAGCGAGAAGAGAGCAAATGGAACGGTCGTGAAGCTAGCAATGATCAAGAGGTGATCCTGAACTCCTACTTACGTCAAACATAACCCAAAAAACGTGTTCACTTCCCGGAGTCTGCCGAAAAGAGACCATCACGGCTACACACCCGGTTGATGCGTTTTAGTTCGGATCTGGTGTCAAGTTATCTACAACCGGACATTAACAAATTCCCATCTGCCGCATAACCGCGGGCACGTCTTTCGAAAGTTTAAACTCTGCAGGGGTGTCCCAACTTAGCCCATGATAAGCTCTCGCAATCAACAAAGGATATACCTTCTCCCAGGAAGACCTGATCAGACTCGGAATCCCGGTTTACAAGACATTTCGACAATGGTAAAACAAGACCAGCAAAGCCGCCCGATGCGCCGACAATCCCGATAGGAGCTGCACATATCTCATTCTCAGGGCAACACCGGATAAGTCAAGCTACGAGTAAAACCAGACTTCGAGTGTCCCCGAGGTGGCCCCGCAGGTTGCTCGGTTCGGACCAACACTTAGACAAGCACTGGCCCGGGGGGCTGAAATAAAGATGACCCTTGGGTTAATTACTCCCAACGGAAATGTAGGTGGTGGTGAGGCAAATGGTAAAACCAATGTTGGGCCTTGCTGGAGGAGTTTTATTCAAAGCGAACTGTCAAGGGGGTCCCATAAATCACCCAACCGTGTTAGGAACGCAAAATCCGGGAACATAACACCGGTATGACGGAAACTAGGGTGGCAAGAGTGGAACAAAACACCAGGCATAAGGCCGAGCCTTCCACCCTTTACCAAATATATAGATGCATTAATTAAATATGAGATATTGTGATATCCCAACATAAACCTGTCCATCATGGAGCAATCTTCAACTTCACCTGCAACTAACAACGCTATAAGAGGGGCTGAGCAAAGCGGTAACATAGCCAAGCAATGGTTTGCTAGGAAGGGAGTCAAAGGTTAGAGGTTCATGGCAATTTGGAAGGCTTGAGGAGCAAAAGATAGGTAACACAGCATAGCGATAGAACGAAGCAACTAGCATAGCAGTGATAGTAAAGAGATCCAGGGTAGCGGTCATCTTGTCTGAAATACCGCAAGGAATAAGAACGAGTCCATGAAGAAGACGAACGGATGAAGCCGAACCAAGCGTAGACGAACGAATCCCCACGATCGCAACGAAACGGGAACTATCGAGAAGAAGCACACAACATAGTAAACACACCACACATGAACAAGGCATGATGCACACACAAGCATGATGCATGACAAAGCTACATGAAGCTACTCATAGCAAGAGATGATGCAAACGAGAGCAACACAACAAGGCATGTTTAAATGAGGCCGGGAACAACATATAACAATTCCGGTAAGTCCTCATGTGCAAATTTCGAAGTTGGTCCAGATCTGAATAAACCTTATGTTCAACTTGTTAAACAGCAAGTTAAGATGCACCATGATGATCTACACGAGATTCTAGTCAAGTTACATATAAAGTTCATTAGATTTGGAGCTGCGACCTAGAAGATATGAGCAAAACAACTTAAACATGACATTGATGCAAAATGCATACAAACATCAAGCAAACACCTCAAAACAAGGATGCAACATGATAATATGAAGCTACATGCAAAATCAAGCAAGCTTCATCTAGAGCACACTCAAAACGGAGCAACGGTTCAACACACACATGAAACAAGTTATAGCAACAATCTGTCCAAAACAGCAACTAGGCATCTTGCAAGCATCAAAACAATATGCTACAGCATCTCAACATGAAAACAAAAGACAGGGGCATGATGTACAGGTAAAGCATAACAAAATATGAACACTGAGCTATCTCCAGAAATCACTATAACATGCTCCAAAACACATGGCAAGATGGCAAATAATAACAGTTTCAGACTTTGCAGAAATAACATCAGGTTGCAATGTTTAGAGCTATCAAACAACATGTTACAGGAACTTATCATGGCAAACAAAGGCATGGCATGCTACTACTAAATGCATTGAACAAAAGTCCCTTACTGACCATGAGCCAAAAAGGATCACAAGATATGATGGCACCCATGTAAACATGGCAAGTTATATGACAGATTCATACATGGCAGAAACAACGATAAGTAGGCATGTAGATGAGCTTGTGCAACTCACTACAGAGCAAAACATGGCATGACAGGGCAACCAACAGTAAGAAGGCATGTTTTAGAAGCTAAGCATGGCAAAAGAAAGTTTATAGGGTGCATGGATCACTAACTACAATCATGGCAACATTGAACTTTGTTATCGGGCTGACAGCAACATTATTTAGCAATTTGAGAGCAAGATTACAAGCAGCTACAGCAGGCTATAAATGCAACCAGGGGCATGGATGGATAGAGCATGACATGTATAACAAAACATCCTTAGTGAACATCTCCAGATTATGCATATAATGACTATTAGCAGCAGGTTTACTAAGCATCACGAAATAACAGATTCAGACATGCAATACAGTAACATCAAGTACACTACTTCACGAGCTCGATTCACTCACCACAAGTCATTGCATGACAAGATAAGCATAGCATCAGCAAGAAGACATGTTTATGAAACTACCCAAGGCAAGAACAAGTTCATAGCATGTAAGGATCAACTATAATAACCTTGGCAATATTGAATAACATGTAAACAATCTGCCAGGAAACATTTTAGAGCAAAAGTAGAGCACGAAAATGACATGCTAGACTACTACATAATTTCAAACAGGGGCATGAATGGATAGGGAATAACCATATGCTCAAAACATCCTTACTGAATTATCTCAAAATATGCTTGCATCTCTCTGTAGCATCAAGTTTACATGGCATAAAAATAACAGGAGAACAGGGACTGAAATCAGCAACATCACGAAGCCTAGTTTGCATGCTTGTTCTAGTCACCACAATGATCACAAAAATAAATGGCATACACCACTATAAATATGGCATGGCATAGTTCAAAACACATGTAGACATCAACCTCATAGGATGCACACATCAAACATGGGAAAAATGACAAATGAGCATGTTCTGTTAACAAACAGCAGACAACATTATATAGCACTCTTGCAATGATGATTCAGGCATCAACATGAGCTCAAACAAACATGGCATAATGGAATGAAATGTAGAGCATCTCACAACGAAGATTTTGACATATTACATGCACGAAACGGAGCAGTATGCATGGAGATATGATGCGATGAACAGGAGACCATAATGCAAAAATATTCAGGGACTTGGTGGAATTTTCGGGGTCAACCTCTTTTTTTCAGATCTGGATCTGGGGGCTGAAGATGCTCGCCAGAGAGGGCGCCGGATATGGCCGGAGAAGGCCGGAGAGGAGCACGCCCGGGGCGGGGCGCGTCCGGGAGCGGAGGCGGGGAGGCGGGGCGATGCCGGCGAGGTCTTAGGCGGCGGCGCGGCGAGGTCTTGCGG
>NC_041391.1:155623503-155653296 GCF_002162155.2 Triticum dicoccoides
AAAGGACGGGCGTGGGCGGTCGGCGGCGCGGAGCACGAGGCTCGGGGCGGCGGAGGCGAGCCAACGGCGGCGGCGGACGGGTTAACTGGTGGCGTGGGATCTCGGCAGGGAGCGGCGGCGCGGACGGGCTCGCGCGGGCCCGATCCGGGTCACGCGGGCCGCGCGGTGGAGAGAGGAGAGAGAGGGTGAGGTGGCGGCAAGCGATTGGGCGAGGCGGCGGCACTGCTGACGTGGCATGCCCTGATTGGGCCGGGCGACGTGTCCGGCGACATGTCCGGCGCGGATGGACATGTCCGGCGGCGCGAGGACGAAGACTGCTAGGGTTAGGGGGGATTCATCCGCGAATTTGGACGGGGAGGGCATATTTATAGATTCTGGGAGCTAGGAGACTCCAAATGAGGAGCGGTTTTCACCCACATGATCGTGATCGAACGACCGAGAGCATGGAGGGGGTTAGGATGGTTTTGGTGGGCTGTGGGAAGAGGTGTTGGGATGCAAAGAGAAAGGGGCTTTACGGTTCCCCGGTTAACCGTTGGAGTATCAAACGACCTCCAAATGGCACGAAACTTGACAGGCGGTCTACCGGTGCTATACCAAGGCCGCTTGGCAAGACTTGGTCCATTCCGAGAAAGTTTAACACCCGCTCACAACGAGAGACAAAAAGGAGGACGCCGGAGGGCATAGGAGTGCCGGATTGCAAAACGGACAACGGGGAAAATGCTCGGATGCATGAAACGAACACGTATGCAAAATGAGATGCACATGATGACATGGAAAAATGCAACACGCAAGCAAATGACATGGCAACGACGGCGAATAACTGGCAAACACCTGGCGCATCAAATCTGGGGCGTTACACACCTCTTAGTGCCAGCCCGGCGGAGCCCAGTCCCGGACATGGATCCTCTGAAGCATGACGTCGTCATGAACGGGTCGACGGCGAGGATGCGAGCCGGGCATATCGTCGAGAACAAATACTATATGCCCGCAAAAAGTAACATTAATCTAACATTCTATATGCAAATTCTAACAATTTGACATTAATCTAATTCATCTAACTAAAACTAATTCTAAAATTTCTAACATTTCTGATTATATAACTAACATTTCTAATATTTCTATAACTAAAAAACAAAAAAATTGCTAACATTTTTTAAATATTTCTATAACTAAAAAACAGAAAAAAAAATTATAACATTTCTAATATTTCTATAACTAAAAAACAGGAAAAAATTATAACATTTCTATATAACTAACATTTCAAAAAATATTTCTATAACTACAAAACAGAATAATTTCTAACATTTCTATAACTAAAAAACAGAAAAAAATTCTATAACTAAAATTCTATAATGTGTGTGTGTGTAGTGTGTACATGTGTGTGTGTGTGTGAACATGGCGGCCGGGGTGAGCTCACCGGCGAGGCGACGACGGGGCGACGGGACGGGGCGGCAACGACGGGATGGGCCGGCGACGATGGGGCGGGGTGCGGCGATGGGGCGGCCGGGGCGCGGCGACGGGGACGACGGGGACGGCCGGGGCGGCGACGTCGACGGGGGCGGCGACGAGGGGCGGGGACGGCCGGGGTCGGCGAGGGGCGGGGGCGGGGGCGGCGACGTCGACGGGGACGGCCGGGGTCGGGCAGGGCGGCGCTACGGAGGGAAGAAACAGAGAGGGAAAGTGAATTTTTTCAACTGTTGTATATATAGGATGGATCTTTAGTACCGGTTGGTGCCACGACCCAGTACTAAAGGTCTGTTTTGGCCAGGCCAAGCGGCGGGAAGCGCCCCCCTTTAGTACCGGGTGGTGGCTCCAACCGGTACTAAAGACCCCCCCCCCTTTAGTATCGGTTGGTGCCACGACCCGGTACTAAAGGGGGTGCGCTGGCGCAGTGCGGTGCAGCAAGTTTAGTCCCACCTCGCTAGTCGAATGGCTACCGCACTGGTTTATAAGCCCCAGTGCGGTAGCTCACTCGAGCTCCTCTCCTAAGTAGGCCTACTGGGCCTACCTGTTCAGTGCTGTCCTGTGGGCCTACTGGGCCTTTGCGGGCCTGCATCCTGGCCCAATAGAAGGTTGTGTTTCTAGTCGTATGCAGGCCTCTTTGGCCTAGTAGGCGGGCTTTTTTATTTTCTTAATTTTTTTTGCTTTATTTATTTTTGTTTTATTTATTTTTGAGTTGTTTTTTGCTGTATTTAGAGTTTCTTTGTGAATATTTTTTCTTTAGGTACAAAAAATTACAAACTTTCTGTTAGTGCCGGTAGTTTTCAAATTTGAATAGTTTAAATTTTGAGTTATTTGAAATTTGTGTGAATCACTAGTTTGTGAATAACTTAACTTTGAAAAAAGATTTTTCAGTGATTCTTTTTTCTTATGTTTAATATTATTGTATTTTATCATTATATTCAATTTGGTAATGCTTAGGTTATTTAAAAAATGAAATGTCTTTGTAACAGATGAGTTTTCGTCCGAAACCCTGATACTTCGAAAGAGATAGTAAATGCATGAAAGAATTTGTTTGCACATAAAATTTCTTCGCGTTTCAAATGCCAAAACACATAACTACCCTAACTATTACAGAGATTCCCTCCTGGGTGTGAAACACAGAAGAACGTGATGATAGTGAAGCCGTTCACATCCCGGATCTTTGGGTGTGAAACTTTTTCTTCGCGTGTTTCCTTTGCACCGTAGCCATGGAAAATCTTCATCATTTAACTGGATGCTCGGGTCAATATTCACTGCGAATGGAGCAATTTCATCAAACTTTTCATAATCTTCTGACATGTCTGTCTTGTCATCCACTCCCACGATGTTTCTTTTCCCTGAAAGAACTATGTGGCGCTTTGGCTCGTCGTATGATCCATTAGCTTCCTTATCTTTTCTTTTTCTCGGCCTAGTAGACATGTCTTTCACATAAAAAACCTGCGCCACATCATTGGCTAGGACGAATGGTTCTTCTGCATACACAAGATTGTTGAGATCCACTGTTGTCATTCCGTACTACAGGTCTTCCATTACCCCGCCTCGTGTCATATTGACCCATTTTCACCAAAACAAAGGGACCTTCAAACCACCTGCATAGTTAAGTTCCCATATGTCCTCTATGTAACCATAATATGTTTCCTTTCCCGTGTTGGTTGTTGCATCAAGGCGGACACCACTGTTTTGGTTGGTGCTCTTCTTATCTTGGCCGATCGTATAAAATGTATTCCCATTTATCTGGTACCCTTTGAAAGTCATTATATTCGAAGATGGTAACTGGGACAACGAGTATAGGTCATCTTCAATATCGCCATCATGCATGGCACGTTTCTGCAACCAACCGGCGAAAGTCCTCGTTTGTTCACGTGTAATCCAGTCGTCAGACTTCTCTGGGTGTTTGGAGTGTAGAAAATTCTTGTGTTCCTCCATATACGGAGCCACCAAGGCGGAATTCTGTAGAACTATGTAGTGTGCTTCAGTGAGAGAATGCCCGTCCATACATATTATTTGATCCCCTCCTAGCGTGTCTTTTCCATCCAGTCTGCCCTTATGCCGCGATTCAGGAACACCAATCGGCTTAAGGTCAGGAATAAAGTCAATACAAAACTCAATGACCTCCTCATTTTCATGGCCCTTCGCGATGCTTCCTTCTGGCCTAGCATAGTTATGAACATATTTCTTCAAGACTCCTATGAACCTCTCAAAGGGGAACATATTGTGTAGAAATACAGGACCCAAAACGTTAATCTCTTCGCAAAGGTGAACTAGGACGTGCGTCATGATGTTGAAGAAGGATGGTGGGAACACCAACTCAAAACTGACAAGTCATTGCACCAAATCATTTTGTAACCTTGGTATGATTTCTGGATCGATTACCTTCTGAGAGATGGCATTGAGGAATGCACATAGCTTCACAATGGCTAATCGAACATTTTCCGGTAGAAGCCCCCTCAATGCAACCGGAAGGAGTTGCGTCATAATCACGTGGCAGTCATGAGACTTTAGGTTCTGGAACTTTTTCTTTGCCATATTTATTATTCCCTTTATATTCGACGAGAAGCCAGACGGTACCTTCATGCTGAGCAGGCATTCAAAGAAGATTTCCTTCTCTTCTTTGGTAAGAGCGTAGCTGGCCTGACCCTGATGTATGTCGTCTTTTCCGTGCATACGTTGTTGGTCCTCCTGTGCCTCTGGTGTATCTTTTGTCTTCCCATACACGCCCAAGAAGCCAAGCAGGGTCACGCAAAGATTCTTCGTCACGTGCATCACGTCGATTGCGGAGCGGACCTCTAGGTCTTTCCAATAGGGCAGGTCCCAAAATATAGATTTCTTCTTCCACATGGGCGCGCGTCCGTCAGCGTCCTTCGGAACAGGTTGTCCGCCAGGACCCTTTCCAAAGATTACCTTCAAATCCTTGACCATATCATGTACATCGGCACCAGTACGGTGGCGAGGCTTCGTCCGGTGATCCGCCTCACCTTTGAAATGCTTGCCTTTCTTTCTTACGGGATGCCTGCTTGGAAGAAATCGACGATGTCCCAGGTACACATTCTTCCTACAACTCTCCAAATATATACTGTCCGTATCATCCAAATAGTGCGTGCATCTGTGGTATCCCTTGTTTGTCTATCCTGAAAGGTTACTGAGAGCAGGCCAATCATTGATGCTCACGAACAGCAACGCCTTTAGGTTTCTTCATGTCCGTGTTCATCCCATGCATGTACACTTGTTCTATTCCACAGCTGTAATAGTTCTTCAACTAATGGCCTTAAGTACACATCAATGTCGTTGTCGGGTTGCTTAGGGCCTTGGATGAGCACTGGCATCATAATGAACTTCCACTTCATGCACAACCAAGGAGGAAGGTTATACAAACATAGAGTCATAGGCCACGTGCTATGGGTGCTGCTCTGCTCCCCAAAAGGATTAATGCCATCTGCGCTTAGACCAAACCATACGTTCCTCGGGTCACATGCAAACTCCTCCCTGTACTTTCTCTCAATTTTTCTCCACTGCGAACCATCAGCGGGTACTCTCAACTTTCCGTCTTTCTTACGGTCTTCTTTGTGCCACCGCATCGCCTTCGCATGCTCTTTGTTTTGGAACGAACGTTTCAACCGTGGCATTATAGGAGCATACCACATCACCTTGGCAGGAATCTTCTTCCTGGGGCGCTCGCCCTCGACATTACCAAGGTCATCGCGACTAATCTTGTAACGCAATGCACCACATACCGGGCAAGCGTTCAAATCCTCGTACGCACCGCGGTAGAGGATGCAGTCATTAGGGCATGCATGTATCTTCTACACCTCTAACCCTAGAGGGCAGACAGCCTTCTTTACTTCATACATACTCTCGGGCAATTCGTTGTCCTTTGGAAGCATATTTTTTATCATTACCAGCAACTTTCCAAATCCCTTGTCAGATACACCATTCTCTGCCTTCCATTGCAGCAATTACAGTGTGGTGCCCAACTTTTTTGTGTCATCTTCGCAATTCGGGTACAACAATTTCTTCTAATCCTCTAACATGCGCTGCAACTTCTTCCTCTCCAAATCACTTGCGTAGTTTCTCTTTGTATCGGCAATGGCCCGACCTAGATCATCAGCGGGCTCATCTGATGCCTCTTCTTCAGCTTGTTCCTGCATTGCCGGCTCAGCTTCTTCCTCCACTGTTGTATCATCCTATTCAGGGAACCCATGGCCAGGATAGATGTCGTCGTCCTCTTCTTCTTCATTGTCTTCCATCATAACCCCTCTTTCTCCGTGCTTGGTCCAAACATTATAGTGGGGCATGAAACCGGACTCAAATAGGTGGACGTGAATGGTTCTTGACGTAGAGTAATTGTGACCATTCTTACAGCCAGCACATGGACAAGGCATAAAACCATCCGCCCGCTTGTTTGCCTCAGCGGCAAGCAGAAAAGTATGCACGCCATTAATGAACCCGGGAGAGCATCGGTCATCATACATCCATTGTCGGCTCATATCTTCATTATACACAACACCGAATAGACCAAATTAATACAAGTTCATACATAAAGTTCATATACAACACTTAATTAAATGCAACAAACAAATAACTCTCTAGCTAAAGAATTTAAATGCAACAACAAATGCGATCAAGATCGCAACTAAGGTAACAATTGATCCAACAGCATAATGATACCAAGCCACACTATCAATGGCATATTTTCTAATCTTTCTAACCTTCAACCTCATTTTCTCCATCTTGATCTTGTGATCATCGACGACATCGGCAACATGCAACTCCAATTCCATCTTCTCCCCCTCAATTCTTTTCAATTTTTCTTTCAAATACTCGTTTTCTCTTTCAACTAAATTTAAGCTCTCGACAATAGGGTCGGTTGGAATTTCCGGTTCACATACCTCCTAGATAGAAATATCTATGTCAACTTGATGGGCATAATTTGTCATAAACACGAAATGAAACAACTAGTTTTAAAAGAGAATATACCACATCTGAATCATAACAAGGACGAGGGCCGACGGGGATGGATATCAAAACCATGGCACTATGTATAACAAACAACGTACGGCTAAGACAGTTATACGAGTAACTATATATCCAAATCACACAAACATCAATTTGATAATGTAAAACATTCATGAACAAGAGCCTCACCACAAGGTGGTGCCGGTGACGGGACGGTGCGGGCGATCGACGGTGGTTACGACGGAGATTTAGAAGGCACTAAGTAAACCACACCTACATATGCAAACTAAGTGTTATTTTTGACCTCAAATTGCATATAAATCAAATACTAGCAAATATAATTCCTCCCAAATTAATCACTATACAAAGCATTGCAAGAGCTAATCTAGCAATGAGAGTTGAAAGGACAAAGTTGCTAACCTTTGTGATCATTTGAATGGATGGGGGCCTTCAAATCTTCACAAATTTTGGGCAAAATTTGTGAGGAGCTCGAGGAAGAGAGGGGAAGAACAGAGGAAGTGAGGGGAAAGGGGAAGAACAGAGTGGCTCGGGTGGATGAAGGGTTTATGTATGTCGACCTTTAGTACCGGTTCGTGCCACGAACCGGTACTAAAGGTGCTGGACGGGATCCATACTGAAAACATCCTGCCACCACTCTCTTTAGTACCAGTTCGTGGCATGAACCGGTGCTAAAGGTTCGCCACGAACCGGTACCAATGAGAGCGGCCGGCTAGCCATTGGAACCGGCACTAATGGACACATTAGTGCCGGCTCAAAACCAAACTGGCACTAATGTGTCTCAGATTTGCCCCTTTTTCTACTAGTGCAAGTACAGCTAACAATCTAACATGTGTAGTAGCACCAGCAAAAGAGCAAGACATGGAAGAATTTACAAGAACAACACCCTGGGATTCCAATTACATGTGCATGAGGTACTGCTGCTAGTGTATATATAACCAATCAAGCTGGTGGTGTAGGAGCAGAGCATGAGTCCAACAGAGCATGCTATAGGAGCAGAAAAGAGGGAGCTAGGGGTAGGAGATAGAGCCAGCTCACCGAAGAACTTGTGGTCGCCGCCGTACACAGTCGTCATAACGCCGGTCACCTCGTTGATCTTGTCCTTGAAGTTCTCTAACTCCAGGTTGTTCCACTGCAGCTCGGTATTTGCTCAACCATATGTTTACATGTATCAGGGCATACATAAAATATTCAAGTCAATATTCTCACTAACTGTGATGTAATGAAAATAATTACTTAAGGACTTGGGGTAAAAATTGATTTTAGACATCAAAATTTGCAGCGCTCATTTCAACCATGTTCAGATAAACTTGAGGTAAATTAGCAGTAAGGATATTAGTTACAAGCTAGGTGTGTAACTGTTGTCAACACCACTACCACCAGAGACACGCAAGATAAGGATCAACACCCCATATCACCAGAGCATCACAGGAGCACATATATAAAGCAAGTACACATGGGTAGCTACTGACAGACCCTAGAACCGCATGAATTTATCACAAGAGTGCTCTAGTAGGAGTTGATGCTTGGTTACAGCATTTAGCAGCAACTAGTAGAGCCCCGCATCCAACCCAAATCATGGCCAAGGCCATGCAGGAGCTACATCAGAGAAGAAGGAAAGGGAAGGAGCTCACCAGAGGGAGGTTATAGCCATAGCAGAGGCTCAGCCACACCACGGCTATGGTGTGACCATCACCACATCCAGGAGAGGGTCTGGAAGCCACTGAAGCACCACCGTGGCGACTAGGGCAAGCATCGGGCACAGTGACACCACCCCAGGGACATCACCGGCCTCGCCTTGTTTCAAGAAATGTCCAAAACAACTTTGTCAGCCTCGATCAATTCTGAAGAAACCACCTTCATCGTCACACACATACATACATACAGGAAGCAAAAGAAGAAGAAACATAGCTCTACATAATGTTTATATTAAATGAGCAAGACACAAGAAGCAAGACACAGAAGAATTTTAGCTTTACATAATGTTTACAAGAATAGGACCCTGATACATGATTTAGCTTGTCCAACAATCAACACTGTTACACGGTACTGAAAGTAGCTACGTGCATCAGCCTCACCAAGTCTTATCATGAATTGGTTGCTTTTACAAACTGTACTATATTTCTGGACAACAAACTAAATAGACAGATACTCTCAAACTGTACATCCAAATGAAGCAAATAAGTACTCTACAGAAACCTTAGAACATGCTTTACAACTCATATGTGGAGGCCAACTTGAAATTATGAGCATAACAAACTCGTTTTTTAGTTAGAAGCTCGCTGCCCAAAACCATCAGGTAGTGCAGTTTTTTAACTGAACCAAAGTCAGTTTACAGAACAGCCAGTGAAATCCAATTCTAGAGGATACATGATCATATTCCTAATTCCATCAGGATTGTAGAGGGAAATTCTTAGCAGCATACATAGATTTGTCTTAGTAATTAGAATTGTTGAGATGCAAGAAAGGGCAAAACAATCCACACCAATAGTCCAACTAATCATCCCCATTGCTAACAAAACCTACACGGACTAGGTTGCTCCAGTGCTATTGAAATAACTAAAATAACACAAGGAGAAGAGAGACAGCAGATCGGGTGTTGGCCGATGGCCAGTAGCAGCCCTATGTGTGACAACAAAGAACACATTTGATCTGACAACCCCTCACACCATTATTAGTAGCAGAACACTAGGTTGCTCCAGTGCTATTGAATTAACCTGTATGTGCCCATGGCCATCTCTACGGCGTGTTTGCTGACGGCCGTCTCGAAACGTTCAAGCTCGTCCACAAGAAACGTGTGCCTGAAGCATATTGTCAGGCAATGCTTGTGTGGCCTCGAGCTCGGAGGAAACCCTTCTCTGATACTTCCTTGTTAACTTCACTGATTGGATTTTGATCTACAGAATCAAGACACTGGACTTGTCAAGCAATGCCCTTTTTGTTCAGAGAAACAGTGGTGACTACCATTTGCAGATTATTAACAGGCACAGGCCCATGCTCAGTTTACAGGGCCTATTTATTTAGCTAATTTACAGATTAATTGTGTATTGTCTACGAAAATAAACATTTTGGTACCCCAAAGTTGCAGATCATGTATGATTGCCTAGTTTAAGAGCAGAATTCCAATGGAGACAATGCACATGTGGCAGGTACGTAAAGGACATTTTTCAGGAAGTTTATGAATGAGAATATTAGCCTAGTAGTAGCAGCAGTTGTGAAACTACCGCACTAAGATATTACTCCATATGGTTGGATGAGGTTCTGATTTGACAACATCTCCAAATTCAAAGGTGAACAAAACGTGGGGAAGGAGCAATATCCAGCAGCAATCGCTCATTCATTATGTACTAGGAAGCATCGACTGATCTAACCGAGTCGAAATCCATGAAAATCGTCATCCATCTGCCAGCCGTGCTCCGGTTGGTGGGCGGATGCGCGTCACAGCTGATGGAGGAGCCGAGAGGAGGAGGAGAGGATGATAAACTTACCCACACGAGCGGGCCGGCAGAGAAGAAGGGGTAGTGAGCGCAGCGCACGCTGTCGACCTATTCAACATCGCCGGAGCGAGGGGCGGAATGGGTGCATCCGCGCCTGCCTGCCTGCCTGAGCGCGGCAGAGAGGTTAGCGAGGGGAGGGAGGAGGAAGTGGGGGAAGGGCACGAGCGAGGCGGGACTGACCTACGACGCAGCAGTTGCCGCCGATGGTCGCTGACGCCAGGAGTGGCACCACGCCCGTGGGTTTTCCTCTACGGCTCCGCGACAAAAAGGAAGCGGAAGGAGAAGCCCGCTGCTGGAACGCACGCATGGAGGGGAGGGTCATCGTCGAGGAAGGAGCAGAGAGAGGAAGCCTGCCCCCTGCTCGTCGTCCTCGTGTCGGATCCTGCGTGCGTAGATGTCGCCGGCCTTGGTTTGTGGCAGCCCCTTGACGGCGGGCGAGGCTCAGATGGATCCGTGAGGTCCACTGCGGGCCTCTCGGATTAGATCGGATGTGGCAGTGCTATCGCCATGGTTAGCCGATCTGTCACCAAGGCACATGCATGACCGTCGCCATTGGCTTCGGGGGGCTTGAGAGAGAAGGTGGGGTGATGGAAGGGGAGAGGATGGCGGCGGCAGCGTGTGGATCTGGGAGAGAGAGGAGGGGACGATGAGTGGTGTGCTGGAGAGAGAGGAGGGCAAGTCGTGCGGGGGACGAGGAGTGGTGTGTGGGGGAAAGTGGGTGGGTGTGGGTGAGTGAGAGGGTGAGGGGGTGGACGTTGGATCCATATACCGTGGACGGCTCAGATTGCATAGAGTGGGGCGATCCGGGGGAAAGATCCTGATTGGTTTGATACTTTTGTCATTTATAAAAAAGTTTCTAAGTGCTGAAAACACAATAAATTGTGAAGCAACTGCTAGTATTATTCTGCAAAATGGCACCACTAAAATTTTTCACTCAAACTATACCATATTTTATGAATAATCACCAACTTTAATGCATTTCCAATCTTTCTATCTATTTTTGGCCATTTAAACGGGTTCCTTCTGAAGCAGCTGGAACTGGGTCAAATTTGAACTACACCTACTTCATATATTGCTCGTTATTTTTTACAAAAATCATTTTAAGATACACAAGTATATATTTCATCATAGATGCGCCAAAATTTTTGCAAGATTCCACACATAGATACAAACGGTCATGCCCGCTGTTTTGATCGCATTTTGAAACGGGAATAAAAAATTCAAAAAAAAATAAAAAATTGTAAAACCTTCGCATTGTGTCATTATATGTGACCAAGTTACCAGAAAAATAATAAACCTATAATACAGTAATTATTTTTAAAAAGTGTTCTCATAAATAAGCTATCATGTGTGAAGATTCATGGCTTTCAAGCCAAATGATCAATCTTATGGCCACATTCATGCCATAGTTTGTTCAAATGATCTCATATTATGCACAAGGGTGTATATTGGAATGGTAAACAATGTTGCCTAAGAAAGTTTTATTTTCTTTGGACCAAAAAATAATTTTCCATTTTTCGAGCGCCCAAAATGAGTTTTTTTGTGAAGAACCTACCAAATAATTGTAGCAAAATTGGACCAAATCAATTTTCTAAAATACTAGGCCATATTTAATGCACAATTGACCAAATGGTTGGGTGTCCAAAGCTGTTATCTACCTCTCGTAAAAAAAGACAAATTTCCGCCCATTCAGTAGGAAGCGGGTCAAATTTGAACTATAGCTGCCTCATAGTTTGCTATTTATTTTTCCCAAAAATCATATTTAGGAACAAAGGTATCTATTTAATCAGAGAAACGCCAAATTTTTTCCAAGATTCAACCACTAGCTAGGAACAGTCATGCCCGTCGTTTTGACCACATTTTGAAACGGGCATGAAAAATTCAAAAAAAAACAAAAAATTGGGAAACCTTCGCATTGTGTCATTATATGTGGCCAAGTTCCCAGGAAAAATAATAAACTTGTAATACAGCAATTATTTTGAAAAGGTGTTCTCAGAAACGAGCTATCATGTGTGGAGATCAATGGCTTTCAAGCCAAATGATCAATCTTACGACCACATTCATGGCATAGTTTGTTGAAATGATCTCATATTGTGCACAAGGGTGCATATTGAAATGGCAAACAATGTTGCCTAAGGAAGTTTTCATTTTCTTTGGACGAAAGAAACATTTTCCATTTTTCGAGCGCCCAAAATGAGTTTTTTTGTGAAGAACCTACCAAATAATTGTTGCAAAATTGGGACAAATCATTTTTCTAAAATACTATGCCATATTTAATGCACAATTGACCAAATGGTTGGGTGTCAAAAGTTTTTATCCACCTCTCATGAAAAACAAATTTCCGCCGATTCAGTAGGAAGCGGGTCAAATTTGAACTGCAGCTGCCTCATAGTTTGCTATTTATTTTCCAAAAAATCATTTTTAGGTACAAAAGTATCTGTTTAATCAAAGAAACACCAAAAAGTTTCCAAGATTCAACCACTTGCAAGGAACGGTCATGCCCATTGTTTTGACCGTATTTTGGAACGGGCATCAAAAATTCAAAAAAACAAAAAATTGGAAAACCTTCGCATTGTGTCATTACATGTGGATATCTTAAAAAAGTGTTCTTGAAAATGAGCTATCACGTGTGGATACCTATGACTTTCAAGCCAAATGATCAATATTATGGCCACATTCATGTCATAGTTTGTTCAAATGATCTCATATAGTGCACAAGGGTGCATCTTGCAATGACGAACAATATTTCCTAAGGGAGTTTTTATTTTCTTTGGACAAAAAAATCAATTTTCCATTTTTTAGTGCCCAAAATGAGGTTTTTTTGAAGAACCTATCATATATTTGTTGCAAAATTGTAACAAATAAAATTTCTAAAATACTAGGCCATATTTAATGTATAATTGACTAAATTGTTGGGTGTAAAAAGTTTTTAATCCACATCTCATGAAAAAAAAGTCCAAATATTCATTTTCCATTTTTTGAGTTCCCAAAATGAGTTTTTTTGTGAAGAACCTAACAAATATTTGTTATAAAAAAAACTTCTCAATTTTTCAAGAATATTAGACCATATTTTATGAACAAATTTATGTACACTAGAAACATGTTTATAGATATTAAACAGTTTTTAGTTAAACCATTAACATTTTTAATTAATATTTTGATGGTTAATATTTTGAACACATGTCTACATTTTTTAAGACACATTGTATATATCGTACAATATGAACACATGTCTACATTTTTTAAGACACATGTACAATATGTACATTTTTAGTACACATGTCTACATTTCTTTAATATGCACTGTACATATTGTACATATTGTGTACTAAAAAATGTTCAGTGCATATTAAAGAAATGGTCATTGTGTATAATTAACAAAATTCATCATATATAAAAAGGACTGTGCTAACGACCAGTCGACTGGTCGTTAGCAATAGATCCGGACGATCGCTATGATTCCTTCGATCGTCCCGCTTTTCCAGTTTTCTTCGATCGTTTCCGGGTTTCCCGTCCGATTCTAACAGAAACTGGCCCATTACCGAAAGATTTTGTGGACCCGGGTAAGTGCAAGGCTTCGGACCAGGCCAAGTTGACCTCATCGAGAGAGAAAAAAAGAAAGATTCCATCTAAAAATTTATATTCAAAACTTTTTGTAGCTCAAACCGTTGCTCCGATTAAAAAATTGTTTTCACATAAAAGATTCGCCACGACAAGACCTTCGAAACTAGATCCCATGTTGGTATGTTTTGATGACTTTTTTTGGGTCAAAAGTTACCAAACCAGCACTAAGTAAGTTATCACATATATGATACATAAGTTACCATCTTATTTATATAGAAATTACCGGGCCATAAAAAGTGGTCCTCCAATTCTCCCCTGTACAAATGATTTAGAAGACCGAAAAGTTGATGTCATCCTTGATTCTCCCTTATTTTCAAACTTCAAAATGTTTTGTAGCTCAAATCTTCGGTCTGATCAAAAAATCGTTTTCATAAAAAAAACCGTGAAGAAGGCATCGAAACTAGATCCTATGTTGATATGTTCCGATGACTTTTATTTAGGATCAAAAGTTACCATTTCTAGGCTAAGTAATTTATCACACATGTGCTACATATATTACCATGTTGTTTACACAGAATTACCGGGGCATAAATGTTCTAACCTTCTTATTAGCTTGGGTTAAAGTTACTGTGGTGATTGTGCATGTGTTATCACGTATATGATGCGTATAGTACCAAAAAATTACACGAAAGCTATCGGGATATGTTATTAAACAACTCCCTTGCCAATGTTATCATGACCGAGGCACATAAGTTATCAGGTCTGAGATGTGTGGGTTACCATGCTATTCACACAGAAGTTACTGAGGAGATATTTCATCAACCCCTCCCCCCATCCTAAGTTATGAGGACTGATGTACACAAGTTAGCAAGTCTGTGATATGTGAGTTAACCATGCTATTCACATAAAAGTTACCAGGGGGTATTTCATCAACCCCCAGGACTGATGTACACAAGTTAGCAGGTCTGTGATATGTGAGTTAACCATGCTATTCACATAAAAGTTGTCGGGGGGTATTTCATCAACCCCCCCCCCCACACACACACACACACACACCCCATGCCAAAGTTATCAGGACCGGGATACATAAATTATCAGGTGTCGACGTGTGAGTTATCATGCTATTCACACAAACACTACTAGGGAAAACCCTAGCAGTAGCGCAGGTTTTGTGCTCACTAGTAGCGCGGGAGGCCGCGCTACTAATAAGGCGCTACATCTATTGGTTAGCAGTAACGCGTGCCCGCACGCGTTACTGCTAGGACAAATAGCTGCAGCATTTGTTCATTCCCACGCTGCTGCTAATCTAGCTAGTGGCAGCGTGTTTACTACCCATCACTACTAGTATTTTTTTTATTTTTTTATTTTTAGTGTATTTATACGCCATCATACAAATATTGGTACAATACCAGTTATGAGGTTTACATCATTATGTCCATAATAGTGTGTCAAATGAAGGTGGATTAGGTTCAAGTGGAGGCAATATGTGGTGCATGTAAAAAGCATACTACTAAACCAAACTTGATCTAGTTTGGACTAGTAGTACTTTCGATGTGCATCACATGATGCCTCCACTGGAATCTAATCCGCCAGCACAAGCTATTTAATCATCATCATAGTCATAACATCAACATAGTTATTTAATCATCATAGTCATAGTGTAGCACATCATCATCTTCAAACTCATTCTAGCTAGCTAATCACCACCAACACTAGCTGCGGTAGCTATCTAATCACCAGCAACACTAGCTAATAAAAATCATCAGAGTCATTACCACCAACACTAGCTAATCACTCATGCTTCTCTCTCTCTCGGGTAAAATAACATAAAACATGTGTAGACTCGTTCTTCATCAAGTTGGAGCATGCAGATGAACCTGTCTCCTAATCATGGGTTGCGCTTCTGATTGCTGTCCCCTAGTACTTCTCTGTGATCGTTCAGAATTTTGCTCCAATCTTTCACTATTAAGCATTCCTCGCTATAGGATATCTTGGCCGTAAGCTAATAATTATCATCTGACCTTTAGTCTCGATCCAATGAGGCACAACATTCAGCGGGAGTCCCTGTTGAACAACATTGTATAGTAACATACTTAGCAATGGAGTTTAGCTTAAAAAATAATGTATGCAAAAGAAGCACTGAGTACAAATAGTAAAAATCTTACCATCTTTCCTAAATACATATGACCGTAGTTGAATACGAACACTATTGGTCGCACGTTTTGAGTACTAAGATTTGCAAGTCTAGAAAAATAATTTGTCTTGACAGTATGAAGATCCTCAAGCCATGAAACATAATGACTTATCTCCTCGCAGTTTAGTTCAGCCCCGGGACAGTAGTAGGTCCTGTCTACCAAGCGTTGGACATGTTTGCTTGATTGGAAATAAGCTGTCAATAGAAATTAGTTGTCAACTATTTTTGAATAAACAATATCAAAGACATAAATATGGTTGAGAAACTCACATTTTGGTAGAACTGGAGGCGTCTGCACATCGACCCAGATGTCGGTATTACCTTCAATATCATCTTCTGGACGAATATCAAAGGTGATAACCATATCAGGCTCAAATGCATAAGTCTTGCATAGTGCTCGCCAGGTTTTGCATCCAAAATAGGTGTAGTCGTCTTCGTTGTATAATTTTGCATGGAAAATATAACCATGCTCGGTCTTCAAATAAACTCTCTTTACCTCCATAATAGTTGTCATAGAACTGAAACCTATCTTGTCCAATACAAAAACTCTTGCATGGCAGGGGATATGCTAGTAGAATAGTAAAAAAATAAGTTGAAGCAAATGAAGCAGATGTCATGCTTAATTATGAAAAAAGGCTTGTCGTCATGACTTACTGTAAGGGCATATTTATCCCCAAGGTGTTTTGGTGATTGATGACAATGCTTGTGCAGACTAATCGTGTGCGTTAAGTTCTTTCAGAGTTTCATCCATTGGCACGAGACGATTTCCTCCCCTTGGTGTTGTATTCAAGACGGTGTAGCTCCTTCGTTTCGTTGTTGGTGGACTAGTTTCGTAGGAGTCACCGTACTATCAAGAGGGGATCCGCTTTGGTAAGACTAGGGTGGAATCAACACGTACACATCCTTATCACACCCGTCGTCTTTCCTTCCGCCTCACTGGAGCTGCCTTTCTTCCCCTGAGTATGCCTTATCCTGCCCCAGCGGTAGTACCGCGGTCCGCAGCGGTAGTACCGCCGAAGCACCCCAGCGGTAGTACCGCTTGTGGTGCTCAGTCGTAGTACCTCTGTGCGTCTGGGCTACTGCCGCCTCGATTCTCGAATGAAGTTTTTCGTGTCGCGTTTTGCGGTACTAAGGGCGGTAGTAGTGGTGGTAGTACCGCTCCAAGCGGTAGTACCGCGCCTACCCCCACAGTAGTACCGCCCTGGGGTCAAGGCTCTGTCAGCGCGGCAGTACCGCTGGGTAGGAGCGGTAGTACCGCCCTAAGCGGTAGTACTACCCTTCCCTAGCGGTAGTACCGCCCTGGGGTCAGGGCCCTGGCAGCGCGGCAGTACCACTGGGTTTCAGCGGTAGTACCACCCTGAGTGGTAGTACCGCCCTTCCCTAGCGGTAGTACCGCTCTGTGCGGGGCTGCTCAGTGGAATAACGGTTGGATTGGTTCCCCCGCTATATAAAGGGGTCTTCTTCCCCAAAGTTGACCTACCTCTTTCCCCCAAAGCTCCATTGTTGCTCCAAGCTCCATTTTTGCCTGATCTCTCTCCCTAGCCCATCAAACTTGTTGATTTGCTCGGGATTGGTTGAGAAGGCCCGGATCTACACTTCCACCAAGAGAAAAAATTTGATTCCCCCCACTTATCCCTAGCGGATCTTGTTACTCTTGGGTGTTGAGCACCCTAGACGGTTGAGGTCACCTCGAAGCCATACTCCATTGTGGTGAAGTTTCGTGGTGTTGTTGGGAGCCTCCAAGTGTTGTGGAGATAGCCCCAATCTTGTTTGTAAAGGTCTGGTTGCCGCCTTCAAGGGCTCCAATAGTGGAATCACGACATCTCGCATTGTGTGAGGGCATGAGGTAATTACAGTGGCCCTAGTGGCTTCTTGGGGAGCATTGTGCCTCCACACCGCTCTAACGGAGACGTACTTCCCCTTAAAAGGAAGGAACTTTGGTAACACATCCTCGTCTCCACCGGCTCCACTCTTGGTTATCTTGTGCCTTTACTTTTACAAGCTTACTTGTGTTGTATCTATTACTTGCTTGTGTGCTTGTTGTCTTTGCATCATATAGGTTGTCCATGTAGTTGCACATCTAGACAACCTATTTCGTTGCAACATTTAAATTGTTAAAGAAAAGTCTAAAAATTATTAGTTGCCTATTCACCCCCCCCCCCCTCTAGTCAACCATATCGATCCTTTCAATTGGTATCATAGCCTCGTCTCTTTATCAAGGACTTTGCCATTCGAAGAGTATGGTTGACACCCACGACAGTGCGGAGGAGCACTCCGGTGTGAATCCCATCTCGTCTTCGGCCGAAGGGGGAACCTCGGTCTCACATGAGGAATTCAATGTGGCTTTAGACACATTGAAAACCTCCATGACGGCTGAGGTTAAAAGCATGTTTTCTGAATTCCTAGACGGACTTAAACTATCTACCTCGCTGATGAAAGTGGGTGATCCCACTAACAAGGTGACGGATGCTACCTCCGACAAGGGGGAAGCTATCAGTGAAAAGAGTACGTCTACTAGTGGTAGAAATGGCACCGGCATCTTTGCCAATGTGGAACCCCCAGTGTATAGAGGACCGATCCCCTCTACTCATTTGAATCATGCTGGGCCCCCTCCTAAATATGTGAAAAATGAAGATTTTGATTCTTGGGTTTATCGCTTCAAGCGTCATTTGAAACATGTGAATACTAACCTTTGGAGAATCATTGAAGAAGGTTTCTATCCTCATGACCCAAGCAACTTCACCCCTCGAGAAGAAGTGGACAATCAATTCAATGAGAGTGCTCTCTTCATCATTCAAGATGCAATCCTTCCCGAAGATCTCCCTCATCTTCGCCCTCATGTCATGGCTAAAGAAGCTTGGAAATGTGTGGAGTCTCTCTATCGAGGAAGTGCTAGCATTCAATGCTCCAACTATGAAGTGGTGCAAGATGAAGCCGATGAGTTTGCAATGAAAGAGGATGAAGAACCTCGTGAGCTCTTTCAAAGAGTGACCAAACTCGCGGTCGCACTCCGAGATCATGGGAGCAAGGACACGGATGACAATTGGATCAAGCGCAAGTTCCTCAAGGCCATGATGCCTTACAACAAGGCCATGTCCTCCGTCATTCGTCAATGACCGGACTTCCACTCCATGACCTCAGGTGAAGTGTTGGATGAGTTTGTTGCAATGAGCATCTTGGACAAGACCGCCGACAATGCGGTGCTCCGTTCTCAAAGGGCAAAGAAGCCCAATCTTGCTTTGAAGGCCAAGGTTAGTGTGGAAGAAGAAGAAGAACGGGAAGATGAGGAGAGCAACCCCAAAGACACCAAGTATGATTATCATGAGCACATGGCTCTTGCCTCAAGACAATTTTGGAGTAATAAAAATACAAGACCCAACTTCAACAAGAACAACTCAAGTGGCCTCAAGGGCAAGCAACGAGTTAGAACTTGTTTCAACTGTGGCAATGTGAGCCATTTCGTTGCGGATTGTCCTTACGAGAAGCGGGAAGACAATGGTGGAAAGTTTATCCGAAAAGACAAAGCCAAGTCCTTCCCCAACAAGAACAACTTCACCAAGAAGACTCCTACTCGCGGGTTGGTGGTTCAAGAAGAATACCGCGAGGATGACGATGATGATGAAGATAGTGAAACAATGTCCATGGCATCCGTTGCCATTGTCACAACTCCCCGGGTGTCTCTCTTCGATTCACCTAACGAGAACATCACCGCCAAGTGCCTCATGGCTAAGGCCACCAACAAGGTAACCCCCAACATCAAAACCACCATTATTCCTAACCCTCCTTCAACGGATGACTTTGATAATAGTAAGGGGTCTAATGAGGAGATCAATGAATTTGAGTCCTTCATGAGTAAGCTCAAGGGCAAATCCAAGAAGCACTTCGTTGCTCTCTTGGAACAACTTGGTGAAGCCAATGACATGATCGAGGCTCATGAAGAAACCATCTCTAAGATGGAAAGTCATAGTCGTGACTATGCCGATGAGATATCGGATCTCTCTAATGCTCTTTAGGAAGAGTGTGGGCATCGTTTGGCTCTTGAGGAGTCACACAACGATGGCCATGCTAAACTAAAGAAAGATCTTGATCATGCTCTTGTTGTGTCTCGTGTTCTAGCTTCCGAGAAGGCTAAACTTGGGGTTGATCATGTTAGACTCACGGAGGAGTTTGATGTACTTGACAAGGCCCACAAGGTCTTGAAAGGTGATCATGCCACCCTCAAGGAGTCTCATGCTCAACTCCAAGTTAAGCTAACCAAGTAAAAGGCCACATTTCCTCACATGGTCTTAATTGATAATGCAAATGCTACTAACCCATGTTGTGAGCATGTGCATCTTATGGAGGAGAATGCCAAGTTGAAGGAACAACTCAAGAAAGATCTTGTGTCATGCATACAAGGCGAGAAGAACCTAAATGACCTTTGGAGCAATCAAAAGGAAGTTGTGGGCAAGGAGGGAGTTGGGTTCTCACCCAAGTCCAAGAACAAGAAGAAGAACAAGGAGAAGAAGAGCAAGACCAATCGACCTCCTCCGCTCAAGCAAACCTTTGTGAAGGAGGGAGAAGGTGCTCCTAAGGAGAAGAAGAACAATGGGAAGAGTGGTGATGCCAAAGAGCGCAAAGCCATCTCTCCCAACAAAGCCGGTAACTTTAACCCCTCTTATGTGTTGTGCCGTGCTAGTGATGGGCATGTTTATGCTAAATTTGTTGGTTCTTCTTATGAGTACATTGAATGGTCTATTTGGGTTCCTAAGACCCTTGTTACTAACATCAAAGGACCCATTACTCAATGGGTACCTTAAACCAAGCATTGATATCTTGTAGGTGTTTGCTTCCGGTGGGGGATCATGGTTGCTCGATAGTGGAGCAACATATCATATGACCGGGAGCAAGGACTTGGTGGTGGACGTGCACAAGATCCCATCTATGCCCACCAATGTCGAATGGGGTGATGCCTCACATTCTAAGGTATTGGGTCTTGGCAAGGTTGTCATTTCTCATGATCTAACGATCGAGAAAGTCATGCTTGTTGAGTCCCTTGCGTTCAATTTACTTTCCGTTCATCAACTCGCACTCATGGGCTTTGCCACCTTCTTTGATATTGATACCGTGGGCCTCTTGTGGAGCAAGACCCTTAAAGTAGCCTTTGTTGGGCATGTCGAGAACGGTCTCTATGTGATTAACTTTTCGGAGCAACCCACTAAGACCGCGACATGCCTAATGGCTAAAGTTGATGTGGGATGGCTTTGGCATCGCCATTTAGCCCACATCAATATGAGATCTTTGCAAAGTCTTCTCAAGGGGGACCATGTCAATGGACTAACGAATGTTAGTTTTGCCAAAGATCGTGCTTGCAGTGCTTGTATCGAAGGAAAGCTTCATGAGACGGCTCACCCTCCCATGACTATCATCTAATCAAAGAGACCCTTGGAGCTCCTGCACATGGACCTCTTTGGGCCTCCATCCTTTGATAGTCTTGGGGGTAGAAAGTATTGCTTGGTGATTGTGGATGATTATTCAAGATACACTTGGGTATACTTCTTCAAGAGGAAGAGTGAGACTCAACAAACCGTCATCGACTTTGCAAATGAAGCTTAACGTCAACATAATGCAAAGATCCTGACAATAAGAAGTTACAACGGCATCGAGTTCAAGAACTACATCTTGGATGAGTTTCTGAGTGATGAAGGGATCAAGCATCAATATTCTGCATCATATACCCCTCAACAAAATGGTGTTGCGGAGAGGAAGAACCGGACATTGATGGATGCGGCAAGGACCATGATGGCGGAGTTCAAGTCTCCATACAACTTTTGGGCCAAAGCCATCGACACTGCATGTCATGCATCCAATCGGCTCTATCTCTGCAAAGGCTTGAACAAGACTCCGTATGAGATACTCACTGGGAACAAGCCCAATCTCAAGTACTTCCAGGTGTTCGGGTGTAAGTGTTTCATACTCAAGAAAGGTGTTCGGTTGTCTAAATTCGAGGCTAGAGCTCATGAGGGCATATTTGTTGGTTATGCTACAAACTCTCATGCTTACCGTGTTCTCAACAAGTCCAACGGACTCATTGAGGAGATGTGTAACATAGAGTTTGACGAAAATAACGGCTCCCAAGTGGAGCAAAGTGGTACTTGTGATGTAGGTGATGAAATTCCTCCCCAAGCCATAAGAAGAATGGGTATTGGTCATATCCTACCCATTGAGGAACCCCTTGTGGCCGAAGGAGAAGGACAATGCTCCACCTCAGTGGAGCCTTCACCTACTCAAGACCCACACGCTTCCGAAGAACAAAGTGAAGGCCCTCAACCTCAGGAACAAGACCAAGGGCAAGATCAACCTCAAGATGGTAGTGAACCTCCACATGATGCCCAAGGTCAAGTTCTCCCCCTTGAGCAAGTTCAAGATCGTGAGCAAGCTCAAGATCAAGAACAAGCTCATGACGACGCTCAAGATGATCAAGTGAACCCTCCTCCTTCGACATCCGAGGAGGAATTGGAGCGTCGTGCCGTGAAGATTGCTTCCAAACTCACCACCAAAGGTCATCTCATGGAGAATGTGGTTGGAAGCCTAAGAAAGGGGGTAAGCACTCGTAGACAATTAGCAAACTATTGTGAACATCACACGTTTGTCTCTTGTGTTGAACCCGATAAGGTCTATGAGGCGCTCGAAGACTCTGATTGGCTCAATGCCATGCATGAAGAACTCAACAACTTTGAGTACAACAAGGTGTGGAGGTTGGTGACAAGGCCTTCCAGGAACCATAACATCATTGGAACCAAGTGGATCTTCAAGAACAAGCAAGACGCTCATGGGAACATCATTCGCAACAAGGCTAGATTGGTAGCACAAGGCTACTCCCAAGTCGAGGGTATCGACTACGGTGAAACCTTTGCTCCCGTTGCTCGCCTTGAATCCATTCGTTTGTTGATTGCTTATGCTTCCCATCACAACTTTAAGTTGCAACAAATGGATGTTAAAAGTGCTTTTCTTAATGGTCCTATTAATGAGTTGGTCTATGTCAAGCAACCCCCTGGGTTCGAGGATCCCTTCTTCCCAGATCATGTGTATCAACTCGATAAGGCGCTCTATGGCCTTAAACAAGCCCCACGTGCGTGGTATGACCACCTTGCCGAGTTGTTACAAGATCGTGGATTTGAAGTGGGGCTAATCGATCCCACTCTTTTTACTAAGAAGGTCAAAGGGGAGTTGTTTGTATGCCAACTATATGTTGATGACATTATCTTTGGTTCCCCTAACAAAGCTTTCAATGAAGAATTTGCCGCTCTCATGACCTCTAAGTTCAAGATGTCTTTGATGGGAGAGTTGAAGTTCTTCCTTGGTTTTGATATCAAACAAAGAAGAGAAGGTACCTTCATCAACCAAGCCAAATACACTCAAGACATGCTCAAGAGATTCAAGCTAGGTGATGTCAAGCCGGCCTCTACTCCAATGCCCACCAAGTGCCAACTTGACATTGATCCCAATGGTAAAGCGGTGGATCAAAAGGTATATCGCTCCATGATTGGCTCCTTGCTTTACCTTTGTGCATCTAGACCGGATATCATGTTGAGTGTGGGGATGTGTGCACGGTTTCAAGCCGCACCGAAGGAAAGTCACTATGTGGCGGTCAAACGAATCTTTCGATATTTGGCTCATACCCCAAACTTTGGCTTATGGTACCCAAGAGGGGAAAACTTCAAGCTTGAAGGTTTTACGGATTCCGATTGGGCGGGAGACAAAGTGGATAGGAAGTCCACTTCCGGAGGGTGCCAGTTTCTTGGGTGCTCTTTGGTGAGTTGGTCTTCCAAAAAGCAAAGTTATGTGTCTCTCTCATCCACTGAAGCGGAATATGTGGCGGCCGGTAGTTGTTGTGCACAACTTTTATGGATGAGGCAAACTTTAAAGGAATATGGTGTCATTTGTGACAAAGTGCCTCTTTGGTGTGAAAATGAAAGTGCCATCAAGATTTCTCTCAACCCGGTGCAACACTTCAAGACGAAGCATATTGAGATTCCGTATCATTTCATCCGGGATCACATTAGGCGAGGGGAGATCGAGCTCAAGTATGTCAACACTCATGATAACCTTGCAGATATTTTCACGAAGCCCTTGGATGAAGCAAGATTTTGCAAGTTAAGGCATGAGCTAAATATCATTGATTCGAGCAATGTGACTTGAACCCTTGCACACTCCACCCCACTCAACTTGGTGTCTAGCTTAGGTGTAGGCATGGACATAGGGGGAGTGTTGTTCTCTCAATGAACTCTCCCTCCCCCCATTATGCATAAAACGATCAACTCTTTCACATTAGCCATTTTTTATGGTACTTGTGCTTCAAAGATGAGTTTTGGTCATGGGCCCAAGGATAATTCTTTGCGGTGCCATACCAATTGACTCAAACATAGGTGGCTCCGGCCACCGCCCTCTCCTGAGAGAGGCCAGAGCTCGCTTTGTTTCGTGTGGTTGTTTGTGTTTGTGTGGTTTCTGGTCCATTGTGTGTGTGTGTGTGTGTTGCCGTGTCGGTCCTCTCTTTCTCTTGGCCTTGCTTTCTTTTTTTTGGAGCGTTAGCCGTTGGTCTAGAAGCCGTGTGGTCGCTGAAGCGGTACTACCGCTGGTGGCGAGCGGTACTACCGCTGTGAGGCGCGGGCAGGGGGTTATATCGGGGGCAGGGGGAGTTTCTTCTCCCCCATACCCATTCGCTCGCCCCCTTCGCCCTGTTCCTCTCTCTCTTCAGCAACCGGCGCCGCAGGAGGGCTCTGGCGGATCTCCCTCTCCGGGGTGCTCCTCTCCGTTTCCTTCGGTGGAATCGCCCCACCTTGTCCTCTTGCCATGGATGCCGGTATTGCCCCCGTTCCTTGTTTCCTTTTGTCTAGATTTCCAATCTAGCTTCTTAGGGGCAATAGCAGTTGCATCTCTAGATTTTTGTCCAGATCTAGGCTTGAGTAGGATGGAGAATGCTTCTAGACAGTCTGGATTAGTGTTTGGTTGGAGTATTTTTGAATTTGGTAGGACGGTAGTACCGGATCTGACCACGGCAGTAGGAAACTGTTGTTTCCCCGCCTCGAGCGATACTACCGCTCTCTCCAGAGCGGTACTACCGCTTGGAGCGGTACTACCGCCCCTCTACCAGTTTCCGTCATACTCCTACCTCTCAGTGATCTTTTTGCTCGTGTTTTGTGGCTTACGCTCATTCTTTCTGGTTGTTTGCGTGTTCTTGTGTGTGGTTCCAGGTGATGAGGTTCCTGAGCATCAGGCTCGCCATGTCAACCCCGGTCGTGCCTCGTCCAAGCGCTACCGCACCACTGAGCCTGCCGGAGGATCTTCAAGTGCTCCACCTCCACCTCAACTCCAGAAGAAGTCTGGGGTCAAGCCAAAGCCAGGCAAAACCGTGCCAGAAATGCCACCCAAGGAGTTCTGGGCAAGGCATCGCCGCAACCCGTATGAGGCTGACCAAGATCCCACTTTGGTCAATCGTCCGTTCTGGAACAGGTTCCAGTTTGCCATCTACTTTGATGTTCTCAAAGCCAAGAAGAACCTCTATGTCAACGTGCACTCCATCGACACCGAACACATGGAGAAAGATCCTGAATACTTTGGTGAGGCTCTTCAGATGTGCACTCAACTGAACATCCTTGGGATCATGAAATTCAACAAGGATTATGATGCTGATATTGTGGCCCAATTCTATGCCACGGTTCACCTTGGGACTGACGAGGACAGGACACTGACTTGGATGACCAATGGCAAGTTGCTTTCAGTCAAGTAGAAAGCTTTCATGGAATTGATTGGGGTGCAAGATCTAGGTCTTGAGTCATCTGTCGGCTTTCGCCCCCACAGCCGCACCAACGCCACTCACAAGCAAGCTCTGTGGCCCTTCTGCACTTTGAGGATCAACCCTGAGACGAAGAAGGAAACCTATGAGCTGCCTGCCTATCTGGATATCCTTCACCGTATCTTCAGAGAGACTCTTTTCCCTCGTATCGGGAATCTGGACCAAGTTCACTCTTATCTCGTGGACATGCTTCTCTTCTGCCAGCGTGAGAAGGGACAGATCTCCGGAGAGTCCCTGGATATCTCTCATGTGATGTGGTCTGAGCTATTATCTGCTATCTTCGAGCGCAAGTGCCCGATTTATGGTCCATTCATCATGCTACTGATTGAGAAGGCCTGGGATCGTGTCTATCCCCAGGTGTTGCTGGAGACTGGAGAGTTGGTCTCTCACGACATCAAGCGTCTGAGGAGGAAAGATAACTGGGGCACTCAGGCCCTTAGGACTGGAGTTCCTTCATCTACTGCTGCCATGGAGACTGAGGAGGAGATTGGGGCTGAGGCCGAGGATGAAGATGATGACTACTTGCCTTCTGAGGCAGAGCCCTCTTGGGCCAAGAAGTTCAAGCTCAAGGTGAAGAAGCTGTTCTGCATGGAGTCTCACGGTCAGTACATGACTCATGTGGCTGAGAAGAAGGCCCGAGGTCGCCACAAGGAGCTCATGCAACAGATGGGTGCTACTGTGATCAGTGGATGTGAGGATCAGCTTACCAAGGAGGAGGAGTGGATTCAGCAGCACTGCCCTTGGACTGATTCTGATGCTGAGCACTTCCCGACTGACGAGGGTGGCGCAGATGATCCCTCTGAGCTCTGATGTGTGTCACTCGTTTGCCATCACCTAGAGCCGTAGCAGCACTCCCTCTCCTTTTTGGTGTCTCGATGCCAAAGAGGGAGAGAGTTTAGGGATTTGTGCTTTGTGTCTTCCATCTTCTGTGTTTGTGTTTCCCTCGCTTGTTGCTTTATTTGGTTTGTGTCAGTGTGACCTAAGTTCTGGTCTGTGTCAGTGAGACCTAAGTTCTAGTCATATGGTGTGAGACATATGCTACCTTACCTTTCGTATATCTTTACCTATGTCTATCTAGCTTATGAGTTGCTTATCTATCCTATTATCTATGTTGCTCTCATATAATGTAGGGGAGCATTGATCCTGGCATCTGTGCCGTGCAGTTCAAAGCACATATCTAGACAGCACACATCCAGTGGGAGCCCTTCTACATTTTAGGACGGTTGTGTTTTTGCGCTTATCATATATCTATCATATTGTGCAAATCCCGTATTGTCATCAATCCACCAAAAAGGGGGAGATTGTAAGGGCATATTTATCCCCAAGGTGTTTTGGTGATTGATGACAATGCTTGTGCGGACTAATCGTGTGCGTTAAGTTCTTTCAGAGTTTCATCCATTGGCACGAGACGATTTCCTCCCCTCGGTATTGTATTCCAGACGGTGTAGCTCCTTCGTTTCGTTGTTGGTGGACTAGTTTCGTAGGAGTCACCGTACTATCAAGAGGGGATCCGCTTTGGTAAGACTAGGGTGGAATCAACACGTACACATCCTTATCACACCCGTCGTCTTTCCTTCCGCCTCATTGGAGCTGCCTTTCTTCCCCTGAGTATGCCTTATCCTGCCCCAGCGGTAGTACCGCGGTCCGCAGCGGTAGTACCGCCAAAGCACCCCAGCGGTAGTACCGCTCCCAGAGCGGTAGTACTGCTCTCCGAGCGGTAGTACCGCTTGTGGTGCTCGACCGTAGTACCGCTGTGCGTCTAGGCTACTGCCGCCTCGATTCTCGAACGAAGTTTTTCGTGTCGGGTTTTGCGGTACTAAGGGCGGTAGTACCGCTCCAAGCGGCAGTACCGCGCCTACCCCCATGGTAGTACCGCCCTGGGGTCAGGGCTTTGTCAGCGCGGCAGTACCGCTGGGTAGGAGCGGTAGTACCTCCCTAAGCAGTAGTACCGCCCTTCCCTAGCGGTAGTACCGCCCTGGGGTCAGGGCCCTGGCAGCGCGGCAGTACCGCTGGGTTTGAGCGGTAGTGCCGCCCTGAGCGGTAGTACCGCCCTTCCCTAGCGGTAGTACCGCTCTGTGCGGGGCTGCTCAGTGGAATAACGGTTGGATTGGTTTCCCCGCTATATAAAGGGTTCTTCTTCCCCAAAGTTGACCTACCTCTTTCCCCCAAAGCTCCATTATTGCTCCAAGCTCCATTTTTGCCCGATCTCTCTCCCTAGCCAATCAAACTTGTTGATTTGCTCGGGATTGGTTGAGAAGGCCCGGATCTACACTTCCACCAAGAGAAATTTGATCCCCCCCACTTATCCCTAGCGGATCTTGTTACTCTTGGGTGTTGAGCACCCTAGACGATTGAGGTCACCTCGAAGCCATACTCCATTGTGGTGAAGCTTCGTGGTGTTGTTGGGAGCCTCCAAGTGTTGTGGAGATAGCCCCAATCTTGTTTGTAAAGGTCCGGTTGCCGCCTTCAAGGGCTCCAATAGTGGAATCACGGCATCTCGCATTGTGTGAGGGCGTGAGGAGATTACGGTGGCCCTAGTGGCTTCTTGGGGAGCATTCTGCCTCCACACCGCTCTAACGGAGACGTACTTCCCCTTAAAAGGAAGGAACTTCGGTAACACATCCTCGTCTCCACCGGCTCCACTCTTGGTTATCTTGTGCCTTTACTTTTACAAGCTTACTTGTGTTGTATCTATTACTTGCTTGTGTGCTTGTTGTCTTTGCATCATATAGGTTGTCCACGTAGTTGCACATCTAGACAACCTATTTCGTTGCAAGATTTAAATTGTTAAAGAAAAGTCTAAAAATTGTTAGTTGCCTATTCACCCCCCCCCCCTCTAGTCAACCATATTGATCCTTTCACTTACTGTATCCACTTCGAAGTTCTCGTCTAGCTTGATGCTGAAGCGCCGATCATCATCTAGGAAGATTCTGTCGCACAGGCCGCGCTCGTCTTCGCAGTCTTTGCAAATACCGAAATCCTTTTCGTCGTTAGACATTTCCTATGTTCATAGTTAAAGCATTAATTGAAAATTGATCGAAGACAACTACCAAGATACTCAACACACAAATCCGGGGAACTCGATATTTCCTACATACTCTGGCACAAGTCATGCCAAAATTCACGGAAAAATCCAGCATGACCTTTGCTAAAATAGGACATATCGAGCGCCTGAAAATTGCCGGAACGGAAATGAATCAACACTCCGGCAAAACATAGGCCACTCGGAGGTGTAACCTGCAAAATGACCGGCCACTTGGGCAAGCACATATCCTATTTGAGCAACACAAGATATACATTTCAAAATATCTTATAGGACTCAAATTAGCATGCATTCAATAAGCAAAAGTAAATCATCTCATGCGTCCGTACATCGTCGAATATTATCACTAATACATCCCGAATAGTATCATACATATAACATCACTAATACAACTAAAACCCTAGCTCATGACGGGTATTGGCGCGGGCGGTGGACACCCACAGAGAAGGAACCATCACGGGATCATAGCTCCAGTGAGATTCCTGGAGAACCTGCCAGGTATTGGAGAACCTGTGCTCCAACGCAAACAAGTAGCGACAGACGTGCGCGTCCTCCTCACTAACATGGTGACGCACCACCTCCGCGGGGTCCTCGAGCCTCTGGACCGTCACTGGCCCACGCAACCGCCACCAAAGAAGGTTCGGGTCAACGACAGGCTGGCTCCTCACCAACCTGCGCCCTCCGGTAGGTAGCGCCTCCCAGTACCGGAGCCCAGTCCCGGATATGGCCCATCTGGTCAAGCAGGTGTCGTCCTCCGCTGACTCGACAACGAGGATGCGGGATAGGCATCGTCCACGTCGATGCGGGAAAAATTGATTTAACTAAAAAAATAGCAACAAGTTCTTACTAACTAGTTCTATTAATTCAACTAGTTCTTACTAAAAATAAACTTACCATAAATAAAAATAAACTAGTACCTAATTAGTACCTAGTTCTTACTAACTAATTAGTACCTAGGAACTACTGCCCTAATTACCATATAAGTATCCATTTTTTTAACTAGGGTTTGTACTACCTAAATTAAATAGGGTTAATACTAATTGTAATTAATTAACTAGCACTAAAAATAGCCTAGGGTTCATAGTAACTAGCACTAAATAGCTAGGGTTCATACTAACAGAGAGCAGAGAAGAGGGAAGGGGAGAGTGCTTACAGAGGGCGGGGAGAGAGATGGGGTCGGGGGAGACGGCGGCACCGAGGCGGGGTC
>NC_041391.1:155653707-155655740 GCF_002162155.2 Triticum dicoccoides
GTCGGGGGAGATGGCGGCGAGGCGGGGTCGGGGGAGATGGTGGCGAGGCGGGTCGAAGGAGACGGCGGCAGAGAGCAAGGGCAGGGGCTCCGGCAAGGTCGAGGTCGAGGAGGAGGAGGCACAGGCGCGCGACGACGTCGAGGGGCAGACTCCGGCGGAGAGCGAGGGTAGGGGCTCCAGCGAGGGCGAGGGCAGGGGCTCCGGCGGAGGCGACGAGGGGGAGAAGAGAGAGTGGGGAATTGGGGGAGGAAGCAAAGGAGAGGGAAGCCCACGCGGGGGTTAGGTGAAAATAGATTTAACAGTAGCGTGCGGATAGAAAACGCACTGCTTCCAAAATCCGTAGTACTAGCGCGGTTTTTAGAAGGGCGCTACTACTATACCTAGCACGTCGGAAACGGTGTGGCAATTATAGTACTAGCACGTTTTGTTCCTGCCGCGCTACTGCTAATAGGATAACAGTAGCGCCCTTTGAGCCAACGCGCTACTGCTAAGTAGCAGTAGTGCCTCATTTTAACACGCGCTACTGCTAAAGTTCTATGTATAAGGTTTTCCCTAGTAGTGAAAAGTTAACGGTGGTATATTTCATCAACCACCCCAGCCCTCCCCCTCGCCCCCACCGGCGGCAAAGTTACCAGGACCGGGGTACATAAGTTATCAGGTTTGCGATGAGTGAGTTATCGTGGTATTAACATTAAAGTTGCCGTGGGTACATTTTATCACCCTCTCGTCAAAGTTATCAGCACCGAGGCACATAAGTTATCGCCGCACTTTGCCTTGGGAGGTGCCGTCCCCACTTGGTGTGGGGTGAAATGCCGGGACAGACTTCTCACTAGTTGGAGCAGCACCATTGGGTTTAATGGCTCTGTCCGGACGCGTACGTCGGTCCGGTCTCCATTTTAGTGACCCAAACATACAAAACGCGAACAAAAAGGACTAGATTTGTGTTTCCTGGTTGGAGTTGTCATGTACAAAAAACTATGACTAGTACTTTATTCATCCCAATTTATTGGTTCCAAAGACCAAAACACGTAGTAATTAGCCTTATCAAATGGCCCTGGTTATTCATCTGCACATAGAGAAAAATGACTTACCTATGCATGGGCTCATGAAGCCGCATACGACATGCATGCATGCCCACATAAAAAAGGCCAGCTCATGCAGTACCATGCAAACATGCATGTATGGTGCATCCCTGAAAAAGATCATGTCATCTCATCCATCTCCCACGTCTCCCTCTCTCTCTCGCTCTACAACCAGGCAGTCTGTCACATGGGAAGAGAGACAACACTTGCATTCACATGGAGAGGGGGTGGGGGACCAATGGCCAACATGCAGGAGGTCGAAAGGTCACATAGTTAATTTTCATTTACAGGACATCAAATGAGGTTTGGTGAGTTGGTTGTTCGCTTCAAACAAATACCAGCCGGGCTGGGTTCGATCCCCACCGGATGCGTCTTTTTAGCGCTCAAGGAAAAAAAAAGGCAAAAAAAAGGCCGGAGGAGCGACAGGACCAGAAAGAACGAAGGGAGCGAAGCAGGCGGGCGGAAGCAATCGTACGTGCCAGTCGGCAGGAAAATAGCATTCTCGATATAAAAAAGCTCACTGTATATTAAAAATGTTCAGTTATACTACAAAAAGTTAGTATATATTCAGAAAATGGCCATCGTATGTTAAAGGATTGTTCATCGTATATTAAAACAATTTTTGTATTTGTTAAAAGAAAATCTAATTTGAAAGCATTTATGTAAATTCATGAATAATATTTTTTTTGTGATAAAATGCAAAAAATGATAATGCAAGAGAAAAAGAACAACAAACCGGTGTTAGCCTATTAGAAGCTAGCGATCAGAGACGTACTTGTAAAAGTTTGCTACCGGACGCATAAGCTACGTCCAGCACTGCATGACGTACATCAAGCAATGCATAAGCTACAACCACGGCGCGGCTGCACCATCGCACATGCACGATAGCACAGCTAGCTAACTATTAGATACACATATGGAGGGACGTGCGGGGCGAGCTGTTTCTTTTTT
>NC_041391.1:155656061-155693847 GCF_002162155.2 Triticum dicoccoides
AGACAAACAACAACAATGGCGGACCCAAACTTCAAGAAAATTGAGGTCTATTTTTCTTGTCGTGAATAAGCCTTAAAAATAAGTTAATTATTACATGATAAAAAACATTTTTTTAAATTCTGGCACACCCCCTAATTACACCACTGAACAATAAGATGCTCACATTATATTTAGATGTGAGATATTACCTCACATCTAGATGTAACGTAGACGGACTCTATTTTAAAATTATCAAGCCGGCGATAGTGTAGACACGCGACTAAAATACACACACGGCGAAGTCTCTACCCAGGCTATACCGGAGCGACCGGTGCTTGATCACGCGATGCCATTTGCCGGTGTGGTCGCCGCGCACCACCCCCAAGCCGGTGAACAACGCGAACGTCTCCTCTTCGTCGTTCCAGCAGCAGCCGCAGTAGTCCGTCTGTCGCCGCCGCGTCTCGTAGAGCTTGGCGACGCAGAACCGGCCGTTGTTGAGGTGCAGGATATACGACTTCACGTGGCGGGCCCCCTCCGGCACCGAGAAGCCTTCCCACACCTGGTCCGCCGCCGGCGGACGGTCATCATGGAGGGCGGCGCCCAGGTCGGAGGCGCAGACGTGGCTGTCGTCCGCGGCCGAGAGGCCGAACCAGAGGCCGTATTCCGGGGCGGGCACGGCGCGTCCCCGGAACGGCAGCGCCCAGTCGCCGGCCTTGCTCCACGCGCGGCTCGCCGTGTCTAGCCAGTACGTGCCGCGGCCCGCCGTGGAGACCCAGATGAGCGCGCCGTCGCCCTCGCGGTGGCAGTCGACAGCGTGGCAGGTGATCTCGCCGGAGCGGTCGCCTCCTTCACCGTAGCCGGGGGCGTGCACGTAGGGCGGCGGCGGGAGGGAGCAACATACCCAGTCGGCCTCGAGCCTGCCGTCGTACACGAGGGCCTCGACGGACCTCCGGCCGGTGCTGTCGGCCTTAGGGAACGTCTCGATGAAGTACGCACTGCTCTCGTCCTCTGACTGGAGGCCGTCGACGGCGACGGACACGACCGGCCGGCGCCTGGGCGGCGTCAAGGCGGGCAGCGGGCGGACGGCGTTGGAGCCGTCGTCGTAGTAGAGGACGCCCCGGCCCATGTGGTCGAAGGCGGCGATCTTGTCCCTGGAGCGGCCGAGGAGCGTGAAGCCCATGCTCCCGGACGCCAGGTGGAAGCTCGTGGTGGGCTCAGGCAGGCGCGCGGCCTCCACCGGCGCCGGCGAGTCTTGGCAGTAGTGGAAGAGAGGAGAAGGGTCGATCCGGTGCAGCGAGTACCAGGGGGGAGGGCGTGTGCAAGTAGTTGTCGACGACCAGATAGAGGAACCGCCGGCCGAACCGCGTAGCCATCGTCGTCCCGCCGTACCCCCGTACAGATCCGATTTGCACGCCCTCGTCTTCTTCTGCACGTCTAGTTTTTCCTCACATGATGTCAAAGGGATTCCTTCTTCTACACCATAAAAAGTGGGCGATTTGATTGCGTTTGACCGTCAGATGGTCCCGAATCGTTTTCTTTCAAAAAAAATGTATCCAACAAAAAGCAGAGGAAAAAACAAAGCAACGTCACCGTCAACGCTCGCTATGGATGGCCGAGGTAGCAAATCTTGAACCACCGCCGCCCTCGCCGCCGGCCGCCTCCTGCATGTCTCGCCGAGTCCACGCATGCAACAACGTGAGCTCGTGGTTGCAGCTCCCGTGGAGATGGCCGCAGCTCCGATGACGGCGGTCGTCGGCAACAACACACATTGTCGAGTTTGCGCTGTACATCGACCTCAATTTGCTGGTAGCAACAAAAATTCCCGCCGGTCGTAGCAAAAAATCATGCTGCTTCCAGCTAAAAAAATTACACCCACCCTGCAGAAATCAATGGCGACCATGCCGTGGTCTCGCAGAAGACGGCGGTGGTAGCAAAATTTGGCACTGGTTCCAGCAAACCAAATAACGCGTGGTAGCAAAAATTGAAATCAGAGCCGTTCCAATGAACCAAAAACCTGATGGCAGCAAAAATTCGAGCTTGTTCTAGCAAACCAAAACGCCGGTGGTAGCAAAAATACAAGTTGATCGCTGGTTGTAGCAAAATCAAAAAAGTCGGTAGTGGCAAAAAAATGACATTGTTCCAGCAAAGCACAACAATGAAGGTAGCCAAAAATGCAAAATTCACTCTGGTTTCAGCAAACAAAAACGTCGGTGGAAGCAAAAAAAAATCTGCTGGTTCCAGCATCTGGCTACCACCGTTGTAGCACTCGGCGGGCACAGTTCACCCACCATCGCGTGCATGTCCCAGCTCGCAGCAAAACATTGGCGCCGGCAGCCATGGTCGCAGCAAAACACCGCCGTCACGCCGTGCTAGCACACCTCCGGCCGTGGCACACCGCTCACCCCGCACCCCCATGCCGTTCGTAGCCCCCGGCTGCGGCAGTGGGTTCCGCTGACTAGAGGAGAAAGGGCGGAGCAGCGTGGCTAGAGGATATGCTACGGTGGAGGTCTCATCGGAGGGCAAATCTCTGGTCAGATTTCAGAGAAAGAGGAGACCGGAAGGGAGAGAATCGAGGGGATAAGAAGGAAAGCGGTGAAAAGGATAAGCTTGTGGGGCCCATGCTGGACACGCATGAGGGAGGCGACCGGTCGAGCGTTCCGCCGGTGCGCCGAGCCGAAACGTTTCCTAAAAAGTGCCACACGTCTAGTTTTTTTAATCTCTCCCTTACTCCAAACTAACCCACGTCAGATCGTATCTCAATCGGTAACTCAAATGTACCATTACTAATCTTGTATCAGCTGTATATATGCCGATAAAAAAAGACTCGAACCTTGATCACAGTCTAAAGCTAAGTAAACACGACATTAGTCTTGCGCGGTGAACAACTTCACTACCAAGCAGCAACTAAGTCAATACTGGGTGGCAAGCTAGCCGCCACCATTTTGCTATAAAACCAGGGGTGCACTCACGATTCAGATCAGTCTTTCGTACACCAAAAGTGCAGCGGTAGTGCAGGACACGATGGCAATCCTCACAGGCAAGCGTTCGTCCGCCGTGCTCCTTCTGCTCGGCCTGTCCGTGTCCCTGGCGGCGTGCCACGGCGCCGCCGCCCATGACATCGCCGCCATCCTCGCGGCGCGCCCGGACCTCCGCGAGTTCAGCGGCCGCCTGGCGTCCACGGGCCTGGCGTACGACATCGACCAGCGCAACACCTCCCTCACGGTCCTCGCCGTCGACAACGCCGGCATGGCCCTGCTCAAGGCGCGCCGCCTGCCGCGCGCGACGATCCGGCGCCACCTCTCGCTCCACGTCCTCCTCGGCTACTACGACCAGGCCAGGCTGCAGAGCCTCCCGCGCGGCAGCTCCGCGGTCGTGTCCACCCTGCTCCCGGCATCCTCCGGCCCCGGGGCCGGGGCCAGCGGCAAGGTGAGGATCGTCGCACCCGCGCCCGGGCTCGGCGCCGGCGAACCGGTGGCGTTCCTGCCAATGGGCCTCGGCCCCGGCTACTGGCGCGTCGCCCTCTTCGTCAGGTCCGTGTACGAAGCGCCCGGCGACATATCGGTGCTGCAGGTCTCCAGCGTGATGTCGGGCGGAGGCCGGCGCGAAGCTACTGATTGAAGGCGCGGCTCCAGCCTCAAGGCCGGCGCCGGCTGGCTACCCTTGGCTGAATTTCGCAGTTCTGATGGCAATCGAAATAATGGTACTGCATGCTTGTGTGTAGGTCGATCGATTGCAACCATGTCTGATGAATTGTTGTTCGAGTTCCTGCCCCGATCTTGCTTATTATGTGTCAGTTTTATTGGGGTTTATTCTGAGTGCGTTTGCTGCTAGTTTGCTCTACTTACAGAGGTACAGTACCAGCAGTTGTGTTGATCTCGTGATGTTTTTATGATCTCATCCACCGGAGAATTTGACAAACCAATCTATACAGAGGTTAATCATTTAAAAAAAATAGATGTCTGGGAAAATTCACCCGCATAAATCCGGTTAATTTGGAGTTTTGCAAGCCAATTACTACGCACACATACGTGAAGTAAAAGGGGAAAAAATTAACAAGAGAGCAGAATACAGAGCACATGCTTACATAAAAAACACAACATATTACAAAAGAGAAAATGTGCCCATTTCAGATCGCAGCACTTCAACCAAATTAACTTGATGGGTTTTAGTGTAAGGATGCCTGGCAATCACTCGTTAGTTAGCCCAAGGCAGTCCGACCGGGAGCTATAAGGGGACCAATTGAAAAATGTCGTGAAGATGTATGTTGTACATAACACTATATTTTGTTATCACGATTAACGTGCACTTAGGAAGAATCACACAAACATAACTGAAGCTGAAAAATGTATGCGTAGCCCACTAACATAATTGAAGCAAAATAAGAAGAGAAATTCTATTGAGATTTAGATTTTTTTACATGTTTATAAAAAAATGTGTATATGTTCAATCAAACATTATAGAACCACGGGAACAATAAGCCCGTATATGTCAGTCATTGTAGAGACTCTCGCAGAGCCTCATATTTAAACAACTGTATGACATTTCCAGACGTAGAAATAAATGTTGTAAAACACACGAAAACAACACATTCTCATGTAGTAGTATATAGATTATTTAGACATAGCTTGTTAATTGCTCAAAACGAGCTACTGTGCCCCTTCATATTAAGTGTGGTGGTCTTCATGTCGCACGACAGCAAAGGCAGGCACTCTCTCCATCCCTTACACGGTGTCATGCATTGTGTTTCGTTAATTAAGTTTGATCATCAGTTAGACTACTATACATGAATCATGTGTCATAAAAATCGTACTTATCATACAAAAAACTTTTTCTGAATAGGAATTCAACATGTAGTTTCTTGACAAATTACCCACATTTGTATTCATTGGTTGATTAATAGCCAGATTTAAGACTGAAAATACATGAGCGCGCCATATAAACTGAGACAGAGGGAGTACACAAGTGTGACACTCGAGTGCAATGATGCTGGCGTGTTATGTGTGAAAGATACACCGTCGTCGAGGAAACTTCAGTCTCTCCAAACACCTAGCACACCCCATACATTATCCTAGCCATGTGCGGCGCCCCCCTCCATCGTTTACGCCCCCAGTTATATTTTCGTAGTGCTTAGGCGAAGCCCTGCGGAGATCATTTCACCATCATCGTCACCACGCCGTCGTGCTGACGGAACTCATCTACTACCTCAACGTCTTGCTGGATCAAGAAGGTGAGTGACGTCACCGAATTGAATGTGTGCAGCACTCGGAGGTGCCGTACGTTCGGTATTCGATCGGTGGATCAAGAAGAAAGTTCGACTACATCAACCGCTTTGTGAAACGCTTCCACTTACCGCCTATGAGGGTACGTAGACACACTCTCCCCCTCGTTTCTATGCATCTCCATGGATAGATCATTGCGTGTGCGTAATTTTTTTTGTTTTTCCATGCAATGATATCGAACAATGGCATCATGAGCCAGGTCTATGCGTAGATGATATGCAGGAGTACAACACAAAAGAGTTGTGGGCGGTGATAGTCATACTGCTTACCACCAACGTCTTACTTTGATTCGGCGATATTGTGAGATGAAGCGGCCCGAACCAACCTTACATGTCCACGTACATGAGACCGGTTCCACCGACATACATGCAACAAATTTTGCATAAAGGTGGTTGGCGGGTGTCTGTTTCTCCTACTTTAGTTGAATCGAATTTGACTATAGCCGGTCCTTGAAGAAGGTTAAAACAACAAACTTGACGAAACACCGTTGTGGTTTTATGCGTAGGTAAAAACGGTTCTTACTAGAAGCCCGTAGCAGCCACGTAAAACTTGCAATAACAAAGTAGAGGACATCTAACTTGTTTTTGTAGGGTATGTTGTGATGTGATATGGTAAAGACATGATGAGATATACAATATTGTATGAGATGATCATGTTTTGTAAGATATCAGACAACCGGGAGGAGCCATATGGTTGGCTCTTTATTGTATGAAATGCATACGCCATGTAATTGCTTTACTTTATCTCTATGAGTTAGAAATAGTTGTAGAAGCATTAGTTGGCGAGACGACCACGACGCTACGATGGAGATCAAGGTGTTGAGCCGGTGACGATGAAGATCATGACAATGCTTTGGAGATGGAGATCAAAAGCACAAGATGATGGCCATATCATGTCACTTATTTTGATTGCATGTGATGTTTATCTTTTATGCTTCTTATTTTGCTTAGTACGGCGGTAGCATTATAAGATGACTCCTTCTCTAAATTTCAAGGTATAAGTTGTCGGAATTCGGGTTCCAGCAGACCCTTGAGGTTCGAACTCTGGGGTGTGCATGATGATCTTTCCCCTACCAGCTCACGCGTCGAAGTCTCGCAAAGGATCTAGGCTAGAAGGAAGAACACACAAAGGACACGAGATTTATACTGGTTCAGGCCACCATTGTGGTGTAATACCCTACTCCAGTGTGTGGTGTGGTGGATTGCCTCAGGGGCTGATGATGAATAGTACAAAGGGAGAACAGCCTCACGAGGGGTTGTTCTTGAGCCGGTGCGATGAACTGCTTGGGTGAGTTCAGTCGCCTCTCTCTAGTCTATGCATCTTCTTGAGATAGATGCTCGATGCCTCTACTCTGTGGTGGGTAGTCCTATTTATAGAGAGAGGCCCTGGGCCTCTTCCCAAATAATGAGCGGGAAGGGCGCCAATAATTGGCCATTTTGAAGGGGAACATCTGGTACACTTATCCTGACTAAAGTTGGTCTTCGGCTGCCAAAGGCCCTGACGATGACGCCGCCCTGGGCTCCATGATGACCTCCATCCTGCCGTTCTGCTAGTCTTGGTCTTGTTGCACCGAAACGGTAACTTTTGCCTGATGCCTTGGTCTGTGCTTGCCCCCTTTGCACCGAAAGGGAAACAAGGACACTGCGCAGGCCGGCGCATGCCTGGTCTAGATCGTCATGGCTTGCGTCACGGGCTCCTCGGGTGGTACCCCGCCTTGATCTCTCCGCCTCCTCGCGAGCCTGCCTGGGGAGGCTGCTCCTAAGGAAGCTTCCTGTTGTCCGCCCCACGAGGCTTGGCCCCTCGTGAGGGTCTTGAGCTTGAGCTCATGAAGGTGGGCTGCGTTGGGCCCCCACTTGAGCCGCGCCACAGTCCGCAGGCAGGCAAGTCTGGGGACCCCCGTTCCCAGAACACCCCCAGCCCCCTCGTCCTGGTGATGGTCTTCATTCCTCCTTGGCGGTGGTGCCAGAGGAGGGAGGCCTGTGTTGCCTTGAGGGAGGTCCTCACGAGGTTGAATCCTCCAACCTGCATCGCGAGGCTGGTCCTGCCAGCGTTCCTCGCTAGTTCGATCACGCCACCCTTTGCGGGGGCCACGGTCTTACCTTTGTCCTCTACATCTTCCTCCTCCTCGGCCATAGCCCCGGTCATTGCAGTCGGGACGTCGGCCGATACGCCCATCTCGCACAGCCCTGAGCTCTTGACATTCATTGGTGTTGTGGGTGTGGAGGTCGTGGTCCACGCAGTACCGTCTGCCCTTGGATGACTCAGACTGATCCCTGCCTCGCTTGGTGTCTGGCTCTGCTGCGAGCATAGCAGCCCCCTTGTGCTTCATGTCCTTGACCTTGGGCTTCTTCTCTTCTGGGTCGGCAGCCAGAAGCTCGAGGAGGGAGAAGCACCCTTCCTCAGCCCTGGCGCACTTGGTCGCCAAGTTGAACAGCTCAAGTGATGTGCACATGTCTTCATGGTTTGCTAGCTCCTCTTTCATCTTGATGTCACACACGCCATCGGAGAAGGCTGAGATGATGGCCTCCTCAGTCACCCTGGGGATCTTGAGGCGGGCATTGTTGAAGCGCTGGATGTACTTCTTTAGGGTCTCTCCTGGCTGTTGCTTAATGCGGCGCAGGTCACTCATGGCCAGGGGCCAGTCGCGAGTAACTTGGAAGTTGGCGATGAAGCGGGTGCGCATCTCTGTCGGATTTCGGGTTCCGGCAGACCCTCTAGGTTCGAACTCTGGGGTGCACGCAGAGATCACACCTCCTACCTACCTATGTCTCCTCGCCTCGCAAGGATCTAAACTACACGAAGAACAACACAAGGGACACGAGGTTTATACTAGTTCGGGCCACCATTGTGGTGTAATACCCTACTCTAGTTTGTGGTGTGATGGATTGCCTCAGGGGCTGATGATGAACAATACGAGGAAGAACTGCCTCGCGAGGGGTGTTCTTGCGTTGGTGGTTCTGGCTAGGGTTCAACTGCTCGATCTGTCCCCCCTGCCTTGAGAGTGGCTAGTCCTATTTATAGAGCGAGGCCCTGGGCCTCTTCCCAAATATTGAGCGGGAAGGGCGCCAACAATTGGCCATTTTGAAGGGAACATCTAGTACACTTATCCTGACTAAAGTCGGTCCTCGCCTACCAAAGACTCTAGCGGTCACACCGGCTTGGGCTCCATGATGACCTCCATCCTGCCGTTCTGCTGGTCTTGGTCTTGTTGCACCGAAATGGTTGCCTTTGATTGATACTCTTGCATGTGCTTGCTCCCTTTGCACCAAAGAGGAAACAAGGATTCTGCACGGCCCGACGCCCGCCTGGCGCCCGCCTGGCTTGGTCGTCATGGCTTGCGTCACGGGCACCTCGTGAGGTACCCCACCTTGATCTCTCCGCCTCCTCGCGAGGCAGCCTGATTAGGCCGTGCCTGAGGAAGCTTCCTGTCGTCCGCCCTGCGAGACTTGGCCCCTCGCGAGGGTCTTGAGCTTGTGTTGACGAAGATGGGCCGTACTGGGCCACTTCTTGAGCCACGCCGCAGGCTATAGGCAGGCAAGTCTAGGTACCCCCATTCCCGGAACGCCGACAATCTCGTCCCAGGAAGAGATCGTGCCAGGAGCCAGGTTCAGGAGCCAGGTGCGGGCGCCGTCTTTGAGCGCCATGGGAAACCAGTTCGCCATGAACTTTTCGTCCCTGTTGGCGGCTTCGATGCCCAGCTCGTAGAGCTGGAGGCACTCCACGAGGTCTGCAGTGCCGTCGTAGCGAGGAGGCAGGTCTGGCTTGAACTTGCTGGGCCATGCGACGCTACGCAGCTCGGAGGTGAAGGCGCGGCAGCCTGCAGTGGCCACCGGAGCTCACTACTGATGCGGGTCTTGCTCCTGGGTATTCCCGCGCACCACTGCCTGGAGCAGCACGGGGTCTTGACGCAGCGGTGCAGGGATGCGGTCACGACGCTCCGGTGCTGGGAGGACGCGAGCACCTTCCTGGGGACGAGGGATCTCTTGGCAGCTCGTTTCTTGTCACGCAGGCGCCGGACGCGGTGGGTCTCGTCCTGGGGCCGAGCGCCTTGGGGCCAGGGCACCTTCTTGGGGAGGAGGCGGTGGAGGCACCTCCTGCTCCTTGTCTCCTGTGCAGGATGGAGGGCGAGGTAGCAAGAGGGACGGCATGGGAGAGCCCCCTGCGGCGCTGACGAGCTCGGTGATGCGGGCGAGCCAGTCCTCGGAGAGGTCGTCGACGGGATGGTAGTGCAGGAGCTCACGCGCCAGGAGCAGCGCAGCGTGCACGTCCGTGGGGGCGCGACGGGCATGGGACGACGAACCAGCTGGAGTCAGCGACGGGGTGGTGGTGCGGCCATCGCGCCACACCGAAGGACGCAGGGACGAGGCCTGCTGCTCGTTCCCCATCGGGCCGGTAGCGGCGTTGGCAGCAGGCGACGGAGAGCGATGAGGGTGACCGCCGACGGGCGCCGTCTGGGCGACGCGGGTGGCGAGAGCAGCCCGACACTCGGCGGGAGCGCGGCGAGCGTCAGCTATGGACACGGCGGAATATCACGTGCGACTAGCGGAAGAAAGATTCTGGCACACCCCTACCCGGCGCGCCAAATGTCGGATTTCGGGTTCCGGCAGACCCTTGACGTTCGAACTCTGGGGTGCGCACGAAGATCTTTCCCCTACCAGCTCACGCGTCGAAGTCTCGCAAAGGATCTAGGCAAGAAGGAAGGACACACAAAGGACACGAGATTTATATTGGTTCAGGCCACCATTGTGGTGTCATACCCTACTCCAGTGTGTGTTGTGGTGGATTGCCTCAGGGGCTGATGATGAATAGTACAAAGGGAGAACAGCCTCGCCAGGGGCTATTCTTGAGCCGGTGCGATGAACAGCTTGGGTGAGTACAGTCGCCTCTCTCTAGTCTAAGTGTCTTCTTGAGATAGACGCTCGATGCCTCTACTCTGTGGTGCCTAGTCCTATTTATAGAGCGAGGCCCTGGGCCTCTTCCCAAATAATGAGCGGGAAGGGCCCCAACAATTGGCCATTTTGAAGGGGAACATATGGTACACTTGTCCTGACTGAAGTTGGTCTTTGGCTGCCAAAGGCCCTGACGATGACGCCGCCCTGGGATCCATGATGACCTCCATCCTACCGTTCTGCTGGTCTTGGTCTTGTTGCACCGAAATGATAACCTTTGCCTGATGCCTTGGTCTGTGCTTGCCCCCTTTGCACCAAAAGGGAAACAAGGACACTGCGCAGGCCGGCGCCTGCCTGGCGCTCGCCTGGTCTCGATCGTCATGGCTTGCCTCATGGGCTCCTCGGGAGGTACCCCGCCTTGATCTCTCCACCTCCTCGCAAGCCTGCCTGGGGAGGCTACTCCTGAGGAAGCTTCCTGTGATCCGCCCCGCGAGGCTTGGCCCCTCGTGAGGGTCTTGAGCTTGAGCTGATGAAGCTGGGCTACGTTGGGCCCCCACTTGAGCCACGCCGCAGGCCACAGGCAGGCAAGTCTAGGGACCCCCGTTCCCAGAACGCCGACATAAGTGTTCTCCCTGAGTATGCACCGTTGCGATAGTTCATCGTGTTGAGACACCACGTGATGATCGAGCGTGATAGACTCTACGTTGCTACCTCTTGAGCACTGTGTTGGTTTTCCCTTGAAGAGGAAAGGGTGATGCAGCAAAGTAGCGTAAGTATTTCCCTTAGTTTTCGAGAACCAAGGTATCAATCCAGTAGGAGGCTTCTCAAAAGTCCCTCGTACCTACACAAACAAACAAGAACCTCGCAACCAACGCGATAAAGGGGTTGTCAATCCCTTCACAGTAACTTGCGAAAGTGAGATCTGATAGAGATAATAAGATAAGATAAATATTTTTGGTATTTTTATGATATAGATTGGAAAGTAAACCTACAAATAAAAGTAGATGGGAAACTTATATGATAAAAGATAGACCCGGGGGCCATAGGTTTCACTAGTTGCTTCTCTCAAGATAGCATAACTATTACGCTGGGTGAACAAATTATTGTCGAGGAATTGATGGAAAAGTGCATAGTTATGAGATTACCTAGGCATGATCGTGTATAGAGGCATCACGTCCGCAACAAGTAGATCGAAACGATTCTGCATCTACTAGTATTACTCCACACATTGACCGACTCCTGCCTGCATCTAGAGTATTAAGTTCATAAGAACAGAGTAATGCATTAAGAAAGATGACATGATGTAGAGGGATAAACTCAAGCAATATGATATAAACCCCATCTTTTTATCCTCGATGGCAACAATACAATACGTGCCTTCCTGCCCCTGCTGTCACTGGGAAAGGACACCGCAAGATTGAACTTAAAGCTAAGCACTTCTCCCATTGCAAGAAAGATCAATCTAGTAGGCCAAACCAAACTGATAATTCGAAGAGACTTGAAAAGATAACTAATCACACATAAAAGAATTCAGAGGAGATTCAAATATTTCTCATAGTTAAACTTTATCATAAACTCACAGTTCATCGGATCTCGACAAACACACCGCAAAAAGAGTTACATCGAATAGATCTCCAAGAAGATCGAGGAGAACTTTGTATTGAGATTCAAAGAGAGAGAAGCCATCTAGCTAATAACTATGGACCCGAAGGTCTGTGGTAAACTACTCACAACTCATCGGAGAGGCCATGGAGATGATGTAGAGGCCCTCTGTGGTCGATTCCCCCTCCGGCGGAGCGCCGGCGAAGGCTCCAAGATGGGATCCCGCGGATACAGAAGGTTGCAGCTGTGGAAATAGTTTTTTGTGGTGCCATTGGATGTTCTCGCGGTACGTGGATATATATAGAGGAAGAAGTAGGTTGGGGGAGCCACGAGGGGCCCACGAGGGTGGGGGGCGCGCCCACCCCCCTAGGGCGCGCCGGGCACCCTCGTGGCTGCCTCGTTGACTTCTTGACGTCCACTCCAAGTCTCCTGGATTGAGTTTGTTCCAAAAAGATCGCTCCCGAAGGTTTCATTCCATTTGGACTCCATTTGATATTCCTTTTCTTCGAAACACTGAAATAGGCAAAAAAACAGCAATTCGGTCTAGGCCTCCGGTTAGTAGGTTAGTCCCAAAAATGATATAAAAGTGTAAAGTAAAGCCCATAAACATCCAAAACGGGTAATATAATAACATGGAACAATCAAAAAGTATCGATACGTTGGAGACGTATCAAGCATCCCCAGGCTTAATTCCTAATCGTCCTCGAGTAGGTAAATGTTAAAAACAGAATTTTTGATGTGGAATGGTACCTAGCATAATTCTCAATGTAATTTTCTTTATTGTGGCATGAATGTTCAGATCCAAATAATTCAAAATAAAAGTTCATATTGACATAAGAAATAGTAATACTTCAAGCATACTAACAAGGCAACCATGTCTTCTCAAAATAACATGGCAAAAGAAAGTTCACCCCTACAAAATCATATTGTTAGGCTATGATTCGTTTTCATCACACCAAAATACTCCCATGAAGCACAACCCCGGTTTCAGCCAAGCAATTGGTTCATACTTTTTAACGTGTTTCAGCTTTTTTCAACTCTCAAGCAATACATGAGCGCGAGCCATGGATATAGCACTATGGATGGAATAGAATATGATGATGGAGGTTGTGTGGAGAAGACAAAAAAAGGAGAAAGTCTCACATTGACGAGGCTAATCAACGGGCTATGGAGATACCCATCAATTGATGTCAACATGAGGAGTAGCGATTTCCATGCAACAGACGAACTAGAGCTATAAATGTATGAAAGCTCAACAAAAGAAACTAAGTGGGTGTGCATCCAACTTGCTTGCTCATGAAGACCTAGGGCATATTGAGGAAGCCCATTGTTGGAATATACAAGCCAAGTTCTATAGTGAAAAATTTCCACTAGTATATGCAAGCCACAAAAAGGATGTCAACTACATGATCATGCAGGGCAATATGACAATGATGATGCATGTCATGATAAACGGAATGGTGGAAAGTTGCATGGCAATATATCTTGGAATGGCTATGGAAATGCCATAATAGGTAGGTATGGTGGCTGTTTTGAGGAAGATATAAGGAGGTTTATGTGTGATAGAGCGTATCGTATCACGGGGTTTGGATGCACCGGCGAAGTTTGCACCAACTCTCAAGGTGAGAAAGGGCAATGCACGGTACGGAAGAGGCTAGCAATGATGGAAAGGTATGAGTGTGTATAATCCATGGACCCACATTAGTCATAAAGAAGTCATATACTTATTGCAAAAGTTTTATTAGCCCTCGATGGAAAGTACTACTAGGCATGCTCCTAGGGGAAGGGTTGGTAGGAGTTAACCATCGCGGGATCCCGACCTCCACACATAAGGAAGGCAATCAAAAGAGCACCTCATGCAACAAATTTGTTACACAACTTTTACCATACGTGCATGCTACGGGACTTGCCAACTTCAACACAAGTATTATTTAAATTCACAATTACCCAACTAGCATGACTCTAATATTACCCCCTTTATATCTCAAAACAATTATCAAGCATCAAATTGATCATAGCATCCAATTCACTTCCTATGATACCTTTTATTATACCCAACTTGGATGCCCATCATTCTAGGACCAATTTTATAACCATAGAAAATACCATTCTGTTCTAAAAGACTCTCAAAATAATATAAGTGAAGCATGAGAGGTCAACAATTTCTATAAAATCAAGCCACCGCCTTGCTCTAAAAAGTATAAGTGAAGTACTAGAGCAAAAATCATCTAGCTCAAAAGATATAAGTGTGAAGCACATAGAGTATTCTAACAAATTTCAAATCATGTGTGTCTCTCCCATAAGGTGTGTACAGAAAGTATTATTGTGGTAAACTAAAAATGAAAGACTCATATCATACAAGACGCTCCAAGCAAAACACATATAATGTGGCGAATAAAAATATAGCTCCAAGTAAAGTTACCGATAGATGAAGAACAAAGAGGGGATGCCTTCCGGGGCATCCCCAAGCTTAGGCTTTTGGTTGTCCTTGGATTATCTTGGGGTTCCATGGGCATCCCAATCTTAGTCTCTTGCCACTCCTTGTTCCATAGTCCATCAAATCCTTACCCAAAACTTGAAAACATCACAACACAGAACTCAACAGGAAATTTCATAAGCTCCGTTAGTGCAAGAAAGAAAAAACACCACATAAGTTACTGTAACGAACTCATTATTTATTTATATTGGTGTTAAACCTACTGTATTCCAACTTCTCTATGTTTCATGCTCCCCGATACTAGCCATAGATGCATCAAAATAAGCAGACAACACACGAAAAACAGAATCTGTCAAAAACAGAATAGTCTGTAGCAATCTGTAACTTTAGAATACTTCTGGAACACTAAAAATCCTACTACAATAGGAAGTCCTGGAACATTTGTCTATAGATCTATTGAAAAAATAATAAACTCAAAAGCTCGTTTCTGTGATTTACTAAAATTATTATTGTTCATGCAAAAGTTTCTGTTTTTCAGCAGAATCAAATTAACTATTGCCGTAGGTTATCCTATAGGTTTTACTTGGCACAAACACTAATTAAAACATAAAACCACATCTAAATAGAGGATGGATGAATTATTTATTACTAAACAGAAGCAAAAAGCAAGTAACAAAAATAAAATTCGGTTGCATCCCAACAAGCGCAAGCGAGAATAGATCTAAGTATTGCCATCTTTGACATTCAAGTCATAAGTGGCTCGCATAATAGACACATAAGGTAATTTGACTTTATTTCTAGGGAATTGTTACATGCATTTCCTTAATGAAATTGGAATCTAATATTACCTTCCTTCATATCAATAATTTCACCAATCGTTCTAAGGAAAGGTCTACCAAGAATAACAGGACATGAAAGATTGCAATCTATATCAAGAATGATAAAATCTGTGGGCACATAATTCCTATTTGCAGAAATAAGAACATCATTAATCCTTCCCATAAGTTTCTTAATAGTGAAATCCGCAAGGTGCAAGTTTAAAGAGCAATCATCAAATTCATGGATACCTAGTATATCACATAAAGTTTTCGGAATCATGGAAACACTAGCACCCAAATCACACAAAGAATAGCATTCATGATATTTAATTTTAATTTTAATAGTAGGTTCCCACTGATCATAAAGTTTTCTAGGTATAGAAACTTCCAACTCAAGTTTTTCTTCATAAGATTGCATCATGGCATCACCAATATGTTTGGTAAAAGCTATATTTTGACTATAAGCATGAGGAGAATTCAACACGGATTGCAACAAGGAAATACAATCTATTAAAGAACAATTATCATAATTAAATTCCTTGAAATCCATAATAGTGGGTTCATTGCTATGTAAAGTTTTGACCTCTCCAATCCCACTTTTACTAAATTTAGCAACAACACCTAAAAACTCAGAATCATTGGCACGCCTTTTAACTAAAGTTGAATCATCTCCAATCCCATCATTAGCAAGATTCATATTGCAAAAAAAAGGTTTAATAGGGGACACATCAATAACTTTTAGATCTTCATCATTGTTTTCATGGAAACTAGAAGAACACGCTCTTACAAAACATTTTTCTTAGCACGCATCCTAGCGGTTCTTTCTGTGCACTCATCAATGGGTATTCCCATGGCTTTGAGAGACTCATTGATATCATGCTTAGGTGGAATAGATCTAAGTTTCAAAGAATCAACATCAAGAGAAAGTCTATCAATGTTCCTAGCAAATTCATCATGTTTAAGCAATTTTTCTTCAAGCAAAGCATTGATATTCTTCTGAGAGATCATAAATTCTTTAACACTATTCTCGAAATAAGAGGGCATCTTATTAAAATTTCCATAAGAGTCGTTGTAGGAATTAGCAAAATTATTAGAGGAATTACTAGGAAATGGCCTAGGATTAAAGTTTCCTCTATATGCGTTGTTACCAAAATTATTCCTACCAACAAAATTCACATCCATAGATTCATTATTATTCTCAATCAAAGTAGACAAAGGCATATCACTGGGATCAACAGGAGAACTCTTAGTAGCAAATAATTTCATAAGTTCATCCATCTTTGCACTCAAAACTTTAATCTCTTCTATCGCATGAACTTTTTTACTAGTAGATCTTTAGGTGTGCCATTGAGAATAATTTACCATAATATGATCAAGGAGTTTAGTAGCTTCTCCTAAAGTGATTTCCATAAAAGTGCCTCCCACAGCCGAATCTAAAAGATTTCTAGAAGCAAAATTTGGCATAAAAATTTTGTACGATCATCCATAAATTCAAACCATGTGTAGGACAATTATGAATCATTAATTTCATTCTATCCCAAGATTGGGCAACATGCTCATGATCAGGTTGTTTAAAATTCATAATATCGTTTCTAAGAGATGATCTCAGCGGGAGGAAAATACTTAGAGATAAAAGCATATTTGCACTTATTCCATGAATCAATACTATTTTTAGGCAAAAAACAAAACCAAGTTTTAGCACGCTCTCTAAGTGAAAATGGAAATAACTTCAATTTAACAATATCATTATCCGTATCTTTCTTCTTTTGAATAGCACACAAATCAACAAAGTTGTTTAGATGAGTAGCGGCATCTTCAATAGGAAGGCCGGAGAATTGATCTTTCACAACAAGATTCAACAAAGCAACATTGATTTCACAAGATTCAGCATCATTAACAGGAGCAATTGGAGTGCTAAGGAAATCATTATTGTTGGTATTGGAAAAGTCACACAATTTGGTATTATCTTGCACCATCGTGACAAGCAATCCAACACACAAGCACATAAGAGGCAAGCGAAAAAGAGAGGCAAACAGGAAAGAGAGGGCGAATAAAACGGCAAGGGTGAAGTGGGGGAGAGGAAAATGAGAGGCAAATGGCAAATAATGTAATGTGAGGGACATGAGTTTGTGATGGGTACTTGGTATGTCTTGACTTGAGCGAAGACCTCCCGGCAACGGCGCCAGAAATCCTTCTTGCTACCTCTTGAGCACTGCGTTGGTTTTCCCTTGAAGAGGAAAGGGTGATGCAACAAAGTAGTGTAAGTATTTCCCTCAGTTTTTGAGAACCAAGGTATCAATCCAGTAGGAGGCTTATCAAAAGTCCCTCGTACCTACATAAACAAACAAGAACCTCGCAACCAACGCGATAAAGGGGTTGTCAATACCTTCACGGTAACTTGCAAAAGTGAGATCTGATAGAGATAATAAGATAAGATAAATATTTTTGGTATTTTTATGATATAGATTGGAAAGTAAAGATGCAAATAGAAGTAGGTGGGAAACTTATATGATAAAAGATAGACCCGAGGGCGATAGGTTTCACTAGTGGCTTCTCTCAAGATAGCATAAGTATTACGGTGGGTGAACAAATTATTGTCGAGCAATTGATAGAAAAGTGCATAGTCATGAGATTATCTAGGCATGATCATGTATATAGGCATCACGTCCGCAATAGGTAGATCGAAACGATTCTGCATCTACTACTATTACTCCACACATCGACCGACTCCTGCCTTCATCTAGAGTATTAAGTTCATAAGAACAGAGTAACACATTAAGAAAGATGACATGATGTAGAGGGACAAACTCAAGCAATATGATATAAACCCCATCTTTTTATCCTCGATGGCAACAATACAATACGTGCCTTCCTGCCCCTGCTGTCACTGGGAAAGGACACCGCAAGATTGAACCCAAAGCTAAGCATTTCTCCCATTGCAAGAAAGATCAATCTAGTAGGCCAAACCAAACTGATAATTCGAAGAGACTTGCAAAGATAACTAATCACACATAAAAGAATAGAGAGGAGATTCAACTATTTGTCATAGATAAACTTGATCATAAACCCACAATTCATCGGATCTCAACAAACACACCGCAAAAAGAGTTACATCGAATAGATCTCCAAGAAGATCGAGGAGAACTTTGTATTGAGATTCAAAGAGAGAGAAGAAGCCATCTAGCAAATAACTATGGACCCGAAGGTATGTGGTAAACTACTCACAACTCATCGGAGAGGCCTTGGAGATGATGTAGAGGCCCTCCATGGTCGATTCCCCCTCTGGTGGAGCATCGACGAAGGCTCCAAGATGGGATCTCACGGATACAGAAGGTTGTGGCGGTGGAAATAGTTTTTTGTTGTGTCCTTGGATGTTCTCGGGGTACGGGGATATATATAGAGGAAGAAGTCGGTCGGAGGAGCCATGAGGGGCCCACGAGGGTGGGGGACGCGCCCACCTTCCTAAGGCGCGCCGAGCACCCTCGTAGCCGCCTCCTTGACTTCTTTGTTGGGGAACGTAGCAATTTCCAAAAAAATCCTACGCACACACAAGATCATGGTGATGCATAACAACGAGAGGGGGAGTGTATCTTCATACCCTTGAAGATCGCTAAGCGGAAGCGTTTATCAACGCAGTTGATGTAGTCGTACGTCTTCATGATCCGACCGATCCAAGTGCCGAATGCACGGCACCTCCGAGTTCTACACATGTTCAGCTCGATGACGTCCTCGCCTTCTCAATTCAGCAAGACAGGTGAAGTAGTAGATGAGTTCCGGCAGCACGACGGCGTGGTGACGGTGTTGGTGAAGAACAATCTCCGCAGGGCTTCGCCTAAGAACTACGGAAACTATGACGGAGGATAAACTAGAGGGGACGGGGTTGCCGGCACACGGCTTGGTGTTTCTTGATCTATCTTTGTTGCTAGCCCTGCCCCTCCATTTACATGTTGAGCCCTGGGGTCGAAACATGGAGTAAAAGCTTCCTCAAAGTCGGTTTTTCCCGAAAGGCAAGAGTCCTACACGGACTCCAGGGCTAGACGTCAGGGTTCCCGGCGTCTAACCCCTATATGCTAAGGTTCCTGGCGTATAGCCTCTGGTCTCTGCAAAACCTCCTTTTGCACTTTCCAAAAGCCTCGTGGGCTTTCCCCTTTGGCCCAAATAACATGTTCTCGTACCCAAACATTTCAGGAAACATCCGGAACCCCTTCCGGTGAATTTCGAAACCCTTTAGGAGATCAAACACTATTATCCCACATATCAAACTTTTTCTCTGGACCATTCCGGAGTTCCTCTTCATGTCCGTGATCTCATCAGGGACTCCGAACAACATTCGGTTACCAACATACATAACTCATCTAATACAATATCGTCAATGAACGTTAAGCGTGCGGACCCTACGGATTCGAGAACTATGTAGACATGACCGAGACATCTCTCTGGTCAATAACCAATAGCGGAACCTGGATGCGCATATTGGCTCCTACATATTCTATGAAGATCTTTATCGGTCAAACCGCATAACAACATACGTTGTTCCCTTTGTCATTGTTATGTTACTTGCCCGAGATTCGATTGTCGGTATCTCAATACCTAGTTTAAACTCGTTACCGGCAAGTCTCTTTACTCGTTATTTGGTGCATCATTCTGTAACTAACTCATTAGCTACATTGCTTGCAAGTCTTATAGTGATGTGCATTACCGAGAGGGCCCAGAGATACCTATCCGACAATCGGAGTGACAAAACCTAATCTCGAAATATGCCAACTCAACATGTACCTTTGGAGACACCTGTAGAGCTCCTTTATAATCACCCAGTTACGTTGTGACATTTCGTAGCACAAAAAGTGTTCCTCCGGTAAACGGGAGTTGCATAATCTCATAGTTGTAGGAACATGTATAAGTCATGAAGAAAGCAATGACAACATAGTAAACGATCAAGTGCTAAGCTAACGGAATGGGTCATGTCAATCACATCATTCTCCTAATGATGTGATCTCATTAATCAAATGACAACTCATGTCTATAGTTAGGAAACTTAACCATCTTTGATTAACGAGCTAGTCAAGTAGAGGCATACTAGTGACACTATGTTTGTCTATGTATTCACACATGTATTATGTTTCCGGTTAATACAATTCTAGCATGAATAATAAACATTTATCATGAAATAAGGAAATAAATAATAACTTTATTATTGCCTCTAGGGCATATTTCCTTCAGTCTCCCACTTGCACTAGAGTCAATAATCTAGTTCACATCGCCATGTGATTTAACAGCAATATTCATATCTGTATATGATTAACATCCATAGTTCACATTGTCATGTGACCAACACCCAAAGGGTTTACTAGAGTCAATAATCTAGTTCACATTGCTATGTGATTAACACCCAAAGAGTACTAAGATGTGATCATGTTTTGCTCGTGATAGAAGTTTAGTCAACGGGTCTGTCACATTCAGAGCCATATGTATTTTGCAAAATATTCTATGTCTACAATGCTCTGTATGGAGCTACTCTAGCTAATTGCTCCCACTTTCAATATGTATCCAGATTGAGACTTAGAGTCATCTGGATCAGTGTCAAAACTTGGATCGACGTAACCCTTTACAATGAACCTCTTGTCACCTCCATAATCGAGAAACATATCCTTATTCCACTAAGGATAATTTTGACCAATGTTTAGTGATCTACTCTTAGATCACTATTGTACTCCCTTGCCAAACCAGGGCAGAGTATACAATTGGTCTAGTCCATAGGATGGCATACTTTTATAGAACCTATGACTGAGGCATAGGGAATGACTTTCATTCTCTTTCTATTTTCTGCCATGGTCGGGATTTGAGTCTTACTCAATTTCACACCTTTGCAACACAGGCAAGAACTCTTTCTTTGACTGTTCCATTTTGATCAACAATATGCCACTCACATATACTTATCAGAAAGGCTATATTGCTCCCACTCACTTTAGTGTAAATACAGGCTTCACTACAAGTCCGTATAAAACTATATGCTTTGATCACCTTATCAAAGAGTATATTCCAACTCCGAGATGCTTGCACCAGTCCATAGATGGATCGCTGGAGCTTGCACATTTTTGTTAGCACCTTTAGGATTGACAAAACCTTTTCGTTGCATCATATACAATTCTTCTTTAACAAAACCATTAAGGAATGCAGTTTTGACATCCATTTGCCAGATTTCATAAAATGTGGCAATTGCTAACATGATTAGGACAGACTTAAGCATCGCTACAGTTGAGAAAATCGCATTGTAGTCAACACCATGAACTTTTCGAAAACCTTTTTGTTACAAGTCGAGCTTTGTAGATAGTAACACTACTATCAATGTCTGTCTTCCTCTTGAAGATTCATTTATTTTCTATGGCCTGCCGATCATCGAGCAAGTCCACCAAAGTCCACACTTTGTTCTCATGCATGGATCCTATCTCAGATTTCATGGCCTCGAGCCATTCACGGAATCTGGGCTCATCATCGCTTCCTCATAGTTTGTAGGTTTATCATGGTCTAGTAACATGACTTCCAGAACAGGATTGCCGTACCACTTTGGTGCGAACCGTACTCTGTAAGACCTACAATGTTCTGTAGCAACTTGATCTGAAGTTTCATGATCATCATCATTAGCTTCCTCACTAATTGGTGTAGAAGTCAGTGGAACTAATTTCTGTGATGAACTACTTTCCAATTCGGGAGAAGGTACAATTACCTTATCAAGCTCGACCTCCACCGACGCCGCCATCGCCTTCCCCTCCTCGCGTCGCGCCTCCCCGTGGTCTCACCCGGGCTAGAGGACCCCGGAGCAGCCATCGCCCTCGACGTCCGAGCCGCCACCGCCATCTTCTCCGGCGACGTCGACGCCCACCGCCGCGGTAAGCCACGGGCCGCCCTCGCCCGGCCGATCGTAGATCTAGGGCTGAGATTAGGTTTAGTTGTTTTTTTTCTCTTAACCCTTTTTCTTTAAGTAATGGACGTTCGCTGGTTAGGTCTTCTCAGCGAATGGTTCATTCGTTAGCATTCGTTAACGAACGTTCGCTTTTTAGCCTTTTTCTTTTTTTTCTGTTAATTTCCGGCCAGGGACCCATCCGTGAATATTTTTATTTACAGATTAGCCCCTGGACTTCAAACACTCACAACTTTTTACTCGTTTATCCAAATTCAACGAAACCAATGCCCACTCATTTGTTATGATCCCCTCTATCCAGTAATCCAAGTCAAACATGTTTTTGAAAGTTTAAAATTTGAATTCGATCAGATTTGAATTTGAACTTCATTTGATCGTAACTTGAGTTTTATAACTCCGTTTGAGTTGATTCTTTTTGCAAATCGAAGCTCTTGACCTAAACTTTCTGATAAGGCCAAATTCACATAATTTTGGTACTGTTAGAAATTGTTTTATGTTGCAAGAGTTTTTGACTTGGTTTTGAAGTTTTACGAATTGTTTTCTTCGTTCTTTCTGGTCTTTTGAGTGATTGCTTATGTATGGTTACCATTGCTTGCTCACGATAGATTGACCGGAGTGTGACGAGTAGAACTGTCAAGAGTTTTGAGTGAGAATCATCTTCATCAACATTGCAGGCAAGTAACACTTGATCATATCTTTTCTGCTACCCAGTTTTATGCATTAGATCAATCCTCAAACATTGCATGATTAGGATCTAATCAAATTGTGGGATGGAAAGTAGATGAGGTAGTACCTATCACCTGTATTACTTATGAAACCTTTGGGAGTACTTCTGCGTTTGCTTAATATGCCATGCTATGCCAGTAGACGTGGATTGGGTGAGTGAATATCCATGACAGATGTGAGTTGTTAATTAAAGGTTTATCTAAGGTGGAAACTTAAATACACATCTGGGTGGATTGAGGCACCTGGAGTTACCAGGACTTGCCTGTTTTCTTTTTTGGAAATCCTGGAGGTACCGTGTGATTTTCCTATGGACCGCCACCCAGGCTCAAAGGGATCATAAGATAATTCATACTAGTAACTTACGTGTGCAGCCACAAGCCATTATGGGCTCTGGCATAGTTGACTAAGTCGTGCGAACTCTTATAGTGGTGGACTAGCAGATGTAGGGGATGTAGGTGTACCGGTCCACCCATCGTAAGGTGCTAGCGCTTCTGAAAGACTATGTCTCGGTCATCCGTTTGTTAAACACCATGTAGTGCGAGAAACCAAGCGGAGGCGATCGAGTCTTGTGGGAAAAAGTGCGCAAACCTCTGTAGAGTGTACAAACTAATCATGATTAGCCGTGTCCCCGGTTATGGACGTCTTGAGTATCTAGTACTTGGGTTATCCTGTTGAATCTCATCATGTTACTATAATCAATATGGTTGGGTTTTAATGAGTACTTTTAATTGGGATTGAGAATGCTGTCAACCATTCTCAATGTTTAACAACCACCATGATAGTTAAATAAATGTATTCCTTTGCAGTAGGGAAAAATTGGCTTTTCGCAAAACTGTACCCATAGAGCTTTCCACCAGCCATATATGCATGTAGTATAGGCTTATTCTTTCATTACACTCTATGTGTTACATTGCCAGCATATTCCATGTGCTGACCCGTTTTCGGGCTGCAACTTTTCATGTTGCAGACTTTTCAGACGACGAGTAAGTGATACGTTAGGGTTACGATTTCCTATACGCAACTTTCCCGTTGGTGTTGATGGGAATCCACAACCTTGTTGCTTCCGCTATATTTGGATTGAGGTAATAGTATTTACGTTACTGTATACATGTGATTTACCTCTGTTATAAATCCTTCGAGTACTGTGTGTGTCAGCATACCGATCCAGGGATGACACGTAAGCACAGAGACTTGACCCATTCTGGTCGGGTCGCTACAAGATGGTATGAGAGCACATGTTGACTGTAGGACGTGACCCTAGAAACTGGCAAGCCCATAGGAAAAAAAATTCTCTACAACTTTCTTTTCAAAAGAATCTTTTACCTCTCTTCTCTTCTGAGCTTATTCAAAAATTCCTTTTAGTGAGACCATACCCCTTTTACCCTTTTTGACCACTCAAAGATTCGACTGATGAGACCACTCCAAGGAGTACAAGATATCAGGACAACTAAGACCACTTCGGAATGAAGAGGATTTTTCCGAGGATTATAATGACGGAAACTACAACAGTGAAGACTCCGAAGACTAGGAGAATTTGAAGGCTGTGAAGAATTTCCAGATTTGGTATGACCTAGGAAGGCTACCCCTATGGAACTTGTAATGCTATTGAAGCTGTCAATACACGAGATCAATGTGTATCGGAGAAAGACCAGAACATGGAGCATTAGAACTCAAAGTTTTGTCAAGAAAACCCTAAGGCAGGAGATATCAACTATGGAATGATAGCTCATGGAAATGACAAGAGCAGAAACATGGACATTCATGATGTTATCGTTCGCCTATGCTATTATCACTGGGCTAAGTTAAGCATGCATAGACATGGAAAGATTGGATGGTAGGAGGCTGACGGAGCACCTATCAGCAAGGTGAAGTTTTAACCTTAGCCGGTGTATCACCAGGATCTGGAGTATTACATCAGCAAGTTTAAGATGGACCTTCAGAAAGCTGTATTTGATAAGGGAGCATTTTGTGAAGAACTCAGGACCTTGAAACTGAAATTAGCCAAGCTCGAGGAGTAAGACCTCGAGATACCGGAGATCCGTCAGGAACTGAAGGACAGTAGGGCGTGGTTCATGCCAAGGATGTTGGAACCCAGAAGTTTGGAGTGCAACTCGAGAACATTAAAGGATGTCATGAGTGACTTCGCGTCAACAAAGATGATTTGGCAAAAGAACTTGAGAAGGACAAGCATGATCGGAAGAAGCTATCGGAGACATTACCAAGACTTGAAGAGTTTGACGATGTTGAGATTTATAGACCATTAGAAGACCAAACCTCGTTGTACCTACGTTAGATGCGACGATTGTGAGCTGTCATTTGTTTGTTGTTTTTCCGACAGCCACAATAAAATATGTATTTTCAAAACCATTGTTTGTATTGTGTGCATCCCTCTCTATCTATCTTATCCCACCCCAAACCCATGGACCCAATAGAGGATGAATGGAGATGAGCTTATATTTTCTGGACCGATGAGTCAATTGGAGACGGACCGATGGATTGAGAACATGGAAGAATCAAATGGAGAATAACCCTATAACTGGAAAGGATATGACCCAGCATGCTCTTCAGTGTTTTCAAAGAGGTGCTGCTACTTGGTGGAGGATGTACCAAAACATCAATGGATGGCAAAGAGCAACCACTTGGAAGGAATTTAAGTTGACTTTGCTAAAGTCTCGGCTTGTGTCCCAGAAGTTGAAGCCTTATGGAAGGGATATGAAGAAACCTTGTACATGCAAGCTTTGTGGAGAAATAGGACACAACCATAAAGAACACCAGGATGAATACCCTCATAAGTGGGGGATTACCAAAGGAGTTAGCCGAGGATCTCGGGGAACTTCGGTTGGAGATTGTTCCCAAAGGTTTTGTTGTAGCAATGGAAGTTCAGTCTACATTGTTGGGAAAAATCCATGAAGCTAAGAAGGATGACAAAGAGATTGCTGAGATAAAAGAGAAGATGAGCAAAGGAAAGGCCAAAGGTTTTCGTAAGGATGAGCACGACACCTTATGGTTCGAGGACCGTGTATATGTTCCCAATAATGCAGAGATCAGGAAGTTAATACTTCCGAATGCTCATAACTGGAAACACCAAGATGTATTTGGATTTGAAGGAGCGTTTATGGTGGACTGGTATGAAGAAGGATATGCGGAGTATGTAGTCGTAGGTGATGTATGCTAGAGAGAGTAAGAGCAGAGCATCAGAAGCCAGTAGGATTACTACAGCCTATGCCAATGCCCGAATGGAAGTGGGATATGCTTGGCATGGATTTCATTACCAGATTTCCCAGAACCCGAATGGGACATGACTCTATCTGGGTAGTAGTTGATTCGCTTGACCAAAGCGGCTCACTTATCCCAATGAAAACCGCCTATACAAGTGCGATGTTGGCCAAGATATATTTGACCAGGATGTATGTCTGCATGGAGTTCCGAGGACCATCGATAGAGGAACACAGTTTACCTTAAAGTTTTGGAATCAGCTGCACCAGACTTTGGGTACTAGGCTAGAGTTCAGTACAGCCTTTCATCCGCAGACAGATGGATAGACCGAGAGAGTCAATCAGATTCCGGAGAACATGTTGAGAGTGTGTGCGCTAGATTATGGATCTAGTAGGGATGATAATCTACCTTACGTTGTGTTCTCATACAACAACAATTACCAAGCCAGTTTGAAGATGGCCCCTTTCGAAGCTTTGTATGGGAGAAGGTGCAAGACACCGTTGATGTGGGATGAAGTTGGAGACCGTTAGTTGTTTGGATCAAATGTGATCAAGGATTCAGAAGAGAATGTTATGTTGATTCGAGATAGACTAAAGGTATGCTCAGTCCAGGCGGAAGAGTATTGCAGACTCAAAAACGCAAGCAGGTAGTCTATGAAATTGGAGACAGAACATGTCTTCGTGTGTCCCCTCTGCGAGGAGTTAAACTATTTGGAGTTAAGGGAAAGTTAGCCCCAAGATTTGTAGGACCATACCGAGTTTTGGAGCGTATGGGAGAGGTGGCCAACAAATTGGAGTCACCCGAAGGACTGTCAGAAGTTCATGATGTGTTTCACGTTTCCCAGTTGAAGATGTGCCATGCAGAGATGGCCAATATTCCCCTATAAGGACGCTTGACCCTGGAAAGGATAATGAAGTTCCACAAAGTGGAGTATGGACTTCATAAGTATAAGTTTTATCTCGGTATGTGGGACATCCCACAAGGATGAAGAGATGAATTGCTATTGGGTATAAAGGAGGTATGATATGGAGCAATTGTAACTCCATGATGAGTTTGAGTAATCACGTCTTAGTGTGATACAACAGAAGGAAGATGGAGACAGTATCATTGGATGGATTTAAGAATGCTAGGAAGCTGAATGTTGAGATAATGATCAGTTGCCCCGATGATGAGTTCAAGGTATACAAGTGATGAGATGGGCCATAACCCACAGGCCCCAGGACCTGCCAAGAAGCAAGCGCACTCTTGCTGAAGGAAAACCCTTGGAAGAGGATATGCCTTTACCCACCGATGATCCTATAGGAGTTTACGCAAAACCTGAGAGTTGTGAAGGACCGATAGATGTTTGATTGGCTTGCAGAATCAATGGATTTATCCGAACTTGGTTCGTCGACAAGAGAAATTCTGCAATGCTTGTGAGGATGACCGAGTGTTAGAATGTGAGATTCGCTAAACCATATACAAGATAATGATTTGGGTGCAGGATGGATTGATCACCATACCGACTTACTCTTATTATTCGCCTTGCTATATGGGATGGTAAATCTGAGTGACTTACCTATAGTAGAGAGACGACGATCAAGACCTTGTTTGAACCTTAGAATGGTATAAGTATTTTCCCTTGTACACGACAGCTGTTGCCAATCGTAGGATATACGGTGAGGTTCAACTCAGACCCATTTCCTATAGGAGAAACCATAAATTCTTGACCACCATGAGATATCGATAGCTGATTAGTATTGGCGCCAGACCCGTCATCTAAGAAGACCCAGTCTCGGAATAACCGTACCAAGATGAAAGGGCAGAAGTATTAAGGAAAAGTTATGCCACTACCGGAAGAGCCCAGAGAAGGAATTTTCCCGAGATCTGAGAAGACCGACACTGTCAACAATAAGGATGGAGTATATGAGTTTGGACGAAACCGTAACTATGTTTCTAAGGGTGGTAGCACCCGAGACCCCAGAGATGATCGATGGATTCTGAAGACCCCAAACCCTAACCTATTTCTTGCTAGCCTCTCTGAATCTCGAGGACGAGATTCATTTTAAGGGTGGTAGGTTTGTAACATCCCAAAATTCTAAATTTTGGAATGTTATAATAAATAGATAGTTTTGATCGACTGTTTGATTGATTGACTGAAAGTGAGTGAATTTGAAACTTTTTGAAAGTTAAATGAGAGGGAATAAAAGGACTTTCCCAAACTTTAATTTTTCTTATATGATATTCGTGAATTCAAATTATTTTCATCACAAAACCCTGGAGAGAAGATGACATGACTTCTTCCATTTATGAAAAGGGGTGTTGAAAATATTTGAATTTCATTTGGAAATATTTTCAAATTCAGAAACTTTATGCAACTCAATGATTTTCATGAGCGAAGATAAAATGACTTCTTCAAAACATATGAAATAAGAGTTGGGAGTTTCAAAGAATTAAATTCAAAGTTCTTTTGAATTTATTTTCAATTTGGAGTTATTTGAGTTTTATTCAAATTATTTTTCTCCAAAAATAAAATATATGGAAAATAGGGTAACATGATTCCCACCATCAAAAAAATTGAAGAGAAATAAATTTGAAACCATTTTGGTATTTTCAAAATGATTTTATTGGGTTTTAAATAGGTCAGTAGCACTGTTTGAATTATTAGAATGTTTGTGTATTTTATTTGAAGCTAGAATAATGTTCATCTCGTAGGAAATATTTTTCTGAAAATTTTGATATATTATATGCCTATATAATATTTTCATTTAATTTGCTTTTATTATTTCAATTGTCTGGAAAATGTTTTGTTTAAAAAAAATCGCCGACTGGGCCGGCCCAGCACCCGAGCCAGGCCATGGCCCAGCAAGCCGCCGCCTTCGTCCCCGACTCCGCCTCCCGCACGCCATCGCCGCCGCCGTGCCGCATGCGGAAGCCGCCGCCGCCTCCTTTTCCCCTCCTCCACGGCACCTCCTCCCCTCCCCACCTATAAAGTGCGCCGCCCCGGGCCCCTCTCTCTCCCTCTCCCGCACTCGCCGACGCCGCAAGCTGCCGCCGCCGGCGAGATCTGCCGCTGCCGCCGCGCCCCGTTCCTTCACCCTCGACCTCCACCGACGCCGCCATCGCCTTCCCCTCCTCGCGCCGCGCCTCCCCGTGGTCTCGCCCGGGCTAGAGGACCCCGGAGCAGCCATCGCCCTCGACGTCCGAGCCGCCGCCGCCATCTTCTCCGGCGACGTCGACGCCCACCGCCGCGGTAAGCCACCGGCCGCCCTCGCCCGTCCGATCGTAGATCTAGGGCTGAGATTAGGTTTAGTTGTTGTTTTTTTCTCTTAACCGTTTTTCTTTAAGTAATGGACGTTCGCTGGTTAGGTCTTCTCAGCGAACGGTTCATTCGTTAGCATTCGTTAACGAACGTTCGCTTTTTAGCCTTTTTCTTTTTTTCCTGTTAATTTCCGGCCAGGGACCCATCCGTGAATATTTTTATTTACAGATTAGCCCCTGGACTTCAAACACTCACAACTTTTTACTCGTTTATCCAAATTCAACGAAACCAACACCCACTCCTTCGTTATGATCCCCTCTATCCAGTAATCCAACTCAAACATGTTTTTGAAAGTTTAAAATTTGAATTAGATCAGATTTGAATTTGAACTTCATTTGATCGTAACTTGAGTTTTATAACTCCGTTTGAGTTGATTCTTTTTGCAAATCGAAGCTCTTGACCTAAACTTTCTGATAAAGCCAAATTCACATAATTTTGGTACTGTTGGAAATTATTTTATGTTGCAAGAGTTTTTGACTTGGTTTTGAAGTTTTACGAATTGTTTTCTTCGTTCTTTCTGGTCTTTTGAGTGATTGCTTATGTATGGTTACCTTGCTTGTTCAGATAGATTGACCGGAGTGTGACGAGTAGAACTGTCAAGAGTTTTGAGTGCGAATCATCTTCATCAACATTGCAGGCAAGTAACACTTGATCATATCTTTTCTACTACCCAGTTTTATGCATTAGGTCAATCCTCAAACATTGCATGATTAGGATCTAATTAAATTGTGGGATGGGAAGTAGATGAGGTAGTACCTATCACCTGTATTACTTATGAAACCTTTGGGAGTTACTTCTGCGTTTGCTTAATATGCCATGCTATGCTAGTAGACGTGGATTGGGTGAGTGAATATCCATGACAGATGTGAGTTGTTAATTAAAGGTTTATCTAAGGTGGCAACTTAAATACACATCTGGGTGGATTGAGGCACCTGGAGTTACCAGGACTTGCCTGTTTTATTTTTTGGAAATCCCGGAGGTACTGTGTGATTTTCCTATGGACCGCCACCCAGGCTCAAAGGGATCATCAGATAATTCATACTAGTAACTTACGTGTGCAGCCACAAGCCATTATGGGCTCTGGCATAGTTGACTAAGTCGTGCGAACTCTTATAGTGGTGGACTAGCAGATGTAGGGGATGTAGGTGTACCGGTCCACCCATCGTAAGGTGCTGGCGCTTCTGAAAGACTATGTCTCGGTCATCCGTTTGTTAAACACCATGTAGTGCGAGAAACCAAGCGGAGGCGATCGAGTCTTGTGGGGAAAAGTGTGCAAACCTCTGCAGAGTGTACAAACTAATCATGATTAGCCGTGTCCCCGGTTATGGACGTCTTGAGTATCTAGTACTTGGATTATCCTGTTGAATCTCATCATGTTACTATAATCAATATTGTTGGGTTTTAATGAGTACTTTTAATTGGGATTGAGAATGCTGTCAACCATTCTCAATGTTTAACAACCACCATGATAGTTAAATAAATGTATTCCTTTGCAGTAGGGAAAAATTGGCTTTTCGCAAAACTGTACCCATAGAGCTTTCCACCAGCCATATATGCATGTAGTATAGGCTTATTCTTTCATTACTCTCTATGTGTTACATTGCCAGCATATTCCATGTGCTGACCCGTTTTCGGGCTGCAACCTTTCATGTTGCAGAGTTTTCAGACGACGAGTAAGTGATACGTTAGGGTTACGATTTCCTATACTCAACTTTGCCATTGGTGTTGATGGGAATCCACAACCTTGTTGCTTCCGCTATATTTGGATTGAGGTAATAGTATTTACGTTACTGTATACATGTGATTTACCTCTGTTATAAATCCTTCGAGTACTGTGTGTGTCAGCATACCGATCCAGGGATGACACGTAAGCAAAGAGACTTGACCCATTCGGGTCAGGTCGCTACACCTTTGCAATAAAAGCACTCAGTCTCAGGCTTGGGTCCATTCTTTGACTTCTTCTCGGTAACTGGCTTACCGGGCGCGGCAACATCTTTTCCGTCCTTCTTGAAGTTCTTCTTACACTTGCCCTTTTTGAACTTAGTGGTCTTATTGACCATCAACACTTGATGTTCTTTCTTGATTTCAACCTCTGATGACTTTAGCATTGAAAATACTTCAGGAATGGTCTTCACCATCCCTTGCATATTGTAGTTCAACAGAAAGCTCTTGTAGCTCGGTGGGAGCGACTGAAGGATTTTGTCAATGACCGCCTCGTCTGGGAGGTTGATCTCCAGCTGGGACAAGCGGTTGTGCAACCCAGAGATTTTGAGTATGTGCTCACTGACAGAACTGTTTGCCTCCATCTTACAACTATAGAACTTGTCGGAGACTTCATATCTCACGACCCGGGCATGAGCTTGAAAAACCATTTTCAGCTCCTCGAACATCTCATATGCTCCGTGTCGCTCAAAACGCTTTTGGAGCCCCGGTTCTAAGCTGTAAAGCATGCCGCACTGAACGAGGGAGTAATCATCAGCATGTGACTGCCAAGCGTTCATAACATCTTGGTTCTCTGGGATGGGTGCTTCACCTAGCGGTGCATCTAGGACATAATCTTTCTTGGCTGCTATGAGGATGATCCTCAGGTTCCGGACCCAGTCCGAATAGTTGCTGCCATCATCTTTCAGCTTGGTTTTCTCTAGGAACGTGTTGAAGTTCATGTTGACATGAGCGTTGGCCATTTGATCTACAAGACATTTTTTTGCAAAGACTTTACACTAAGTTCATGATAATTAAGTTCATCTAATCAAATTATTTAATGAACTCCCACTCAGATTGACATCCCTCTAGTCATCTAAGTGTTACACGATCCGAGTCGACTAGGCCGTGTCCGATCATCACGTGAGACAGACTAGTCATCATCGGTGAACATCTCCATGTTGATCGTATCTTCCATACGACTCATGTTCGACCTTTCGGTCTCTTGTGTTCCGAGGCCATGTCTGTACATGCTAGGCTTGTCAAGTTAACCCTAAGTGTTTCTGCATGTGTAAAACTGTCTTACACCCGTTGTATGTGAACGTAAGGATCTATCACACCCGATCATCACGTGGTGCTTCGAAACGACGAACTTTAGCAACGGCGCACAGTTAGGGGGAACACTTTCTTGAAATTATTATAAGGGATCATCTTATTTACTACCGTCATTCTAAGTAAATAAGATGCATAAACATAATAAACATCACATGCAATTATATAAAGTAGTGACATGATATGGCCAATATCATATAGCTCCTTCGATCTCCATCTTCGGGGCTCAATGATCATCTTCGTCACCGGCATGACACCATGATCTCCATCATCATGATCTCCATCATCGTGTCTTCATGAAGTTGTCACGCCAACGACTACTTCTACTTCTATGGCTAACGCGTTTAGCAATAAAGTAAAGTAATTTACATGGCGTTCTTCAATGACACGCAGGTCATACAAAAATAAAGACAACTCCTATGGATCCTGCCGGTTGTCATACTCATCGACATGCAAGTCGTGATTCCTATTACAAGAACATGATCTCATACATCAAAATATATCATTCATCATTCATCACAACTTCTGGCCATATCACATCACATGACAATTGCTGCAAAAACAAGTTAGACGTCCTCTAATTGTTGTTGCATCTTTTACGTGGCTGCAATTGGGTTCTAGCAAGAACGTTTTCTTACCTACGAATAACCACAACGTGATTTTGTCAACTTCTATTTACCCTTCATAAGGACCCTTTTCGTCGAATCCTCTCCAATTAAAGTGGGAGAGACAGACACCCGCTAGCCACCTTATGCAACTAGTGCATGTCAGTCGGTGGAACCTATCTCACGTAGGCGTACGTGTAAGGTCGGTCCGGGCCGCTTCATCCCACAATACCGTTGAGCAAAATAAGACTAGTAGCGGCAAGCAAGTTGACAAGATCTACGCCCACAACAAAATTGTGTTCTACTCGTGCAATAGAGAACTACGCATAGACCTAGCTCATGATGCCACTGTTGGGGAACGTTGCAGAAAATTAAAAAATTTCCTACGGTTTCACGAAGATCCATCTATGAGTTCATCTATGCAATGAGTGAATGGAGAGATGCATCTACATACCACTTTGTAGATCGCGAGCGGAAGCGTTCACAAGAACGGGGTTGAGGTAGTCGTTCTCGTCGTGATCCTATCACCGGAGATCCTAGCGCCGAACGGACGGCACCTCCGAGTTCAACACACGTACGGTCAGCGTGACGTCTCCTCTGTCTTGATCCAGCAAGGGGGAAGGAGAGGTTGATGAAGATCCAGCAGCACGACGGCGTGGTGGTGGATGCAGCAGGACTCTGGCAGGGCTTCGCCAAGCTACTGCGGGAGGAGGAAGAGGTGTAGCAGGGGGAGGGAGGCGCCAAGACTGAGGGTGCGACTGCCGTCCCTCCCCCCTCCTTTATATAGGCCCCCAGGGGGGGGGGCGCCGGCCCTGGAGATCCAATCTCCCAAGGGGGGCGGCGGCCAGGGGGGGTGGAGTGCCCCCCAAGGCAAGTGGGGTGCGCCCCCCACCCTAGGGTTTTCAACCCTAGGCGCAGGGGGGGCCCAAGGGGGGGGGGGCGCACCCGCCCACTAGGGGCTGGTTCCCCTCCCACTTCAACCCACGGGGCCCTCCGGGATAGGTGGCCCCACCCAGTGGACCCCCGGGACCCTTCCGGTGGTCCCGGTACAATACCGAGTGACCCCGAAACTTTCCCGATGGCCGAAACAGCACTTTCTATATATAATTCTTTACCTCCGGACCATTCCGGAACTCCTCGTGATGTCCGGGATCTCATCCGGGACTCCGAACAACATTCGGTTTGCTGCATACTCATATTCATACAACCCTAGCGTCACCGAACCTTAAGTGTGTAGACCCTACGGGTTCGGGAGACATGCAGACATGATCGAGACGGCTCTCTGGTCAATAACCAACAGCGGGATCTGGATACCCATGTTGGCTCCCTCATACTCCTCGATGATCTCATCGGAGGAACCACGATGTCAAGGATTCAAGCAACCCCATATACTATTCCCTTTGTCAGTCGGTATGTTACTTGCCCGAGATTCGACCGTCGGTATCCCAATACCTCGTTCAATCTCATTGCCGGCAAGTCACTTTACTCATACCGTAATGCATGATCCCGTGACCAGACACTTGGTCACTTTGAGCTCATTATGATGATGCACTACCGAGTGGGCCCAGTGATACCTCTCCGTTTATACGGAGTGACAAATCCCAGTCTCGATCCGTGTCAACCCAACAGACACTTTTGGAGATACCTGTAGTGCACCTTTATAGTCACCCAGTTAAGTTGTGATGTTTGGTACACCCAAAGCACTCCTACGGTATCCGGGAGTTACACGATCTCAAGATCTAAGGAAGAGATACTTGACATTGGAAAAGCTCTAGCAAAACGAACTACACGATCTTGTGCTATGCTTAGGATTGGGTCTTGTCCATCACATCAGTCTCCTAATGATGTGATCCCGTTGTCAACGACATCTAATGTCCATAGTCAGGAAACCATGACTATCTGTTGACCAACGAGCTAGTCAACTAGAGGCTTACTAGGGACGTATTGTGGTCTATGTATTTACATGTGTATTACGATTTTTGGATAATACAATTATAGCATGAATAAAAGACAATTATCATGAACAAGGAAATATAATAATAATCCTTTTATTATTGCCTCTAGGGCATATTTCCAACACACCCTACACGTAGACATCATACTGATGACAAACAAATATCTTGTATCCTTCGGTATATGGATGACTCGTTTCACATTTGCCCGCAATCCGTCCCCAGTCACATACTCCTAGAGCTCATCAAAAACAAACTTAGTGCCTAATTAGGAAACTTAACTCCATCAAGCTTGAAAGAGGTTATTTTGGCGATGGACCGGATGCCCTCATATCTCAACCCTCGTCGTGTGAATGTATTTCATGCGTTCAAAAAAAGACTTCGCAGGTGAATCTCAAATATACTTCGGTCGATGGATGACGTGATGCTCCTTTGGTCACTGTCCCTCTCCTCTCATGTTTGTTGAGAGATTTTGCAATGGCGAGTACCGACCTGAAATATACACAACGGTATCTTATCATGAGGTGTTGGTTTAATAAGCATTCGCTTTTGGAAATGCTGAAGCAAGGGGCAAAAATCAGAAAGAAACTTAGTGAAGAAAATTGAGGAACTTAACATGATAGGACTTAAAATTGGAATTAGCAAACGCTCGTGTGCCGCGGGAGAATCACATGTACCATTCGGCTCAGAAAGAGGAGGTTTACAACGCTCTCCAGTGACGCACACCTATATATATATATATTCCACCTAGTGGCTCATTTTAATGAGCAGCGCATCTAGGCGCGAAAACCAGAAAGAAACTTAGTGAAGAAGATTGAGAAACCTAACACGATAGAGCTCGAAATTGGAATTAGGCAACGCTCGTCTGCCGCGGGAGAATCGCGTGTACCATTCGGTCGATCGAGTATTCAGCGAACGCATGTTTGGTCACCCTTCCGAAGAGATCACGGGAAAGAAACTTAGGTGTAAACCTGACAAACTTAACTACATATCGCCCAAAAAGTTGAGGTTTCCAACGCTCACCGGTAACGCACACCTATATATATTCCACCTAATGCCTCATTTTAATGAGCAGCGCATCTATATGCTGCATATATCGATGGTCATTTGATCACCATCCGTCTCCTCTGGCACTGGTTGAGAGATTTTGCCTTGTCATTAGAAAATTGCACCGAGTGCCTTGTCATAGGCGAATCAGATATGTTCTTCTATCGAGGGATGGACAATGCATATCTGGAAATCAGATATGCCTGCGATCTCGGAATATATAATGTCACCCTATACGTAGACGTCGTACTGATGACAAACAAATCTCGTGTATCCTTCGGTATATGGCTGACTCGTTGCACATTTGCCCGCCATCCGTCCCCCGTCACGTACTCCTAGAGCTCACGGAAAACAAACTTAGTGCCTAATTAGGAAACTTAACTCCATCCAGCTTGAAAGAGGTGATTTTGGCGATGGACTTGATGCCCTCATATCTCAACCCTCGTCGTGTGAACGTATTTCATGCGTTCTAAAAGAGACTTCGCTGGTGAATCTCAAATATGATTCGGTCGATAGATGATGTCATGCTCCTTTGGTCACTGTCCCTCTCCTCTCATGTTTGTTGAGAGATTTTGCAGCGTCGAGTACCAACCTGAAATATATGCAATGGTCTCTTATCATGAGATGGTTGCTTAATAAGCATTCACATTTGGAAATGCTGAAGCAAGGGGCAAAAATCAGAAAGGAACTTAGTGAAGAAAATGGAGGAACTTAATATGATTAGACTCAAAATTGGAATTAGGCAACACTCGTGTGCCGCGGGAGAACCCCACGTACCATTCGGCTCCGAAAGAGGAGGTTTACAAAGCTCGCCGATGACACACACCTATATATATATATATATATATATATATATATATATATATATATATATATATATATATATATATATATTCCACCTAGTGGATCATTAATGAGCAGCGCATCTAGGCGCGAAAACCAGAAAGAAACTTAGTGAAGAAGATTGAGAAACCTAAGACGATAGAGCTCGAGATTGGAATTAGGCAACGCTCGTCTGCCGCGCGAGAATCGCGTGTACCATTCGGTCGATCGAGTACTCAGCGAACGCATATTTGGTCACCCTTCCGAAGAGATCACAGGAAAGAAACTTAGGCGTAAATATGAGAAACATAACTCCATATTGTCCAAAAAGATGAGGTTTCCAACGCTTACCGGTTACGCACACCTATATATATTCCACCAAATGCCTCATTTTAATGAGCAGCGCATCTATATGCTGCAAATATCGATGGTCATTTGATCACCATCCTGAGAAAATTGCACCTAGTGCCTCGTCATAGGCGAATCAGATATGTTCTTCTATCGAGGGATGAACAATGCATATCTGGAAATAAGATATGCCTGCGATCTCGGAATATAGAATGTCACCCTATACATAGACGTCGTACTGATGACAAACAAATCTCGTGTGTCCTTCGGTATATGGTTGACTTGATGCACATTTGCCCGCCATCCGTCCCCAGTCACGTACTCCTAGAGCTCACGGAAAACAAACTTAGTGCCTAATTAAGAAACTTAACTCCATCAAGCTTGAAAGAGGTGATTTTGGCGATGGACCAGATGCCCTGATATCTCAACCCTCGTCGTGTGAACGTATTTCATGCGTTCTAAAAGAGACTTCGCAGGTGAATCTCAAATATACTTCGGTCGATGGATGACGTGATGCTCCTTTGGTCACTGTCCCTCTCCTATCATGTTTGTTGAGAGATTTTGCAGCGTCGAGTACCAACCTGAAATATACGGAATGGTCTCATATCATGGGATGTTTGCTTAATAAGCGTTCGCATTTGGAAATGCTGAAGCAAGGGGCAAAAAGAAAAAGAAACTTAGTGAAGAAAATTGAGGAACTTAACGTGATAGGACTCAAAACTGGAATTAGGCAACACTCGTGTGCCGCGGTAGAATCACGTGTACCATTCGGCTCAGAAAGAGGAGATTTACAACGCTCGCCGGTGACGCACA
>NC_041391.1:155694057-155696792 GCF_002162155.2 Triticum dicoccoides
TTCCACCTAGTGGCTCATTTTAATCAGCAGCGGATCTAGGCGCGAAAACCAGAAAGAAACTTAGTGAAGAAGATTGAGAAAGTTAACACGATAGAGCTCGAAATTGGAATTAGGCAACGCTCATCTGCTGCGGGAGAATCGCGTGTACCATTCGGTCGATCGAGTGTTCAGCGAACGCATATTTGGTCACCCTTCCGGAGAGATCGCGGGAAAGAAACTTAGGTGTAAATATGAGAAACTTAACTCCATATTGCCCAAAAAGATGAGGTTTCCAACGCTCACCGGTTATGCACACCTATATATATTCCACCTAATGCCTCATTTTAATGAGCAGCGCATCTATATGCTGCATATATCAATGGTCATTTGATCACCATCCTTCTCCTCTCGCACTGGTTGAGAGATTTTACCTTGTCATGAGAAAATTGCACCTAGTGCCTTGTCATAGGCGAATCAGATATGTTCTTCTATCGAGGGATGAACAATGCATATCTGGAAATCAGATATGCCTGCGATCTCGGAATATAGAATGTCACCCTATACGTAGATGTCATACTGATGACAAACAAATCTCGTGTATCCTTCGGTATATTGCTGACTCAATGCAAATTTTCCCGCAATCCGTCCCCAGTCACGTACTCCTAGAGCTCACGAAAAACAAACTTAGTGCCTAATTAGGAAACTTAACTCCATCAAGCTTGAAAGAGGTGATTTTGGCGATGGACCTGATGCCCTCGTATCTCAACCTCGTCGCGTGAACGTATTTCATGCTTTCTAAAAAAGACTTCGCATGTGAATCTCAAATATACTTCGGTCGATGGATGATGTGATGCTCCTTTGGTCACTGTCCCTCTCCTCTCATGTTTGTTGAGAGATTTTGTAGCGTCGAGTACCAACCTGAAATATACGCAATGATCTCTTATCATGAGATGTTTGCTTAATAAGCATTCGTATTTGGAAATGCTGAAGCAAGGGGCAAAATCATAAAAAACTTAGTGAACAAAATTGAGGAACTTGACATGATAGGGCTCAAAATTCGAATTAGGCAACCCTCGTGTGCCGCGGGAGAATCACGTGTACCATTCGGCTCAAAAAGAGGAGGTTTACAACGCTCGCCGGTGACGCACACCTATATATATATATATATATATATATATATATATATATATATATATATATATATATATATATATATATATATATATATATATATATATATTCCACCAAGTGGCTCATTTTAATGAGCAGTGCATCTAGGCGAGAAAACTAGAAAGAAACGTAGTGAAGAAGATAGAGAAACTTAACACGATAGAGCTCGAAATTGGAATTAGGCAACGCTCGTCTGCCGTGGGAGAATCGCGTGTACCATTCGATCGATTGAGTATTCAGCGAACGCATATTTGGTCACCCTTCCGAAGAGATCACGGGAAAGAAACTTAGGTGTAAATATGAGAAACTTAACTCCATATTGCCCAAAATAATGAGGTTTCCAACGCTCACTGGTTACGCCCACCTATATATATTCCACCTAATGCCTCATTTTAACGAGCAGCGCATCTATATGCTGCAAATATCGATGGTCATTTAATCACCATCCGTCTCCTCTCGCACTGGTTGAGAGATTTTGCCTTGTCATGAGAAAAATTCACCTAGTGCCTTGTCATAGGCGAATCTGATATGTTCTTCTATCCAGGGTTGGACAATGCACATCTGGAAACCACCCCTCTCCCATCACCTGCTCAATAGAGGTTATGACAAAGGAACTTAGTGCTAAAATTGAGAAACTAAACTACAAGGGAGCTCGACAGAGGTGATTTTAGTAGCAACCCCCAATAGACGGGTATCTATGTCTAGTAAGTGGTCTAATATATTATGCAAGGGAAGTGCTGGGATTGCATTATTTTCGTGAGGTAAGAATTTCGGGTCCCTGAAGTGAGCAACGTATGTATATGTCTGCGAGCTTGAATATAGAATGTTTCTTTATACGTAGACATCATACTTATGACAAACAAATCTCGTGTATCCTTCGGTATATGGCTGACTCGGTGCACATTTGCCCGCAATCCATCCCCTGTCACGTACTCCTAGAGCTCATGGAAAACAAACTTAGTGCCTAACTAGGAAACTTAACTCCATCAAGCTCGAAAGAGGTGATTTTGGCGATGGACCTGATGCCCTCATATCTCAACCCTCGTCGTGCGAACCTATTTCATGAATTCTAAAAAAGACTTCGCAGGTGAATCTGAACTCAAATATACTTCGGTCGATGGATGACGCGATGCTCCTTTGGTCACTATCCCTCTCCTCTCATGTTTGTTGAGAGATTTTGCAATGGCGAGTACCAACCTGAAATATACACAACGGTCTCTTATCATGAGGTGTTGGTTTAATAAGCATTCGCTTTTGGAAATGCTGAAGCAAGGCGCAAAAATCAGAAAGAAACTTAGTGAAGCATATTTAGAAACTTAACATGAAAGGTCTCGAAATTGGAATTAGACAATGCTCGTCTGCCACTGGAGAATCAAGTGTGCCATTCGGTTGAACAAGGAGTCCTCGAACGCATATTTGGTGACCCTTCCGTAGAGCTCACGGGAAAGAAACTTAAGGCTAAATATGAGAAACTTAACACCATATGGCTCAGAAAGAGGAGGTTTACAACGCTCTGCGGTGATGCACACCTATATATATATATATATATATATATATATATATATATATATATATATATATATATA
>NC_041391.1:155697041-155797632 GCF_002162155.2 Triticum dicoccoides
CAATGGGAGAAAAAATACCACACGCTCTTAATTTACAAAAAATGTTCTATAATCTGAGAATTTGTAGCTATTTCTTAAATACATGAAGAGTTAAAAAAGTTGTTAAAAAGATACATGATTATTTAATCATAAATAGAGATATTTTTATCTGAAAAGGAACATTTTTTATGGTCTCATATTGACGCAGGTACTTGCGCCTCTATTTCATCACTATTTCTTGCCATACATGTCACAGATATTGGTCCCTATTTCATCACTATTTATTTTATCAAACTTGTCTTTTATTTTATTTTTTTTCATGCATGCCTCCTTTTTACTTTTTCGTGCATGCATTCTTTTTCTTCTTCTTATATATAGGAGAATAGCGCAACATCTCATCTTTATCGGATCTCTGCATTTTCTCTTTTATTTATTTTATAGCTGACATCCCATCTTTGTTTGGTCCTTTTATTTCTTGTCATGCATGTACTTAATTATTGGTCTCTCTAACAAATTTATCTTCAATTTGATGTCCAATCCTGAATCAGTAACGGTATGAAAAAAAGCATTTGGAGTTAACAAACCTGAATCTGAATCGGTACCGGTATGAAAAAAAACGGATAATGCATTGTTGTTAAAATTGCAGCCTAGATAATATTTTTAAAACTGTTAACAGGTAAAATAACATCATATTTAGATTCTGCATATTTTTCTAATCAAATTTCATATATAATATGTTAAATTTGGAGTTACGGTTTAAAAGATATGAGTATTTTAAAAAACATTTGATATGTACTACAGGTTTAATGTCAGAAACATCAGGGGTTTTCCTACAAAATAGCATGACGGACTAAGAATACCTATTTCTTTTATTAGTAGGTATATATATATATATATATATATATATATATATATATATATATATATATTCCACCTAGTGCCTCAATTTTAATGAGCAGCGCTTCCGCATCTAGGCCCGAAAATCAGAAAGAAACTTGGCGAATAACATAGAGAAACTTAACACGATAGAGCTCGAAATTGGAATTAGGCAACGCTCTTCTGCCTCAGGAGAATGGCGTGTACCATTCGGTCGATCGAGGAGTCGGCGAAAGCATATTTGGTCACCCTTATATAGAGCTCACGGGAAAGAAACTTAGGTGTAAATATGAGAAACTTAACTCCATATTGCTCAAAAAGAGGGGGTTTCCAACGCTCACTGGTTACGCACACACACCTATATATATTCCACCTGGTGCCTCATTTTAACGAGTAGCGCATCTATATGCTGCAAATATTGATGGTCATTTGATCACCATCAGTCTCCTCTCGCACTGGTTGAGAGATTTTGCCTTGTCGTGAGAAAATTTCACCTAGTGCCTTGTCATAGGCGAATCTGATATGTTCTTCTATCGAGGGTTGGACAATGCACATCTGGAAACCACCCCTCTCCCATCACATGCTCAATAGAGGCTATGACAAAGGAACTTAGTGCTCAAATTGAGAAACTAAACTACAAGTGAGCTCGACAGAGGTGATTTTAGTAGCAACTCCCCATAGACGGGTATCTCAGTCCTCATTGTATGTATCTATGTCTAGTAAGTGGTCTAATATGTTATGCAAGGGAAGTGGTGGGATTGGATTATTTTCGTGAGGTAAGAATTCTGGGTCCCTGAAGTGAGCAACGTATGTATATGTCTCCGAGCTCGGAATATAGAATATCACCTTATATGTAGATGTGTACTGATGATAAACAAATCTGGTGTATCCTTTGGTATATGGCTGACTCGGTGCACATTTGCCCGTAATCCATCCACCGTCACGTACTCCTAGAGCTCACGGAAAACAAACTTAGTGCCTAACTAGGAAACTTAACTCCATCATCTCGAAATAGGTGATTTTGGCGATGGACCTGATGCCCTCATATCTCAACCCTCGCCGTGCGAACGTATTTCATGCATTCTAAAATGACTTCGCAGGTGAATCTGAACTCAAATATACTTCGGTCGATGGATGACGCGATGCTCCTTTGGTCACTATCCCTCTCCTCTCGTGTTTGTTGAGAGATTTTGCAACGGCGAGTACCGACCTGAAATATACACAATGGTCTGTTATCATGAGGTGTTGGTTTAATAAGCATTCGCATTTGGAAATGCTGAAGCAAGGCGCAAAAATCAGAAAGAAACTTAGTGAAGGAAATTTAGAAACATAACATGAAAGGGCTTGAAATATGCACATCTGGAAACCACCCCTCTCCCATCACCTGCTCAATAGAGGTTATGACAAAGGAACTTAGTGCTAAAATTGAGAAACTAAACTACAAGGGAGCTCGACAGAGGAGATTTTAGTAGGAACACCCGATAGACGCGTATCTCAGTCCTTATTGGATGTATCTGTGTCTAGTAAGTGGTAAATATATTATGCAAGGGAAGTGGTGGGATTGGATTATTTTCATGAGGTAAGAATTCCGGGTCCCTGAAGTGAGCAACGTATGCATATGTCTGCGAGCTCGGAATATAGAATGTCACCTTATACGTAGATGTCGTAATGATGACAAAAAAATCTCGTGTATCCTTCGGTATATGGCTGACTCGGTGCACATTTGCCCGCAATCCATCCCCCGTCACGTACTCCTAGAGCTCATGGAAAATAAACTTAGTGCCTAACTAGGAAACCAAACTCCATCTAGCTCGAAAGAGGTGATTTTGGCGATTGACCTGATGCCGTCATATCTCAACCCTCGTCGTGCGAACGTATTTCATGCATTCTAAAAAGACTTCGAAGGTGAATCTGAACTCAAATATACTTCGGCCGATGGATGACGCGATGCTCCTTTGGTCACTATGCCTCTCCTCTCATGTTTGTTGAGATATTTTGCAATGGCGAGTACCGACCTGAAATATACACAACGGTATCTTATCATGAGGTGTTGGTTTAATAAGCATTCGCTTTTGGAAATGCTGAAGCAAGGCGCAAAAATCAGAAAGAAACTTAGTGAAGCATATTTAGAAACTTAACATGAAAGGTCTCGAAATTGGAATTAGACAATACAAGTCTGGCACTGGAGAATCAAGTGTGCCATTCGGTTGAACGAGGAGTCCTCGAACGCATATTTGGTGACCCTTCCGTAGAGATCACGGGAAAGAAAGTTAAGGCTAAATATGAGAAACTTAACACCATATGGCTCAGAAAGAGGAGGTTTACAACGCTCTCCGGTGACGCACACCTATATATATATATATATATATATATATATATATATATATATATATATATATATATATATATATATATATTCCACCTAGTGCCTCAATTTTAATGAGCAGCACTTCCGCATCTAGGCGCGAAAATCAGAAAGAAACTTAGCGAATAACATAGAGAAACTTAACACGATAGAGCTCGAAATTGGAATTAGGCAACGCTCTTCTGCCTCAGGAGAATGGCGTGTACCATTCGGTCGATCGAGGAGTCGGCGAAAGCATATTTGGTCACCCTTATATAGAGCTCACGGGAAAGAAACTTAGGTGTAAATATGAGAAACTTAACTCCATATTGCTCAAAAAGAGGGGGTTTCCAACGCTCACCGGTTACGCACACACACCTATATATATTCCACCTGGTGCCTCATTTTAATGAGTAGCGCATCTATATGCTGCAAATATCGATGCTCATTTGATCACCATCAGTCTCCTCTCGCACTGGTTGAGAGATTTTGCCTTGTCGTGAGAAAATTTCACCTAGTGCCTTGTCATAGGCGAATCTGATATGTTCTTCTATCGAGGGTTGGACAATGCACATCTGGAAACCACCCCTCTCCCATCACATGCTCAATAGAGGCTATGACAAAGGAACTTAGTGCTCAAATTGAGAAACTAAACTACAAGTGAGCTCGACAGAGGTGATTTTAGTAGCAACGCCCGATAGACGGGTATCTCAGTCCTCATTGTATGTATCTATGTCTAGTAAGTGGTCTAATATATATTTTGCAAGGGAAGTGGTGGGATTGGATTATTTTCGTGAGGTAAGAATTCTGGGTCCCTGAAGTGAGCAACGTATGTATATGTCTGCGAGCTCAGAATATTGAATGTCACCTTATATGTAGACGTGTACTGATGATAAACAAATCTTGTGTATCCTTCGGTATATGGCTGACTCGGTGCACATTTGCCCGTAATCCATCCCCCGTCATGTCCTCCTAGAGCTCACGGAAAACAAACTTAGTGCCTAACTAGGAAACTTAACTCCATCAACTCCAAATAGGTGATTTTGACGATGGACCAGATGCCCTCATATCTCAACCCTCGCCATGCGAACGTATTTCATGCATTCTAAAAAGACTTCGCAGGTGAATCTGAACTCAAATATACTTCGGTCGATGGATGACGCGATGCTCCTTTGGTCACTATCCCTCTCCTCTCATGTTTGTTGAGAGATTTTGCAACGGCGAGTACCGACCTGAAATATACACAATGGTCTATTATCATGAGGTGTTGGTTTAATAAGCATTCGCATTAGGAAATGCTGAAGCAAGGCGCAAAAATCAGAAAGAAACTTAGTGAAGGAAATTTAGAAACTTAACATGAAAGGGCTTGAAATATGCACATCTGGAAACCACCCCTCTCCCATCACCTGCTCAATAGAGGTTATGACAAAGGAACTTAGTGCTAAAATTGAGAAACTAAACTACAAGGGAGCTCGACAGAGGAGATTTTAGTAGGAACACCCGATAGACGGGTATCTCAGTCCTTATTGGATGTATCTGTGTCTAGTAAGTGGTAAATATATTATGCAAGGGAAGTGGTGGGATTGGATTATTTTCGTGAGGTAAGAATTCCGGGTCCCTGAAGTGAGCAACGTATGGATATGTCTGCGAGCTCGGAATATAGAATGTCACCTTATACGTAGACGTCGTAATGATGACAAAAAAATCTCGTGTATCCTTCGGTATATGGCTGACTCGGTGCACATTTGCCCGCAATCCATCCCCCGTCACGTACTCCTAGAGCTCATGGAAAATAAACTTAGTGCCTAACTAGGAAACCTAACTCCATCTAGCTCGAAAGAGGTGATTTTGGTGATTAACCTGATGCCGTCATATCTCAACCCTCGTCGTGCGAACGTATTTCATGCATTCTAAAAAAGACTTCGAAGGTGAATCTGAACTCAAATATACTTCGGTCGATGGATGACGCGATGCTCCTTTGGTCAATATGCCTCACCTCTCATGTTTGTTGACAGATTTTGCAAAGGCGAGTACCGACCTGAAATATACACAACGGTATCTTATCATGAGGTGTTGGTTTAATAAGCATTCGCTTTTGGAAATGCTGAAGCAAGGCGCAAAAATCAGAAAGAAACTTAGTGAAGCATATTTAGAAACTTAACATGAAAGGTCTCGAAATTGGAATTAGATAATGCAAGTCTGGCACTGGAGAATCAAGTGTGCCATTCGGTTGAACGAGGAGTCCTCGAACGCATATTTGGTGACCCTTCCGTAGAGATCACGGGAAAGAAAGTTAAGGCTAAATATGAGAAAATTAACACCATATGGCTCAGAAAGAGGAGGTTTACAACGCTCTCCGGTGATCCACACCTATATATATATATATATATATATATATATATATATATATATATATATATATTCCACCTAGTGCCTCAATTTTAATGAGCAGCGCTTCCGCATCTAGGCGCGAAAATCAGAAAGAAACTTAGCGAATAACATAGAGAAACTTAACACGATAGAGCTCGAAATTGGAATTAGGCAACGCTCTTCTGCCTTAGGAGAATGTCGTGTACCATTCGGTCGATCGAGGAGTCGGCGAAAGCATATTTGGTCACCCTTATATAGAGCTCACGGGAAAGAAACTTAGGTGTAAATATGAGAAACTTAACTCCATATTGCTCAAAAAGAGGGGGTTTCCAATGCTCACTGGTTACGCACACACACCTATATATATTCCACCTGGTGCCTCATTTTAACGAGTAGCGCATCTATATGCTGCAAATATCGATGGTCATTTGATCACCATCAGTCTCCTCTCGCAGTGGTTGAGAGATTTTGCCTTGTCGTGAGAAAATTTCACCTAGTGCCTTGTCATAGGCGAATCTGATATGTTCTTCTATCGAGGGTTGGACAATGCACATCAGGAAACCACCCGTCTCCCATCACATGCTCAATAGAGGCTATGACAAAGGAACTTAGTGCTCAAATTGAGAAACTAAACTACAAGTGAGCTCGACAGAGGTGATTTTAGTAGCAACTCCCGATAGACGGGTATCTCAGTCCTCATTGTACGTATCTATGTCTAGTAAGTGGTCTAATATATTATGCAAGGGAAGTGGTGGGATTGGATTATTTTCGTGAGGTAAGAATTCTGGGTCCCTGAAGTGAGCAACGTATGTATATGTCTGCGAGCTCGGAATATAGAATGTCACCTTATATGTAGATGTGTACTGATGATAAACAAATCTTGTGTATCCTTCGATATATGGCTGACTCAGTGCACATTTGCCCGTAATCCATCCCCCGTCACGTACTCCTAGAGCTCACGGAAAACAAACTTAGTGCCTAACTAGGAAACTTCCATCAACTCGAAAGAGGTGATTTTGGCGATGGACCTGATGCCTTCATATCTCAACCCTCGCCGTGCGAACGTATTTCATGGATTCTAAAAATATTTCGCAGGTGAATCTGAACTCAAATATACTTCGGTCGATGGATGACGCGATGCTCCTTTGGTCACTATCCCTCTCCTCTCATGTTTGTTGAGAGATTTTGCAACGGCGAGTACCGACCTGAAATATACACAATGGTCTCTTATCATGAGGTGTTGCTTTAATAAGCATTCGCATTTGGAAATGCTGAAGCAAGGTGCAAAAATCAGAAAGAAACTTAGTGAAGGAAATTTAGAAACTTAACATGAAAGGGCTCGAAATATGCAAATCTGGAAACCACCCCTCTCCCATCACCTGCTCAATAGAGGTTATGACAAAGGAACTTAGTGCTAAAATTGAGAAATTAAACTACAAGGGAGCTCGACATAGGAGATTTTAGTAGCAACACCCGATAGACAGGTATCTCAGTCCTCATTGGATGTATCTGTGTCTAGTAAGTGGTAAATATATTATGCAAGGGAAGTGGTGGGATTGGATTATTTTCGTGAGATAAGAATTCCTGGTCCCTGAAGTGAGCAACGTATGCATATGTCTGCGAGCTCGGAATATAGAATGTCACCTTATACGTAGACGTCGTAATGATGACAAACAAATCTCGTGTATCCTTCGGTATATGGCTGACTCGGTGCACATTTGCCCGCAATCCATCCCCCGTCACGTACTCCTAGAGCTCATGGAAAACAAACTTAGTGCCTAACTAGGAAACCTAACTCCATCAAGCTCGAAAGAGGTGATTTTGGCGATGGACCTGATGCCGTCATATCTCAACCCTCGTCGTGCGAACGTATTTCACGCATTCTAAGAAAGACTTCGAAGGTGAATCTGAACTCAAATATACATCGGTCGATGGATGACGCGATGCTCCTTTGGTCACTATGCCTCTCCTCTCATGTTTGTTGAGAGATTTTGCAATGGTGAGTACCGACCTGAAGTATACACAACGGTCTCTTATCATGAGGTGTTGGTTTAATAAGCATTCGCTTTTGGAAATGCTGAAGCAAGGCGCAAAAATCAGAAAGAAACTTACTGAAGCATATTTAGAAACTTAACATGAAAGGTCTCGAAATTGGAATTAGACAATGCTTGTCTGGCACTGGAGAATCAAGTGTGCCATTCGGTTGAATGAGGAGTGCTCGAACGCATATTTGGTGTCCCTTCCGTAGAGCTCACGGGAAAGAAACTTAAGGCTAATATGAGAAACTTAACACCATATGGCTCAGAAAGAGGAGGTTTACAACGCTCTCCGGTGACGCACACCTATATATATATATATATATATATATATATATATATATATATATATATATATATATATATATTCCACCTAGTGCCTCAATTTTAATGAGCAGCGCTTCGGCATAAAGGCGCGAAAATTAGAAAGAAATTTAGCGAATAACATAGAGAAACTTAACATGATAGAGCTCGAAAGTGCAATTAGGCAACGCTCTTCTGCCTCAGGAGAATGGTGTGTACCATTCGGTCGATCGAGCAGTCGGCCAAAGCATATTTGGTCACCCTTATATAGAGCTCACAGGAAAGAAACTTAGGTGTAAATATGAGAAACTTAACTCCATATTGCTCAAAAAGAGGGGGTTTCCAACGCTCACCGGTTACGCACATACACCTATATATATTCCACCTGGTGCCTCATTTTAATGATTAGCGCATCTATATGCTGCAAATATCGATGGTCAGTTGATCACCATCAGTCTCCTCTCGCACTGGTTGAGAGATTTTGCCTTGTCGTGAGAAAATTTCACCTAGTGCCTTGTCATAGGCGAATCTGATATGTTCTTCTATCGAGGGTTGGACAATGCACATCTGGAAACCACCCCTCTCCCATCACATGCTCAATAGGGGCTATGACAAAGGAACTTAGTGCTCAAATTGAGAAACTAAGCTACAAGTGAGCTTGACAGAGGTGATTTTACTAGCAACTCCCGATAGACGGGTATCTCAGTCCTCATTGTATGTATCTATGTCTATTAAGTGGTCTAATATATTATGCAAGGGAAGTGGTGGGATTGGATTATTTTCGTGAGGTAAGAATTCTGGGTCCCTGAAGTGAGCAACATATGTATACGTCTGCGAGCTCGGAATATAGAATGTCACATTATATGTAGACGTGTACTGATGATAAACAAATCTTGTGTATCCTTCGGTATATGGCTGACTCGGTGCACATTTGCCCGTAATCCATTGCCCGTCACGTACTCCAAGAGCTCACAGAAAACAAACTTAGTGCCTAACTAGGAAACTTAACTCCATCAACTCGAAAGAGGTGATTTTGGCGATGGACCTGATGCCCTCATATCTCAACCCTCGCCGTGCGAAGGTATTTCATGCATTCTAAAAAGACTTTGCAGGTGAATCTGAACTCAAATATACTTCGGTCGATGGATGACGCGATGCTCCTTTGGTCACTATCCCTCTCCTCTCATGTTTGTCGAGAGATTTTGCAACGGCGAGTACCGACCTGAAATATACACAATGGTCTCTTATCATGAGGTGTTGGTTTAATAAGCATTCGCATTTGGAAATGCTGAAGCAAGGCGCAAAAATCAGAAAGAAACTTAGTGAAGGAAATTTAGAAACTTAACATGAAAGGGCTCGAAATATGCACATCTGGAAACCACCCCTCTCCCATCACCTGCTCAATAGAGGTTATGACAAAGGAACTTAGTGCTAAAATTGAGAAACTAAACTACAAGGGAGCTCGACAGAGGAGATTTTAGTAGCAACACCCGATAGACGGGTATCTCAGTCCTCATTTGATGTATCCCTGTCTAGTAAGTGGTAAATATATTATGCAAGGGAAGTGGTGGGATTGGATTATTTTCGTGAGATAAGAATTCCGGGTCCCTGAAGTGAGCAACGTATGCATATGTCTCCGAGCTCGGAATATAGAATGTCACCTTATACATAGACATCGTAATGATGACAAACAAATCTCGTGTATCCTTCGGTATATGGCTGACTCGGTGCACATTTGCCCGCAATCCATCCCCCGTCACGTACTCCTAGAGCTCATGGAAAACAAACTTAGTGCCTAACTAGGAAACCTAACTCCATCAAGCTCGAAAGAGGTGATTTTGGCGATGGACCTGATGCCGTCATATCTCAACCCTCGTTGTGCGAACGTATTTCATGCATTCTAAAAAAGACTTCGAAGGTGAATCTGAACTCAAATATACTTCGGTCGATGGATGACGCGATGCTCCTTTGGTCACTATGCCTCTCCTCTCATGTTTGTTGATAGATTTTGCAACGGCGAGTACCAACCTGAAATATACACAACGGTCTCTTATCATGAGGTGTTGGTTTAATAAGCATTCGCTTTTGGAAATGATGAAGCAAGGCGCAAAAATCAGAAAGAAACTTAGTGAAGCGTATTTAGAAACTTAACATGAAAGGTCTCGAAATTGGAATTAGACAATGCTCGTCTGGCACTGGAGAATCAAGTGTGCCATTCGGTTGAATGAGGAGTCCTCGAACGCATATTTGGTGTCCCTTCCCTAGAGCTCATGGGAAAGAAACTTAAGGCTAATATGAGAAACTTAACACCATATGGCTCAGAAAGAGGAGGTTTACAACGCTCTCCGGTGATGCACACCTATATATATATATATTATCCACCTAGTGCCTCAATTTTAATGAGCAGCGCTTGGGCATAAAGGCGCGAAAATCAGAAAGAAACTTAGCGAATAACATAGAGAAACTTAACACGATAGAGCTCGAAAGTGGAATTAGGAAACGCTCTTCTGCCTCAGGAGAATGGTGTGTACCATTCGGTCGATCGAGGAGTCGGCGAAAGCATATTTGGTCACCCTTATATAGAGCTCACAGGAAAGAACCTTAGGTGTAAATATGAGAAACTTAAATCCATATTGCTCAAAAAGAGGGGGTTTCCAACGCTCACCGGTTACGCACATACACCTTATATATTCCACCTGGTGCCTCATTTTAACGAGCAGCGCATCTATATGCTGCAAATATCGATGGTCATTTCATCACCATCAGTCTCCTCTCGCACTGGTTGAGAGATTTTGCCTTGTCGTGAGAAAATTTCACCTAGTGCCTTGTCATAGGAGAATCTGATATGTTCTTCTATCGAGGGTTGGACAATGCACATCTAGAAACCACCCCTCTCCCATCTCCTGCTCAATAGAGGTTATGACAAAGGAAATTAGTGCAAAAATTGAGAAACTAAACTCCCGATAGACGGGTATCTCAGTCCTCATTGTATGTATCTATGTCTAGTAAGTGGTCTAATATATTATGCAAGGGAAGTGGTGGGCTTGGATTATTTTCGTGAGGTAAGAATTACGGGTCCCTGAAGTGAGAAACGTATCTATATGTCTGCGAGCTCGGAATATAGAATGTCACCTTATACGTAGACGTCGTACCGATGACAAACAAATCTCGTGTATCCTTCGGTATATGGCTGACTCGGTGCACATTTGCCCGTAATCCATCCCCCGTCACGTACTCCAAGAGCTAACAGAAAACAAACTTAGTGCCTAACTAGGAAACTTAACTCCATCAACTCGAAAGAGGTGATTTTGGCGATGGACCTGATGCCCTCATATCTCAACCCTCGCCGTGCGAACGTATTTCATGCATTCTAAAAAGACTTTGCAGGTGAATCTGAACTCAAATATACTTCGGTCGATGGATGACGCGATGCTCCTTTGGTCACTATCCCTCTCCTCTCATGTTTGTTGAGAGATTTTGCAATGGCGAGTACCGACCTGAAATATACACAATGGTCTCTTATCATGAGGTGTTGGTTTAATAAGCATTCGCATTTGGAAATGCTGAAGCAAGGCGCAAAAATCAGAAAGAAACTTAGTGAAGGAAATTTAGAAACTTAACATGAAAGGGCTCGAAATATGCACATCTGGAAACCACCCCTCTCCCATCACCTTCTCAATAGAGGTTATGACAAAGGAACTTAGTGCTAAAATTGAGAAACTAAACTACAAGGGAGCTAGACAGAGGAGATTTTAGTAGCGACACCCGATAGACGGGTATCTCAGTCCTCATTGGATGTATCTGTGTCTAGTAAGTGGTAAATATATTATGCAAGGGAAGTGGTGGGATTGGATTATTTTCGTGAGATAAGAATTCCGGGTCCCTGAAGTGAGCAACGTATGCATATGTCTGCGAGCTCGGAATATAGAATGTCACCTTATACATAGACATCGTAATGATGACAAACAAATCTCGTGTATTCTTCGGTATATGGCTGACTCGGTGCACATTTGCCCGCAATCCATCCCCCGTCACGTACTCCTAGAGCTCACGGAAAACAAACTTAGTGCCTAACTAGGAAACTTAACTCCATCAAGCTCGAAAGAGGTGATTTTGGCGATAGACCTGATGCCCTCATATCTCAACCCTCGTCGTGCGAACGTATTTCGTGCATTCTAAAAAAGACTTCGCAGGTGAATCTGAACTCAAATATACTTCGGTTGATGGATGACGCGATGCTCCTTTGGTCACTATGGCTGTCCTCTCATGTTTGTTGAGAGATTTTGCAACGGCGAGTACCGACCTGAAATATACACAACGGTCTCTTATCATGAGGTGTTGGTTTAATAAGCATTCGCTTTTGGAAATGCTGAAGCAAGGCGCAAAAATCAGAAAGAAGCTTAGTGAAGCAAATTTAGAAACTTAACATGAAAGGGCTCGAAATATGCACATCTGGAAACCACCCCTCTCCCATCACCTGTTCAATAGAGGTTATGACAAAGGAACTTAGTGCTAAAATTGAGAAACTAAACTACAAGGGAGCTCGACAGAGGTGATTTTAGTACCAACACCCGATAGACGGGTATCTCAGTCCTTATTGGATGTATCTATGTCTAGTAAGTGGTCTAATATATTATGCAAGGGAAGTGGTGGGATTGGACTATTTTCATGAGGTAAGAATTCCGTGTCCCTGAAGTGAGAAACATATGCATATATGTCTGCAAGCTCGGAATATAGAATGTCACCTTATACGTAGATGTCGTACCGATGACAAACAAATCTCGTGTATCCTTTGGTAGATGGCTTACTCGATGAAGATTTGCCCGCAATCCATCCCCCGTCACGTACTCCTAGAGCTCACGGAAAACAAACTTAGTGCCTAACTAGGAAACTTAACTACATCAAGCTCGAAAGAATTGATTTTGGCGATGGACCTAATGCCCTCATATCTCAACCCTCGTCGTGCGAACGTATTTCATGCATTCTAAAAAAGACTTCGCAGGTGAACCTGAACTCAAATATACTTCGGTCGATGGATGACGCGATGTTCCTTTGGTCACTATGCCTCTCCTCTCATGTTTGTTGAGATATTTTGCAACGGCGAGTACCGACCTGAAATATACACAACGGTCTCTTATCATGAGGTGTTGGTTTAATAAGCATTCGCATTTGGAAATGCTGAAGCAAGGCGCAAAAATCAGAAAGAAACTTAGTGAAGCAAATTTAGAAACTTAACATGAAAGGCTCGAAGTATGCACGTCTGGAAACCACCCCTCTCCCATCACCTGCTCAATAGAGGTTATGACAAAGGAACTTAGTGATAAAATTGAGAAACTAAACTACAAGGGAGCTCGAAAGAGGTGATTTTAGTAGCAACACCCGATAGACGGGTATCTCAGTCCTCATTGGATGTATCTATGTCTAGTAAGTGGTCTAATATATTATGCAAGGGAAGTGGTGGGATTGGATTATTTTTGTGAGGCAAGAATTCCGGGTCCCTGAAGTCAGAAACGTATCTATATCTCTGCGAGCTCGGAATATAGAATGTCACCTTATACGTAGACGTCGTATCGATGACAAACAAATCTCGTGTATCCTTTGGTACATGGCTGACTCGGTGCACATTTTCCCGCAATCCATCCCCCATCACGTACTCCTAGAGCTCATGGAAAACAAACTTAGTGCCTAACTAGGAAACTTAACTCCATCAAGCTCGAAAGAGGTGATTTTGGCGATGGACCTGATGCCCTCATATCTCAACCTCGTCGTGCGAACGAATTTCATGCATTCGAAAAAAGACTTCGCAGGTGAATCTGAACTCAAATATACTTCGGTCGACGGATGACGTGATGCTCCTTTGGTCACCATGCCTCTCCTCTCATGTTTGTTGACAGATTTTGCAACGGCGAGTACCGACCTGAAATATACACAGCGGTCTCTTATCATGAGGTGTTGGTTTAATAAGCATTCGCATTTGGAAATGCTGAAGCAAGGCGCAAAAATTAGAAAGAAACTTAGTGAAGCAAATTTAGAAACTTAACATGAAAGGGCTCGAAGTATGCACATCTGGAAACCACCCCTCTCCCATCACCTGCTCAATAGAGGTTATGACAAAGGAACTTAGTGCTACAATTGAGAAACTAAACTACAAGGGAGCTCGACAGAGGTGATTTTAGTAGCAACACCCGATAGACGGGTATCTCAGTCCTCATTGGATGTATCTATGTCTAGTAAGTGGTCTAATATATTATGCAAGGGAAGTGGTGGGATTGGATTATTTTCGTGAGGTAAGAATTCCGGGTCCCTGAAGTGAGAAACGTATGCATATGTCTATGAGCTAGGAATATAGATTGTCACCTTATACGTAGACGTCGTACCATTGACAAACAAATCTCGTGTATCCTTCGGTACATGGCTGACTCGGTGCACATTTGACCGCAATCCATCCCCCATCACGTACTCCTAGAGCTCATGGAAAACAAACTTAGTGCCTAACGAGGAAACTTAACTCCATCAAGCTCGAAAGAGGTGATTTTGGCGATGGACCTGATGCCCTCATATCTCAACCCTCGTCGTGCGAACGTATTTCATGCATTCTAAAAAAGACTTCGCAGGTGAATCTGAACGCAAATATACTTCGGTCGATGGATGACGCGATGCTCCTTTGGTCACTATGCCTCTCCTCTCATGTTTGTTGAGAGATTTTGCAATGGCGAGTACCGACCTGAAATATACACAGCGGTCTCTTATCATGAGATGTTGGTTTAATAAGCATTCGCATTTAGAAATGCTGAAGCAAGGTGCAAAAATCAGAAAGAAGCGTAGTGAAGCAAATTTAGAAACTTAACATGAAAGGGCTCGAAATATGCACATCTGGAAAGCACCCCTCTCCCATCACCTGCTCAATAGAGGTTATGACAAAGGAACTTAGTGCTAAAATTGAGAAACTAAACTACAAGAGAGCTCGACACAGGTGATTTTAGTAGCAACACCCGATAGACGGGTATCTCAGTCCTCATTGGATGTATCTATGTCTAGTAAGTGGTCTAATATATTATGCAAGGGAAGTGGTGGGATTGGATTATTTTCGAGAGGTAAGAATTCCGGGTCCCTCAAGTGGGAAACGTATCTATATGTCTGCGAGCTCGGAATATAGAATGTCACCTTATACGTAGACGTCGTACCGATGACAAACAAATCTCGTGTATCCTTCGGTACACGGCTGACTCGGTGCACATTTGCCCCGCAATCCATCCCCCATCACATACTCCTAGAGCTCATGGAAAACAAACTTAGTGCCTAACTAGGAAACTTAACTCCATCAAGCTCGAAAGAGGTGATTTTGGCGATGGACCTGATGCCCTCATATCTCAACCCTCGTCGTGCGAACGTATTTCATGCATTCTAAAAAAGACTTCGCAGGTGAATCTGAACTCAAATATATTTCGGTCGATGGATGACGCGATGCTCTTTTGGTCACTATGCCTCTCCTCTCATGTTTGTTGAGAGATTTTGCAACGGCGAGTACCGACCTGAAATATACACAGCGGTCTCTTATCATGAGATGTTGGTTTAATAAGCCTTCGCATTTGGAAATGCTAAAGCAAGGCGCAAAAATCAGAAAGAAGCTTAGTGAAGCAAATTTAGAAACTTTACATGAAAGGGCTCGAAATATGCACATCTGGAAACCACCCCTCTCCCATCACCTCCTCAACAAAGGTTATGAAAAAGGAACTTGGTGCTAAATTTGAGAAACTAAACTACTAGGGAGCTCGACAGAGGTGATTTTAGTAGAAACACCCGATAGACGGGTATCTCAGTCCTCATTGGATGTATCTATGTGTTGTAAGTGGTCTAATATATTATGCAAGGGAAGTGGTGGTATTGGATTATTTTCGTGAGATAAGAATTCCGGGTCCCTGAAGTGAGAAACGTATGCATATGTTTGCAAGCTAGGAATATAGATTGTCACCTTATACGTAGACGTCGTACCGTTGACAAACAAATCTCGTGTATCCTTCGGTACATGGATGACTCGGTGCACATTTGCCCGCAATCCATCCCCCATCACGTACTCCTAGAGCTCACGGAAAACAAACTTAGTGCCTAACTAGGAAACTTAACTCCATCAAGCTCGAAAGAGGTGATTTTGGCGATGGACCTGATGCCCTCATATCTCAACCCTCGTCGTGCGAACATATTTCATGCATTCGAAAAAAGACTTCGCAGGTGAATCTGAACTCAAATATACTTCGGTCGATGGATGACGCGATGCTCCTTTGGTCACTATGCCTCTCCTCTCATGTTTGTTGAGAGATTTTGCAACGGCGAGTACCGACCTGAAATATACACAGCGGTCTCTTATCATGAGATGTTGGTTTAATAAGCATTCACATTGGAAATGTTGAAGCAAGGCGCAAAAATCAGAAAGAAACTTAGTAAAGCAAATTTAGAAACTTAACATGAAAGGGCTCGAAGTATGCACATCTGGAAACCACCCCTCTCCCATCACCTGCTCAATAGAGGTTATGACAAAGGAACTTAGTGCTACAATTGAGAAACTAAACTACAAGGGAGCTCGACAGAGGTGATTTTAGTAGCAACACCCGATAGACGGGTATCTCAGTCCTCATTGGATGTATCTATGTCTAGTAAGTGGTCTAATATATTATGCAAGGGAAGTGGTGGGATTGGATTATTTTCGTGAGGTAAGAATTCTGGGTCCCTGAAGTGAGCAACGTATGCATATGTCTGCGAGCTCGGAATATAGAATGTCAGAAAGAAACTTAGTGAAGCATATTTAGAAACTTAACATGAAAGGTCTAGAAATTGGAATTAGACAATGCTCGTCTGCCGCTAGAGAATCATGAGTACCATTCGGTTCATCGAGGAGTCCTCGAATGCATATTTGGTGACCCTTCCGTAGAGCTCACGGGAAAGAAACTTAAGGTTAAATATGAGAAACTTAACACCATATGGCTCTGAAAGAGGAGGTTTACAACGCTCTCCGATGACGCACACCTAGGCTCAGAAACTTAAGGCTATTTATTCCACCTAGTGCCTCAATTTCAATGAGCAGCGCATCTAGGCATGAAAATCAGAAAGAAACTTAGCGAATAAAATAGAGAAACCTAACACGATAGAGCTCGAAATTGGAATTAGGCAACGCTCTTCCGGCCAGGAGAATGGCGTGTACCATTCGGTCGATCGAGGAGTCGGCGAAAGCATATTTGGTCACCCTTCCATGGAGCTCACGGGAAAGAAACTTAGGTGTAAATATGAGAAACTTAACTCCATATTGCTCAAAAAGAGGGGTTTCCAACGCTCACCGATTACGCACACACACCTATATATATTCCACCTGGTGCCTCATTTTAACGAGCAGGGCATCTATATGCTAAAAATATCGATGGTCATTTGATCACCGTCCGTCTCCTCTAGCACTGGTTGAGAGATTTTTGCCTTGTCGTGAGAAAATTTCACCTACTAACTTGTCATAGGCGAATCTGATATGTTCTTCTATCAAGGGTTGGACAATGCACATCTGGAAACCACCCCTCTCCCATCACCTGCTCAATAGAGGAACTTAGTGCTAAAATTGAGAAACTAACCTACAAGGGAGCTCGACAGAGGTGATTTTAGTAGCAACACCCGATAGACGGGTATCTGAGTCCTCATTGGATGTATCTATGTCTAGTAAGTGGTCTAATATATTATGCAAGGGAAGTGGTGGGATTGGATCATTTTCGTGAGGTAAGAATTCCGGGTCCCTGAACTGAGAGACGTATCTATATGTCTGCGAGCTCGGAATATAGAATGTCACCTTATACGTAGACATCATACCAATGACAAGCAAATCTCGTGTATCCTTCGGTACATGGCTGACTCGGTGCACATTTGCCCGCAATCCATCCCCCATCACGTACTCCTAGAGCTCACGGAAAACAAACTTAGTCCCTAACTAGGAAACTTAACTCCATCAAGCTCGAAAGAGGTGATTTTGGTGATGGACCTGATGCCCTCATATCTCAACCCTCGTCGTGTGAACGTATTTCATGCATTCTAAAAAAGACTTCACAGGTGAATCTGAACTCAAATATACGTCGGTCGATGGATGACGCAATGATCCTTTGGTCACTATGCCTCTCCTCTGATGTTTGTTGAGAGATTTTGCAACGGCGAGTACCGACCTGAAATATACACAACGGTCTCTTATCATGAGGTGTTGGTTTAATAAGCATTCGCATTTGGAAATGATGAAGCAAGGCGCAAAAAACAGAAAGAAACTTAGTGAAGCATATTTAGAAACTTAACATGAAAGGTCTCGAAATTGGAATTAGATAATGCTCTTCTGCCACTCGAGAATCACGTGTACAATTCGGTTGAACGAGGAGTCCTCGAACGCATATTTGGTGACCCTTCCGTAGAGCTCACAGGAAAGAAACTTAAGGCTAAATATGAGAAATTTAACACCATATGGCTAAGAAAGAGGAGGTTTACAACGCTCTCCGGTGATGTACACCTATATATATTCCACCGGGTGCCTCATTTTAACGAGCAGCGCATCTATATGCTGCAAATATCGATGGTCATTTGAGCACCATTGGTCTCCTCTCGCACTGGTTGAGAGATTTTGCCTTGTCGTAAGAAAATTTCACCTAGTGCCTTGTCATAGGCGAATCTGATATGTTCTTCTATCGAGGGTTGGACAATGCACATCTGGAAACCACCCCTCTCCCATCACCTGCTCAATAGAGGTTATGACAAAGGAACTTAGTGCTAAAATTGAGAAACTAAACTACAAGGGAGCTCGACAGAGGTGATTTTAGTAGCAACACCCGATAGACGGGTATCTCAGTCCTTATTGGATGTATCTATGTCTAGTAAGTGGTCTAATATATTATGCAAGGGAAGTGGTGGGATTGGATTATTTTTGTGAGGTAAGAATTCCGGGTCCCTGAAGTCAGAAACGTATCTTTATCTCTGTGAGCTCGGAATATAGAATGTCACCTTATACGTAGACGTCGTATCGATGACAAACAAATCTCGTGTATCCTTTGGTACATGGCTGACTCGGTGCACATTTTCCTGCAATCCATCCCCCATCACGTACTCCTAGAGCTCATGGAAAACAAACTTAGTGCCTAACTAGGAAACTTAACTCCATCAAGCTCGAAAGAGGTGATTTTGGCGATGGACCTGATGCCCTCATATCTCAACCTCGTCGTGCGAACATATTTCATGCATTCGAAAAAAGACTTCGCAGGTGAATCTGAACTCAAATATACTTCGGTCGACGGATGACGTGATGCTCCTTTGGTCACTATGCCTCTCCTCTCATGTTTGTTGACAGATTTTGCAACGGCGAGTACCGACCTGAAATATACACACCGGTCTCTTATCATGAGGTGTTGGTTTAATAAGCATTGGCATTTGGAAATGCTGAAGCAAGGCGCAAAAATCAGAAAGAAGCTTAGTGAAGCAAATTTAGAAACTTAACATGAAAGGGCTCGAAATATGCACATCTGGAAACCACCCCTCTCCCATCACCTGCTCAATAGAGGTTATGACCAAGGAACTTGGTGCTAAATTTGAGAAACTAAACTACAAGGGAGCTCGACAGAGGTGATTTTAGTAGAAACACCCGATAGACGGGTATCTCAGTCCTCAATGGATGTATCTATGTCTAGTAAGTGGTCTAATATATTATGCAAGGGAAGTGGTGGGATTGGATTATTTTCGTGAGGTAAGAATTCCGGGTCCCTGAAGTGAGAAACGTATGCATATGTCTGCGAGCTAGGAATATAGATTGTCACCTTATACGTAGATGTCGTACCATTGACAAACAAATCTCGTGTATCCTTCGGTACATGGCTGACTCCTAGAGCTCACGGAAAACAAACTTAGTGCCTAACGAGGAAACTTAACTCCATCAAGCTCGAAAGAGGTGATTTTGGCGTGGACCTGATGCCCTCATATCTCAACCCTCGTCGTGCGAACGTATTTCATGCATCCTAAAAAAGACTTCGAAGGTGAATCTGAACGCAAATATACTTCGGTCGATGGATGACGCGATGCTCCTTTGGTCACTATGCCTCTCCTCTCATGTTTGTTGAGAGATTTTGCAACGGTGAGTACCGACCTGAAATATACACAGCGGTCTCTTATCATGAGATGTTGGTTTAATAAGCATTCGCATTTGGAAATGCTGAAGCAAGGCGCAAAAATCAGAAAGAAGCTTCGTGAAGCAAATTTAGAAACTTAACATGAAAGGGCTCTAAATATGCACATCTGGAAAGCACCCCTCTCCCATCACCTGCTCAATAGAGGTTATGACAAAGGAACTTAGTGCTAAAATTGAGAAACTAAACTACAAGAGAGCTCGACAGAGGTGATTTTAGTAGCAACACCCGATAGACGGGTATCTCAGTCCTCATTGGAGGTATCTATGTCTAGTAAGTGGTCTAATATATTATGCAAGGGAAGTGGTGGGATTGTATTATTTTCGAGAGGTAAGAATTCCGGGTCCCTCAAGTGAGAAACGTATATATATATGTCTGCGAGCTCGGAATATAGAATGTCACCTTATACGTAGACGTCGTACCGATGAAAAACAAATCTCGTGTATCCTTCGGTACACGGCTGACTTGGTGCACATTTGCCCCGCAATCCATCCCCCATCACGTACTCCTAGAGCTCACGGAAAACAAACTTAGTGCCTAACTAGGAAACTTAACTCCATCAAGCTCGAAAGAGGTGATTTTGGCGATGGACCTGATGCCCTCATATCTCAACCCTCGTCGTGCGAACATATTTCATGCATTCTAAAAAAGACTTCGCAGGTGAATCTGAACTCAAATATACTTCAGTCGATGGATGACGCGATGCTCCTTTGGTCACTATGCCTCTCCTCTCATGTTTGTTGACAGATTTTGCAACGGCGAGTACCGACCTGAAATATACACACCGGTCTCTTATCATGAGATGTTGGTTTAATAAGCATTCGCATTGGAAATGTTGAAGCAAGGCGCAAAAATCAGAAAGAAGCTTAGTGAAGCAAATTTAGAAACTTAACATGAAAGGGCTAGAAATATGCACATCTGGAAACCACCCCTCTCCCATCACCTGCTCAACAAAGGTTATGACAAAGGAACTTGGTGCTAAATTTGAGAAACTAAACTACTAGGGAGCTCGACAGAGGTGATTTTAGTAGAAACACCCGATAGACGGGTATCTCAGTCCTCATTGGATGTATCTATGTCTAGTAAGTGGTCTAATATATTATGCAAGGGAAGTGGTGGGATTGGATTATTTTCGTGAGGTAAGAATTCCGGGTCCCTGAAGTGAGAAACGTATGCATATGTCTGCGAGCTAGGAATATAGATTGTCACCTTATACGTAGACGTCGTACCGTTGACAAACAAATCTCGTGTATCCTTCGGTACATGGCTGACTCGGTGCACATTTGCCCGCAATCCATCCCCCATCACGTACTCCTAGAGATCACGGAAAACAAACTTAGTGCCTAACTAGGAAACTTAACTCCATCAAGCTCGAAAGAGGTGATTTTGGCGATGGACCTGATGCCCTCATATCTCAACCCTCGTCGTGCGAACATATTTCATGCATTCTAAAAAAGACTTCGCAGGTGAATCTGAACTCAAATATACTTCAGTCGATGGATGACGCGATGCTCCTTTGGTCACTATGCCTCTCCTCTCATGTTTGTTGAGAGATTTTGCAACGGCGAGTACCGACCTGAAATATACACAGCGGTCTCTTATCATGAGATGTTGGTTTAATAAGCATTCGCATTGGAAATGTTGAAGCAAGGCGCAAAAATCAGAAAGAAGCTTAGTGAAGCAAATTTAGAAACTTAACATGAAAGGGCTCGAAATATGCACATCTGGAAACCACCCCTCTCCCATCACCTGCTCAATAGAGGTTATGACAAAGGAACTTAGTGCTAAAATTGAGAAACTAAACTACAAGAGAGCTCGACAGAGGTGATTTTAGTAGCAACACCCGATAGACGGGTATCTCAGTCCTCATTGGATGTAGCTATGTCTAGTAAGTGGTCTAATATATTATGCAAGGGAAGTGGTGGGATTGGATTATTTTCGAGAGGTAAGAATTCCGGGTCCCTCAAGTGAGAAACGTATCTATATGCCTGCGAGCTCGGAATATAGAATGTCACCTTATACGTAGACGTCGTACCGATGACAAACAAATCTCGTGTATCCTTTGGTACACGGATGACTCGGTGCACATTTGCCCCGCAATCCATCCCCCATCACCTACTCCTAGAGCTCACGGAAAACAAACTTAGTGCCTAACTAGGAAACTTAACTCCATCAAGCTCTAAAGAGGTGATTTTGGCGATGGACCTGATGCCCTCATATCTCAACCCTCGTCGTGCGAACGTATTTCATGCATTCTAAAAAAGACTTCGCAGGTGAATCTGAACTCAAATATACTTCGGTCGATGGATGACGCGATGCTCCTTTGGTCACTATGCCTCTCCTCTCATGTTTGTTGAGAGATTTTGCAACGGCGAGTACCGACCTGAAATATACACAACGGTCTCTTATCATGAGGTGTTGGTTTAATAAGCATTGGCATTTGGAAATGCTGAAGCAAGGCGCAAAAATCAGAAAGAAACTTAGTGAAGCATTTTTAGAAACTTAACATGAAAGGTCTCGAAATTGGAATTAGACAATGCTCGTCTGCCACTGGAGAATCACGTGTACCATTCGGTTGAAGGAGGAGTCGTCGAACGCATATTTGGTGACCCTTCCATAGAGCTCACCGGAAATAAACTTAAGGCTAAATATTAGAAACTTAACACCATATGGCTCAGAAAGAGGAGGTTTACAATGCTCTCCGGTGACGTACACCTATCTATATATATATGTATATATATATATATATTTAATGAGGAGGGCATCTAGGCACAAAAACCAGAAAGAAACTTAGTGAATAACATAGAGAAACTTAACATGATAGAGCTCGAAATTTGAATTAGGCAACGTTCTTCTGCCTCAGGAGAATGGCGTGTACCATTCGGTCGATCGAGGAGTCGGCGAAAACATATTTGGTCATCCTTCCATAGAGCTCACGGGAAAGAAACTTAGGTGTAAATATGAGAAACTTAACTCCATATTGCTCAAAAAGAGGGGGTTTCCAACGCTCACCAGTTACGCACACGCACCTATATATATTCCACCTGGTGCGTCATTTTAACGAGCAGCGCATCTATATGCTGCAAATATCGATGGTCATTTGATCACCATCCGTCTCCTCTCGCACTGGTTGAGAGATTTTTCCTTGTCGTAAGAAAATTTCACCTAGTGCGTTGTCATAGGCGAATCTGATATGTTCTTCTATCGAGGGTTGGACAATGCACATCTGGAAACTACCCCTCTCCCATCACCTGCTCAATAGAGGTTATGACAAAGGAACTTAGTGCTAAAATTGAGAAACTAAACTACAAGAGAGCTCGAATGAGGAGATTTTAGTAGCAACACCCGATAGACGGGTATCTCAGTCCTCATTTGATGTATCTATGTCTAGTAAGTGGTCTAATATATTATGCAAGGGAAGTGGTGGGATTGGATTATTTTCGAGAGGTAAGATTTCCGGGTCCCTCAAGTGAGAAACGTATCTATATGTCTGCGAGCTCGGAATATAGAATGTCAGCTTATACATAGACGTCGTACCGATGACAAACAAATCTCGTGCATCCTTCGGTACACGGCTGACTCGGTGCACATTTGCCCCGCAATCCATCCCCCATCACGTACTCCTAGAGCTATAGAAAACAAACTTAGTGCCTAACTAGGAAACTTAACTCCATCAAGCTCGAAAGAGGTGATTTTGGCGATGGACCTGATGCCCTCATATCTCAATCCTCGTCGTGCGAACGTATTTCATGCATTCTAAAAAAGACTTCGCAGGTGAATCTGAACTCAAATATACTTCGGTCGATGGATGACGTGATGCTCCTTTGGTCACTACGCCTCTCCTCTCATGTTTGTTGAGAGATTTCGCAACGGCGAGTACTGACCTAAAATATACACATCGGTCTCTTATCATGAGGTGTTGGTTTAATAAGCATTCGCATTTGGAAATGCTGAAGTAAGGCGCAAAAATCAGAAAGAAGCTTAGTGAAGCAAATTTAGAAACTTAACATGAAAGTGAGCAACGTATGCATATCTCTGCAAGCTCGGAATATAGAATGTCACCTTATACATAGACGTCGTACTAATGATAAACAAGTCTCGTGTATCCTTTGGTACATGGTTGACTCGGTGCACATTTGCCCACAACCCATCCCCCATCATGTACTCCTAGAGCTATAGAAAACAAACTTAGTGCCTAACTAGGAAACTTAACTCCATCAAGCTCGGAAGAGGTGATTTTGGCGATGGACCTGATGCCCTCATATCTCAACCCTCGTCGTGCGAACGTATTTCATGCATTCTAAAAAAGACTTCACAGGTGAATCTGACCTCAAATATACTTCGGTCGATGGATGACGCGATACTCCTTTGGTCACTATGCCTCTCCTCTCATGTTTGTTGAGAGATTTTGCAATGGCGAGTACCGACCTGAAATATACACAGCGGTCTCTTATCATGAGGTGTTGGTTTAATAAGCATTCGCATTTGGAAATGCTGAAGCAAGGCGCAAAAATCAGACAGAAGCTTAGTGAAGCAAATTTAGAAACTTAAATGAAAGGGCTCGAAATATGCACATGTGGAAACCACCCCTCTCCTATCACCTACTCAATAGAGGTTATGACAAAGGAACTTAGTGCTAAAATTGAGAAACTAAACTACAAGGGAGCTCGACAGAGGTGATTTTAGTAGAAACACCCGATAGACGGGTATCTTAGTCCTCATTGGATGTATCTATGTCTAGTAAGTGGTCTAATATATTATGCAAGGGAAGTGGTGGGATTGGATTATTTTCGTGAGGAAAGAATTCTGGGTCCCTGAAGTGAGAAATGTATGCATATGTCTGCGAGCTCGGAATATAGAATGTCACCTTATACGTAGATGTCGTACCGATGACAAACAAATCTCGTGTATCCTTCGGTACATGGCTGACTTGGTGCACATTTACCCGCAATCCATCCCCCATCACGTACTCCTAGAGCTCACGGGAAACAAACTTAGTGCCTAACTAGGAAACTTAACTCCATCAAGCTCGAAAGAGGTGATTTTGGCGATGGACCTGATGCCCTCATATCTCAACCCTCGTCGTGCGAACGTATTTCATGCATTCTAAAAAAGACTTCGCAGGTGAATCTGAACTCAAATATACTTCGGTCGATGGATGACGCGATGCTCCTTTGGTCACTATGCCTCTCCTCTCATGTTTGTTGAGAGATTTTGCAACAGCGAGTACCGACCTGAAATATACACAGCGGTCTCTTATCATGAGATGTTGGTTTAATAAGCATTCGCATTGGAAATGTTGAAGCAAGGCGCAAAAATCAGAAAGAAGCTTAGTGAAGCAAATTTAGAAACTTAACATGAAAGGGCTAGAAATATGCATATCTGGAAACCACCCCTCTCCCATCACCTGCTCAACAAAGGTTATGACAAAGGAACTTGGTGCTAAATTTGAGAAACTAAACTACTAGGGAGCTCGACAGAGGTGATTTTTGTAGAAATACCCGATAGACGGGTATCTCAGTCCTCATTGGATGTATCTATGTCTAGTAAGTGGTCTAATATATTATGCAAGGGAAGTGGTGGGATTGGATTATTTTCGTGAGATAAGAATTCCGGGTCCCTGAAGTGAGAAACGTATGCATATGTCTGCGAGCTAGGAATATAGATTGTCACCTTATACGTAGACGTCGTACCGTTGACAAACAAATCTCGTGTATCCTTCGGTACATGGCTGACTCGGTGCACATTTGCCCGCAATCCATCCCCCATCACGTACTCCTAGAGCTCACGGAAAACAAACTTAGTGCCTAACTAGGAAACTTAACTCCATCAAGCTCGAAAGAGGTGATTTTGGCGATGGACCTGATGCCCTCATATCTCAACCCTCGTCGTGCGAACATATTTCATGCATTCTAAAAAAGACTTCGCAGGTGAATCTGAACTCAAATATACTTCAGTCGATGGATGACGCGATGCTCCTTTGGTCACTATGCCTCTCCTCTCATGTTTGTTGAGAGATTTTGCAACGGCGAGTACCGACCTGAAATATACACAGCGGTCTCTTATCATGAGATGTTGGTTTAATAAGCATTCGCATTGGAAATGTTGAAGCAAGGCGCAAAAATCAGAAAGAAGCTTAGTGAAGCAAATTTAGAAACTTAACATGAAAGGGCTCGAAATATGCACATCTGGAAACCACCCCTCTCCCATCACCTTCTCAATAGAGGTTATGACAAAGGAACTTAGTGCTAAAATTGAGAAACTAAACTACAAGAGAGCTCGACAGAGGTGATTTTAGTAGCAACACCCGATAGACGGGTATCTCAGTCCTCATTGGATGTAGCTATGTCTAGTAAGTGGTCTAATATATTATGCAAGGGAAGTGGTGGGATTGGATTATTTTCGAGAGGTAAGAATTCCGGGTCCCTGAAGTGAGAAACGTATCTATATGCCTGCGAGCTCGGAATATAGAATGTCACCTTATACGTAGACGTCGTACCGATGACAAACAAATCTCGTGTATCCTTTGGTACACGGCTGACTCGGTGCACATTTGCCCGCAATCCATCCCCCATCATGTACTCCTAGAGCTCACGGAAAACAAACTTAGTGCCTAACTAGGAAACTTAACTCCATCAAGCTCGAAAGAGGTGATTTTGGCGATGGACCTGATGCCCTCATATCTCAACCCTCGTCGTGCGAACGTATTTCATGCATTCTAAAAAAGACTTCGCAGGTGAATCTGAACTCAAATATACTTCGGTCGATGGATGACGCTATGCTCCTTTGGTCACTATGCCTCTCCTCTCATGTTTGTTGAGAGATTTGCAACAGTGAGTACCGACCTGAAATATACACAACGGTCTCTTATCATGAGGTGTTGGTTTAATAAGCATTCGCATTTGGAAATGCTGAAGCAAGGCGCAAAAATCAGAAAGAAACTTAGTGAAACAAATTTAGAAACTTAACATGAAAGGCTCGAAATATGCACATCAGGAAACCACCCCTCTCCCATCACCAACTCAATAGAGGTTATGACAAAGGAACTTGGTGCTAAAATTGAGAAACTAAACTACAAGGGAGCTCGATAGAGGTGATTTTAGTAGCAACACCCGATAGACGGGTATCTCAGTCCTCATTGGATGTATCTATGTCTAGTAAGTGGTCTAATATATTATGCAAGGGAAGTGTTGGGATTGGATTATTTTCGTGAGGTAAGAATTCTGGGTCCCTGAAGTGAGCAACGTATGCATATGTCTGCGAGCTCGGAATATACAATGTCACCTTATACGTAGACGTCGTACTGATGACAAAAAAATCTCGTGTATCCCTTGGTATATGGCTGACTGGGTGCACATTTGCCCGCAATCCATCCCCCATCACGTACTCCTAGAGCTCACGGAAAACAAACTTAGTGCCTAACTAGGAAACCTAACTCCATGAAGCTCGAAAGAGGTGATTTTGGCGATGGACCTGATGCACTCATATCTCAACCCTCGTCGTGCGAACGTATTTCATGCATTCTAAAAAGACTTCGCAGGTGAATCTGAACTCAAATATACTTCGGTCGATGGATGACGTAATGATCCTTTGGTCACTATGCCTCTCCTCTCATGTTTGTTGAGAGATTTTGCAACGGCGAGTACCGACCTGAAATATACACAACGGTCTCTTATCATGAGGTGTTGGTTTAATAAGCATTCGCATTTGGAAATGCTGAAGCAAGGCGCAAAAATCAGAAAGAAACTTAGTGAAGCAAATTTAGAAACTTAACATGAAAGGGCTCGAAAATATGCACATTTGGAAACCACCCTCTCCCATCACCTGCTCAATAGAGGTTATGACAAAGGAACTAATGCTAAAATTGAGAAACTAAACTACAAGGGAGCTCGACAGAGGTGATTTTAGTAGCAACACCCGATAGACGGGTATCTCAGTCCTCATTGGATGTATCTATGTCTACTAAGTGGTCTAATATATTATGCAAGGGAAGTGGTGGGATTGGATTATTTTCGTGAGGTAAGAATTCTGGGTCCCTGAAGTGAGCAACGTATGTATATGTCTGCGAGGTCGGAATATAGAATGTCACCTTATACGTAGACGTTGTACCGATGACAAACAAATCTCGTGTATCGTTCGGTATATGGTGCTGGAATTTAGTCTATTTTGGGCAGCCCAATAACTATTTCAGAAATTCCTAAATAAATCCTAGAGGCCCACTTAGCCCATTTGTGCAAGGGAAGGGATAATACTAATGTTTAGTCCCACGTTGCTAGTTGAGTGGGAGTTGGTCCTCTTTATAAGGGTGGCTCCTTCCCCACTTGTATGAGCATGAGAACAAGAGGGACATCCACGCGCGCTCCTCCTCCGCCGCCCGCCTCGCCACGCCATGCCTCGTTGCGCCACGCCACGCCACGCCACGCCACGCTGCGTCGCGCCAAGCGTTGCGGGAATGAGCCGAGCCGATGACTAATTTGTGCCACGCACTACGGGTATACGAAAGGTCACTTGGGAGCTGAAAAGTTTTTGCGGTAGTGGATAATTAATACGAACGGCGCACCCTTTGAGTGCTACCTGTTGACTTTGCCTCCCTCTATTGCTTCGCCTCCCGTCGCAGCCTCTTCGCGTCCCTCTCCTGTGCCTATATAAGAGAGGTTGCTCCTCTCCAGAGAGACACATGAGAAGGTCCTCTTCCTCTCGCCACACAGTTCCAATCTCTGCGCTGCTGTTGTCTTCCTCATCCCGGCTTGCGGCGTGCACCACAAGTCAGGACAGTAGGCCTCCGAAACCGCACCTTTTGAGTCATGTACGGGAGAAGGGTGATAAGGTTTTTGGGGAGTGCTCAGCGCGACTACTGGCTGCTTCATCACGGACGATCCGGTCGCCGACGACTACTTCCCGGACGACGACTTCTTCCCCGACGTCCACGACCTCCTCGATGACATGGCAGGCGAGGACACCGACCCCAAGTCCAGCGCTTCTGGTGTTGCTGTGTCGTACATGTTCTTCTCCTTTCTGTTAGAAGTCCCGCTACAGTTCTTGGCTCTTGTTTCAGTCCCACGTATGTTAGGTTCTATGTCGTATAAGCAACTTCATCTAGTGTCTGTTCTAGATGTGTTTACCTCAAGTTCATATATGCAGACGATGTTTACCTTCTCTCTGTCATATTGCACGACTTGCTTTATATTTGCTATTTATTCAAGCTTTATCTAGTATTTCTGTTAATAAAATCATTCGATAAATTGCTCATATTTCCAACAATCCAAAAACCTTACTATAGGCAATTTACCTCGAATGGTTTTGCTGCTTCCATGAGACCTCCTATGTTTGAGGGTATCCACTACAAGAGGTGGCGCGTGAGAGCAGTCTTATGGTTTCAAACCATGAGTTGCTATGACGCCACTCTTGGCAAACCTGAAGGAGAGCAAGATGCCCAACAGGCACAAGCTTTTCAAAAAATGGATACCTTGTTTAAGGCTGCTCTCTTGAGTGTTCTTGGTGAGAACATAGTTGATGCTTATGCGTCAATTGACAATGGAAAAGATATGTGGGACGCACTCGAGGCCAAGTTTGGAGTCTCGGATGCCGGCACTGAGCTGTACATCATGGAGCAATTCTATGATTACAGGATGACTCAAGAGCGCTCCGTGGTTGAGCAAGCTCATGAGATACAGTCATTTGCTAGAGAACTTGAGCACTTCAATTGTATCCTACCAGACAAGTTTGTTGCCGGGGGTATCATCACTAAGCTTCCTCCTTCGTGGAGGAACTTTGCTACCTTACTGAAGCATAAGAGACACGAGTTTTCCGTCTCGGATCTCATTGGTACTCTTGATGTGGAAGAAAAGGCGAGAGCAAAGGACACACGTGCTCGAGGTATTGAGGGAGGATCTAGTGCCAATCTGGTACAGAAGAAAAACTTCCAGTCCCACAAGTTCAAGAACAAGGGCAAGCTTGATGATAAAGCAAAGTTTGATGGGAAGAACAAGACTGTACAACACACGAACTTCAAGAAGAAGAGTGACAAGAAGAAAGGTGCTTGTCATGTGTGTGGAGATCCTGATCATTGGGCTCCTAGTTTCCCCAATCGCTATGACAAGCGTCATCCTGGGAAAGGCGGCAAGACCGCAAATGTTGTCATCGGAGACATTGACATGAAGGATGTTGGGTATGGTATATTTCCCACTATTCTTTCAGTATGTCATTCTCCTGATTGGTTGATTGACACGGGTGCTAATGTGCATGTATGCGGTGATATTTCCATGTTTTCGTCTTATCAGAGCGCAGGGACTTCAACCGTGCTGATGGGCAACGGTTCAAGTGCTTCTGTTCATGGTGTTGGCACGGTCGATCTAAAGTTTACTTCGGGGAAGATCGTGCGGCTGAAGAACGTGCATTATGTCCCCTCCGTCAATAAATATCTTGTTAGCAGATCTCTTCTATGTAGAGATGGCTACAAGCTTGTGTTTGAGTCGAATAAATTTGTAATATCCAAGTATGGAACCTTTGTTGGTAAAGGCTATGAGTCAGGAGGCCTGTTCCATTTATCCTTATCAGACGTTTGCAATAAAGTTGTTAATCATATTTGCAATAATAGTGAATCAAATGTGTGGCATTCACGTCTTTGTCATGTTAACTTTGTTTGCATGTCGCGACTAGCAAAGTTGAACTTAATCCCTAGTTTCACCACTGTCAAGGGATCTAAGTGTCAAGTGTGTGTGCAAGCTAAGCAACCTCGTAAGTCTCACGTGACTGCGGAGACGAGAAATCTTGCACCACTAGAACTTATACATTCAGATCTATGTGAAATGAATGGTGTTTTGACAAAAGGTGGAAAGCAATATTTCATGACGTTAATTGACGACTCCACTAGATATTGTCGTGTGTATCTTCTGAAATCTAAGGATGAGGCTTTGAACTTTTTCAAGATCTATAAAGCTGAAATGGAAAACCAACTTGATCGAAAAATCAAGAGGCTTAGGTCCGACCATGATGGAGAGTATTTTTCCAGTGAATTTGATGCTTTTTGTGCGGAACATGGTATAATCAATGAGAGGATGCCTCCCTACTCACCTCAGTCAAATGGGGTGGCCGAAAGAAAGAACCGTACTCTAACTGATTTGGTTAACGCCATGTTAAACACATCGGGTCTCTCCAAGGCATGGTGGGGGGAGGCGATATTGGCTGCATGTCATGTCCTAAACCGAGTTCCCACAAAGAACAAAGAGATAACTCCATTCGACGAATGGGAGAAGAAAAGGTTAAAGCTCTCTTATCTACGAACCTGGGGTTGTTTGGCAAAAGTCAATGTGCCAATTCCAAAGAAGCGGAAGCTGGGGCCAAAAACTATGGATTGTGTTTTCCTGGGATATGCTTTTCATAGCATTGGCTATAGATTCTTGGTTATAAAATCTGAGGTACCTGACATGAATGTCGGTACGATCGTGGAGTCGAATGATGCAACTTTCTTTGAAGATATCTTTCCCATGAAGGATATGGCTACCTCATCTAATCAGGAGATGCCTAGTTCATCGAATCAGGAACCAGTTACAATTGCCGAACCTGCCATTTCGATGGAACACTTTGAAAGTCCTGTGGAGGAGAACAATGAAGTTCCTATTAGGAGCAAGAGACAGAGGACTGCAAAGTCCTTTGGTGATGATTTTCTTGTGTATCTCATAGATGACACTCCCAGTTCTATTTCAGAGGCCTATGCATCTGAAGATGCTGACTACTGGAAGGAAGCAGTTCGTAGCGAGATGGATTCCATCTTGGCGAATGAAACTTGGGAGATAACTAATCGTCCTTATGGGTGCAAACCTATAGGACGCAAATGGGTATTCAAGAAGAAGATTAGGCCTGATGGTACTATTGAAAAGTACAAGGCTTAGCTCGTGGCTAAGGGTTATACCCAAAAGGAAGGTGAAGATTTCTTTGATACTTACTCACCTGTGGCTCGACTGACCACTATACGAGTTCTACTTTCACTAGCTGTCTCACATGGTCTTCTCGTTCATCAAATGGATGTTCAGACTGCTTTCCTAAATGGAGAGTTGGATGAGGAAATTTATATGGAACAACCAGATGGGTTTGTAATACATGGTCAGGAAGGGAAAGTGTGCAAGTTGCTGAAGTCTTTCTATGGACTCAAGCAAGCACCCAAACAGTGGCATGAAAAGTTCGAAAGAACTCTAACAGTTGCAGGCTTTGTTGTGAACGAAGCTGAAAAATGTGTGTACTATCGCCATGGTGGGGGCGAGGGAGTTATGCCTTGCTTGTATGTTGATGACATGCTGATTTTCGGAACAAATCTGAATGTTATTAAGGAGGTCAAGGATTTCTTATCTCGCTGTTTTGAGATGAATGATTTAGGAGTGGCTGATGTCATTCTGAACATCAAGTTGTTGAGAGACGATGATGGTGGGATTACATTGCTTCAATCCCACTATGTGGAAAAGATCTTGAGTCGCTTTGGCTATAGTGACTGCAAGCCATCTCCAACACCATATGATGCTAGTGTGTTGCTTCGAAAGAATCAGAGAATTGCTAGAGACCAATTGAAATATTCTCAAATCATTGGCTCGCATATGTACTTAGCCAGTCCTACAAGACCTGACATCTCTTTTGCTGTTAGCAACTGAGTCGGTTTGTCTCAAAACCTGGAGATGTGCATTGGAAAGCTCTAGAGAGAGTTTTGCGTTATTTGAAAGGCACTGCAAATTATGGAATTCACTACACCGGACACTCAAAGGTGCTTGAAGGGTATAGTGACTCAAACTGAATCTCAGATGCTGATGAGATAAAGGCCACGGGCGGATATGTATTCACTCATGGAGGTGGTGCTGCTTCTTGGAAGTCTTGCAAGCAGACCATCTTAACGAGGTCAACAATGGAAGCAGAACTCACAGCACTAGATACAGCTACGGTCGAAGCAGATTGGCTTCGTCGGCTCTTGAATGACTTGCCGGTTGTTGAGAAACCTGTACCGGGTATCCTTATGAACTGTGACAATCAATATGTGATCACGAAAGTGAGCAGCTCAAAGGATAACATGAAGTCATCAAGACACGTTCAGAGAAGGTTAAAGTCTGTCAGAAAAATGAGAAACTCCGGAGTTATTGCACTGGATTATATCCAAACGTCTAAAAATCTGGCAGATCCTTTTACTAAGGGTCTATGACGTAATGTGATAGATAATGCATCGAGTGAGATGGGTATGACACCCACAATATGAGTTGTTCACAGTGGTAACCTATTCTTTGTGACCGGAGATCCCGTGAATTAGATGTGGAAGACAAGCTGTTGGTCAACTGGGAGGAGAGTACCCTTACTATTAAAAATACCACTCCATGAAGATGCAATACTCTCCTAATCTGCATGGCAGGTTGATGTATATCTTAATGTGTTCTAAGTGGCTCTTTGAAGCAGAGATGTTGTCCTACAGAACATCTTTTGAAGAACACACCTATATGAGTCTGATTGTCAAATGTCGCAATCTATGAGAGTAGGGTTCTCTCTAGTAAACTCATGAAAGGTCACTATATCAGTCAAGGCTTTATGTGAAGCTAGATTCGCAGAAAACTTGCAGTTCAAGGCCCAGTCCACTGTTCAAGTTGCTTACTAGTGTAGCATAGAGTTCGAGCTGGAAGTTGCACTTAACAGTCTCCACTACAGTATCGGTATATAAAACAGGGTTTTGGAACCAAAGGAAAATTTCTGTGTGCCTCTGGGATCTGGTGGGGGATTGCTGGAATTTAGTCTATTTTGGGCAGCCCAATAACTATTTCAGAAATTCCTAAATAAATCCTAGAGGCCCACTTAGCCCATTTGTGCAAGGCCAGGGATAATACTAATGTTTAGTCCCACATTGCTAGTTGAGTGGGAGTTGGACCTCTTTATAAGGGAGGCTCCATCCCCACTTGTATTAGCATGAGAACAAGAGGGATATCCACGCGCGCTCCTCCTCTGCCGCCCACCTCGCCACGCCACGCCACGCCTCGTCACGACGCGCCACGGGTTGCGGGAATGAGCCGAGCCGATGTCTAATTTTTGCCATGCACTACGGGTATACGAAAGGTCACTTGGGAGCTGAAAAGTTTTTGCGGTAGTGGATAATTAATACGAACGATGCACCCTTTGAGTGCTGCCTATTCACTTCGCCTCCCTCTGTTGCTTCACCTCCCGTCGCAACCTGTTCGCATCCCTCGCGTGTGCCTATATAAGAGAGGTCGCTCCTCTCCAGAGAGACACATCAGAAGGTCCTCTTCCTCTCGCCACACAGTTTCAATCTCTACGCTGATGTTGTCTTCCTCATCCCGGCTTGCGGCGTGCACCACAAGTCGGGACAGTAGGCCTCCGAGACCACACCTTTTGAGTCCTGTACGGGAGAAGGGTGATAAGGTTTTTGGGGAGCGCTCAGCGCGACTATTGGCTGCTTCATCACGGACGATCCGGTCGCCGACGACGACTTCTTCCCCGACGTCCACGACCTCCTCGACGACATGGCAGACGAGGACACCGACCCCAAGTCCAGCGCTTCTGCTGCTGTTGTGCCGTACGTGTTCCTCTCCTTTCTGTTAAAAGTCCTGCTACAGTTCCTAGCTCTAGTTTCTCTCCCACGTATGTTAGGTTCTATGTCGTATAAGCAACTTCATCTAGTGTCTGTTCTAGATGTGTTTCCCTCAAGTTCATATATGCAGATGATGTTTCCCTTCTCTCTGTCAAATTACATGACTTGCTTTATACTTGCTATTTTAGTCATGCTTTATCTAGTATTTCTGTTAATAAAATCATTCGATAAATTGCTCATATTTCCAACATATGGCTGACTCGGTGCACATTTGCCCGCAATCCATCCCCCGTCACGTACTCCTAGAGCTCACGGAAAACAAACTTAGTTCCTAACAAGGAAACTTAACTCCATCAAGCTCAAAAGAGGTGATTTTGGCGATGGACCTGATGCCCTCATATGTCAACCCTCGTTGTGCGAACGTATTTCATGCATTCTAAAAAAGACTTCACAGGTGAATCTGAACTCAAATATACTTCGGTCGATGGATGACGCGATGCTCCTTTGGTCACTATGCCTCTCCTCTCATGTTTGCTGTGAGATTTTGCAACGACGAGTACCGACCTAAAATATACACAATGGTCTCTTATCATGAGGTGTTGGTTTAATAAGCATTCGCATTTGGAAATGCTGAAGCAAGGCGCAAAAATTAGAAAGAAACTTAGTGAAGCATATTTAGAAACTTAACATGAAATGTCTTGAAATTGGAATTAGATAATGCTCGTCTGCCATTGGAGAATTACGTGTACCATTCGGTTGAACGAGGAGTCCTCGAACGCATATTTGGTGACCCTTCCGTAGAGCTCACCGGAAAGAAACTTAAGGTTAAATATGAGAAACTTAACACCATATGGCTCAAAAAGAGGAGGTTTACAATGCTCTCTGGTGCCGCACACCTATATATATATATACATAAACACTATTCTGATCATGGGATCAGAATAATATTCTGATCACAACCTGAACTGCCCGAGTAACACGCCTGACCTTCTCTATGAACTAGGTTGAACTTCCCGCAACATTGCCCAAATAGGGCTTTCTATATATCGTTGGAAAGCTATGGACACCAATATCATGACCCAACTTAAATTTTTGGCAAAATATAAGCGGTTTAAGAGCAATTTTAAAAACCCTTTTTTATTCGCACAAAAAACGTGAATCGTATTTTCGATCGCATTTCTAAACAGATTATCGGAATGAGGCATATAATATGGCGTTGGAAAGCTGCTGCAAAACCGCTCCTTCCACATGTTGAAAGTTTTTTCTAATTCCCTATGGTTAAAGAGTAATTTGGAAAAATGTAAAATTTCGTAAACCGAACAGCCGAGTTCGTTTTTTTGATGTCATTTCTAAACGGCTAATCCAATGGAGGCATATGCTATGGCGTTGGAAAGCTTATGAAAATGTGCTAATTTTTCATCTTGAAAGTTTTTTTCTAATTTTGATTGGTTTAAGAGTAATTTAGAAAATGGTCCAAGTCCTACCGAGTTCGTATTTTCGAGCTAATTTCTTAACCGTGCGTTCGAATGTAGCAAATGATATGGCGTTGGAAATCTTGAACAAGTGCGAAACTTTTTGGTATGCATTGTTTCTCCCAATTCTTTACGGTTTTAAGTCAGTTTTAAAAATGGCGAAAAACGTATTTTCGCCGTAATTTCTACGAACTTTATCGGAATTGGGCAAATAATATACCGTTGAAAAGCTACGGAAAATTCAAAACTTTTTCATGTTGATGGTTTTCTCTGGTTCCTAGCAGTTTTTAAGTAATTCCGAAAACGGCGGGATCATTCATTCTGCCTCTACCGCGAAACAGATTCTTCGAAAATGCACCGCGTGAAGAACCTGAACTTCTCGGTGCGTGTACCTGAACTTCACTCTGTTTTTCACGTGATTTTTTTGCTCGTAGATCTTCATTCACTACTCGTAGCTCTCCATCCCACTCATGGGGATTGAGCGTGTGATATACCGATGGAAAGCTGTTGTAAACACGCAACTTTCCCGTGTTGATCATTTTTTCATACTCGCGACGATTTTGAAAGTTTTTCATCTGAAATTCATTCAGCGTAGTAGTTGAACTTCATACCATTTTCACGTTGAACTTCTGTGACGTATTTTTGTTTGTACACGCGCGTGAACTTCCCTCTATACGAACCCGGCCTTTATCGGAATTTTGAAAACCGGTTTTTCTTCATACAAAAAACGTGGATCGTATTTTCGATCGCATTTCTAAACCGTTTAGCAACTAAACACTCGTTTTAGATAGGAATCTCGCTCATAGGCGGATTTTGCACTCGGGTCATGAAGAACTCGCGTTTTTTGCGATTTTACTGCCTGAGTTGTTCGACCTGAACTTCCCCCTGTGCTAGGTTGAACTTCCCACAACATTGCCCAAATAGGGCCTGCTATATACCGTTGGAAAGCTATGTACACGAGTATCATGACCCAAGTTAAATTTTTCGCAAAATGTAAGCGGTTTAAGAGCAGTTTTGAAAACTGTTTTTTCTTCACACAAAAAACGTGAATCGTAATTTCGATCGCATTTCTAAACCGTTTATCAGAATGACGCAACTAATATGGCTTTGGAAAGCTGCTGCAAAACCGCTCCTTCCACATGTTGAAAGTTTTCTCTAATTCCCCACGGTTAAAGAGTAATTTAGAAAATCGTAAAATTTCACAAACCGAACAACCGAGTTCGTATTTTCGATGTCATTTCTAAACGACTAAACCAATTGACGCACATGATATGGTGTTGGAAAGCTTATGAAAATGAGCTACTTTTTCATGTAGAAAGTTTGTTCTAATTTTGAACGGTTTAAAAGTGATTTAGAAAACGGTAGAAGTTTCACTGAGTTCGTATTTTCAACTTATTTTTTTAACCCTATGTCCGAATGCAACAAATGATATGGCGTTTGAAAGCTTGAGGAAATGCGAAACTTTTTGGTATATACTATTTCTCCTAATTCCTTACTGTTTTATGTCAGTTTTCAAAATGGCTAAAAATGTATTTTCACTGTAATTTCCACAAACTTTATTGGAATGGGGCAAATAATATACCGTTGAAAAGCTAAGTAAAATGCGAAACTTTTTCATGTTGATGGTTTTCTATGATTCCCTGCCGTTTTCAAGTAATTTGGAAAATGGCGAGATCATTCGTTTTGCCTTTATCGCGAAACAGATTCGTGAAAAACGCATCGCGTGAAGTACCTGAACTTCTCGGTATGAAACCTTGAACTTCTCGGAAAATCAAAGTTTTATATATATATATATATATATATATATATATATATATATATATATATATATATATATATATATATATTGAACTTCTCTATTTTTGTAAATTGGACTTCTCGGTTTATTTCTTTCAGTAACGGAAATATCCTAGTTTTGTAGTAAATATTGGACTGTCCGTTATTTAAATTTGAACTCCTAGAGGTTTTTAAATTTTAGAAATGATGAAATTCCTTTTTTATGATTTTTGACCTTATCTATTTTAAAATTTGAACTTCTTTCTTTTTTCTTTTATAGGAATGACGAAATATCCACTTCAAAGTGCTCTGCTATTTTTGTTTGAATTTCTTATGATCTTCTTGTTAGTTGATTTGGATTTTCTAATTTTTATACATCGAACTATTATGTTATTTTATTCTGAACTTCTTGTTTCCATTCTGTAATAATGAGAACAATTTAAGTTTTCTATAATCATGAAACTACTCCATCTTTGTAATTTGGACTTCTTGGTTTTATTTCTTAGTAAAAGAAAAAAAATCCGAGTTTTTTATAATAAACATCAAAACACTCCTCTATTTTAATTTGAACCTCTAGGTTTTCTTATAAATTGGACAAATTCATCGCAATCTATGGGAATTGTTTGAACATTTTTGTTTTCTCACTTTCTTCGACCTCTCCGTTTTATTAATTTTGAACTTCCAGAGTTGAAGAATTTTTCCGGATAAGGACTGATTTTCTTCTTCGTTTACTCACATAGTATTGCTCATTTTTTAAGTTGAACTTCTTGATTTTCCTCGGTGAAATGGCTTCCTTATTAAACTCAAGTTTTTTCTTTAGTCTTTGACTTTTTGAACTTCCAAAATTCTTTTTGATGAATTCATCCTTTTTTACGATGAATCCTCACATCTTTTTTTTCTTATATTATACTCCCTCTGTCTCAAAGTAAGTGACTCAACTTTGTACTAACTTTACACTAAAGTTAGTACAAAGTTGAGTCACTTATTTTGGGATGGAGTGATACTTTTTTTTAACTTGAAAACTTTTGAATCACGAAGTCATTTTTAATTTGAATCTCTATAATACATTTCACTTACTAGGTAGTTATAATACATGACCTTCACACTCAGTAATATATGAACTTCTTAGAACATAATTTTCATTGAGCAATTTTAAACACAGAACATATATGAAGAAGGTCAAAGATGCGGATGTGGGTACATCTACATAGTGCAAGGTCAAAAGAAGTATCACGTCCATCAAAATTTCGTAACCTGGAGATTTGTACTTGCAAAACTATTAACTATCAAGCGTCATCGCAACAACCTGAAGAAAAAAAGTTGGTTCTCATTGACATATCAACAAGCATGTACAGAGCACATAATCAGAACTTGTTCTCTACATCAACTTCACACTATGGTGCCCATTAGTAGCTGACAGAGGTAGGGAGAGGTTCCTGTTGGGGCAGGGCTCATCAGAAGATGACCGGTTTTTCTGCCCTGGCCTCTTGGAGCACTGGACGAAGGAGAGGCGGGACTGGTGCAAGCTCCTCCTGCTGACGGCTTCGGGGTGGACTACAGCGACGCTCGGTGAGCAGGCGAGCATCCACGTAGTTGGGCAACGCCCCTCAGCCCATTATAGTGAGCAGAAGTAGTTTACTAATAGTAGCAAGAGCAGCTTGTGCTTTGAGAACAAGAAGCCACGAAGTGGAGAGAGGGCTTGAGGCCTCCGACTCCTGCTCCATTTTTCTTTTGCATTTTTTCCTGAAGGATTTCTGAAACTGAAACCAACATATCAAAACCCAGTTTTTTGCTTGCACTTATACTATTGAACTTCAGAAAAATAGAATAGAACTAGAACTAGACAACACAATTTTAAACTGAATAATGGGGATAGATAAAATTGTGAAGGACCGGACGTATGCGCCGAACTAATGTTTACCTGGCTGGTGAACCTTGGTCAAAGCTAAAGTGGAATTGGCAGAACATACAAACATATATGGAGGGAGAAATTATATGTGCACACACATACACGAACCTTCTGGGTTAGTAATACATGAACTTCTTTGTATAGACTTTTTTCTAACGTTCACATGCACATTTGTTTTTCAAAATAAAAGATCAGTATACAATTTGGCAAAAATGGAAACATGGACGCATATATAAGTGGTTGGGAAAAACAACAAACTATGTGTATATGGCCATGGAAAGCCGTAGCTAACTCTCAAGAAGCAGAGAGGTGCCTGAGGAGGTGGACGACGACTAGCACCGGAGTCTTTTTGTGTGCTCTGTTTTTTGTGGTGATAACAGGAAGAGAAGGTGTCGCAGCTGGGAATGGCAACTAGTAGAAATGACCCAGAAAATTATTCCACGGAGACAGTGCAACCATTAGCCTACTGACCAACTACTTTTAATATACAGATTCACAAACATTCTACCTGCTATATTTTTTAGTGCACAGAATTAGTTAATGAACACACTAGCCTGTTGAAAAATCAAACATTGGACTGTAGTATATTACACTTACAGTGATACATAACAAGTTCAAGTTTTGCAGGTATAGAAAAACTTTAGGTTCTTTTACCTACACAATAACAGACACCTTTGAGAGCAGAATTTTACACTGGCAGGGTGGCCTCGACGCAGATGGACGACAGCGACTTCGATGAAAAAAGATGGATGCCCTATCACAGGGCCCTACAAAAATATGCATAGTTACATTGCACTTCATGATCTTCAGAAAATCAACACACTGAACTTCTAAAGGACCAGATGCTGACCTTTTTTTGTTCGCAGCGTTGGTGCTGACCGGTAATTGAAGAGAGACCAGATGCATCCAGGGGAGAAAGAATGGTATGGGCGTTGTAGGGAGCAGTACACTCGCCGTGTGGGGGAGGAGGGAGGTCGGAGGCAGAGCGGGAGTAGCTCTTGTACTATTTGGAGAAGGAATCCATCGGTGATTGGGCAGGTCAGCCATAGAAGCCCAGGCAGATGTGGATCGGGATCGAGGATGACGGCCACCACCTGGATGGGCTGTAGCGGCCGGTGCAGGCCATCTATGGAGGAGGGGCGGGCTGCAGCGGTGAGGAACCGTGCTGATCGCGGAGGAGAATTAGCAGGCTGCAGCCGGGACGGACCGCACCGGCCGCGGAGGAGCATTGGCGGGTTGCAGCAGGGAGGGACCGCGCCGGTCGCGGAGGAGGATGGGCGCCGGCTGCAGGGAGGGACCGTGCCAGCCGCGGGAAGGGAGCGCGCCGGCCGGGGAGGGACCGCGCCAGCCGTCGGGTGGGAGCGCGCCGGCCGTGGGGAGGGAGCGCATTGACGGCGGAGGAGGAGTGGCAGCGGCGAGGCCGATCGTGGGGGCGTCGGCGGCGAGATCTGGCGTTTGGCGGAGGGAATCGAGGGAGGAGGTGGGGATCAGGGCAGCCGGGTGTGGTGTGGTGGTTTTCTTTTAATCTGTCCAGTGGGTTTCTCAGGAGGATAACGTTGGGCCCTTATAGGGCTGGCTGTGATCCAAATAACTATTCTAATCCTGGAATTAGAATAGTAATGTCCTATATATATATATATATATTCCACCTAGTGAATCACTTTTAATGAGCAGCGCATCTAGGCGCAAAAATCAGAAAGAAACTTAGTGAATAACATAGAGAAACTTAACACGATAGAGTTCGAAATTGGAATTAGGCAACGCTCTTCTACCTCGGGAGAATGGCGTGTACCATTTGGTCGATCGAGGAGTCGGCGAAAGCATATTTGGTCACCCTTTCATAGAGCTCACGGGAAAGAAACTTAGGTGTAAATATGAGAAACTTAACTCCATATTCCTCAAAAAGAGGGGGTTTCCAATGCTCACCGGTTTCGCACACACACCTATATATATTCCACCTGGTGCCTCATTTTAATGAGCAGCGCATCTATATGCTGCAAATATCGATGATCATTTGATCAAGATCCGTCTCCTCTAGCACTGGTTGAGAGATTTTGCCTTGTCGTGAGAAAATTTCACCTAGTGCCTTGTCATAGGCGAATCTGATGTGTTCTTCTATCGAGGGTTGGACAATGCACATCTCGAAACCACCCCTCTCCCATCACCTGCTCAATAGAAGTTATGACAAAGGAACTTAGTGTTAAAATTGAGAAACTAAACTACAAGGGAGCTCGACAGAGGTGATTTTAGCAGCAACACCCGATAGACGGGTATCTCAGTCCTCATTGGATGCATCTATGTCTAGTAAGTGGTCTAATATATTATGCAAGGGAAGTGGTGGGATTGGATTATTTTCGTGAGGTAAGAATTCCGTGTCCCTGAAGTGACCAACGTATGTATATGTCTGCGAGCTCGGAATATAGAATGTCACCTTATACATAGATGTCGTATTGATGACAAATAAATCTCGTGTATCCTTCGGTATATGGCTGACTCGGTGCACATTTGCCCGCAATCCATCCCCCATCACGTACTCCTAGAGCTCACGGTAAACAAACTTAGTGCCTAACTAGGAGACTTAACTCCATCAAGCTCGAAAGAAGTGATTTTGGCGATGGACCTGATGCCCTCATATCTCAACCCTCGTCGTGCGAACGTATTTCATGCGTTCTAAACAAGACTTCGCAGGTGAATCTGAACTCAAATATACTTCGGTCGATGGATGACGCGATGCTCCTTTGGTCACTATCCCTCTCCTCTCATGTTTGTTGAGAGATTTTGCAACGGTGAGTACCGACCTTATACACAATGGTCTCTTATCATGAGGTGCTGAAGCAAGGCGCAAAAATCAGAAAGAAATTTAGTGAAGCATATTTAGAAACTTAACATGAAAGGTCTCGAAATTGGAATTAGACAATGCTAGTCTGCCACTGGAGAATCACGTGTACCATTCGGTTGAACGAAGAGTCCTCGAACGCATATTTGGTGACCCTTCTGTAGAGCTCACCGGAAAGAAACTTAAGGCTAAATATGAGAAACTTAACACCATATGGCTCAGAAAGAGGAGGTTTACAACGCTCTCCGGTGCCGCACACACACACACACACACACACACACACACACACACACACACACACACACACACACACACACACACACATATATATATATATATATATATGTATATATTCCACCTAGTGCCTCACTTTTAATGAGCAGCGCATCTAGGCGCAAAAATCAGAAAGAAACTTAGTGAATAACATAGAGAAACTTAACACGATAGAGTTCGAAATTGGAATTAGGCAACACTCTTCTGCCTTGGGAGAATGGCGTGTACCATTAGGTCAATCGAGGAGTCGGCGAAAGCATATTTGGTCACCCTTCCACATAGCTCACGGGAAAGAAACTTAGGTGTAAATATGAGAAACTTAACTCCATATTGCTCAAAAAGAGGGGGTTTCCAACGCTCACCGGTTACGCACACACACCTATATATATTCCACCTGGTGCCTCATTTTAATGAGCAGCGCATCTATATTCTGCAAATATCGATGATCATTTGATCACCATCCGTCTCCTCTAGCACTGATTGAGAGATTTTGCCTTGTCGTGAGAAAATTTCACCTAGTGCCTTGTCATAGGCGAATCTGATGTGTTCTTCTATCGAGGGTTGCCCAATGCACATCTGGAAACCACCCCTCTCCCATCACCTGCTCAATTGAGGTTATGACAAAGGAACTTAGTGCAAAAATTGAGAAACTAAAATACAAGGGAGCTCGACAGAGGTGATTTTAGCAGCAACACCCGATAGACGGGTATCTCAGTCCTCATTGGATGTATCTATGTCTAGTAAGTGGTCTAATATATTATGCAAGGGAAGTGGTGAGATTGGATTATTTTCGTGAGGTAAGAATTCCGTGTCCCTGAAGTGACCAACGTATGTATATGTCTGCGAGCTCGGAATATAGAATGTCACCTTATACGTAGACGTCGTACTGATGAGAAATAAATCTCATGTATCCTTCGGTATATGGCTGACTCGGTGCACATTTGCCCGCAATCCATCCCCCATCACGTACTCCTAGAGCTCACGGTAAACAAACTTAGTGCCTAACTAGGAAACTTAACTCCATCAAGCTCGAATGAGGTGATTTTGGCGATGGACCTGATGCCCTCATATCTCAACCCTCGTCGTGCGAACGTATTTCATGCGTTCTAAAAAAGACTTCGCAGGTGAATCTGAACTCAAATATACTTCGGTCGATGGATGACGCGATGCTCCTTTGGTCACTATCCCTCTCCTCTCATGTTTGTTGAGAGATTTTTCAACGGCGAGTACCGACCTGAAATATACACAATGGTCTCTTATCATGAGGTGTTGGTTTAATAAGCATTTGCATTTGGAAATGCTGAAGCAAGGCGCAAAAATCAGAAAGAAACTTAGTGAAGCATATTTAGAGACTTAACATGAAAGGTCTCGAAATTTGAATTAGATAATGCTCGTCTGCCACTGGAGAATCACGTGTACCATTCGGTTGAACGGGGAGTCCTCGAACGCATATTTTGTGACCCTTCCGTAGAGCTCACGGAAAAGAAACTTAAGGCAAAATATGAGAAACTTAACACCATATGGCTCAGAAAGAGGAGGTTTACAACGCTCTCCGGTGACGCACACCTACATATATTTATATTCCACCTAGTGCCTCACTTTTAATGAGCAGCGCATCTAGGCGCGAAAATCAGAAAGAAACTTAGTGAATAACATAGAGAAACTTAACACGATAGAGCTCGAAATTGGAATTAGGCAATGCTCTTCTACCTCGGGAGAATGGCGTGTACCATTTGGTCGATCGAGGAGTCGGCGAAAGCATATTTGGTCACCCTTCCATAGAGCTCACGGGAAAGAAACTTAGGTGTAAATATGAGAAACTTAACTCCATATTCCTCAAAAAGAGGGGGTTTCCAATGCTCACCGGTTTCGCACACACACCTATATATATTCCACCTGGTGCCTCATTTTAATGAGCAGCGCATCTATATGCTGCAAATATCGATGATCATTTGATCAAGATCCGTCTCCTCTAGCACTGGTTGAGAGATTTTGCCTTGTCGTGAGAAAATTTCACCTACTCCCTCGTCATAGGCGAATCTGATATGTTCTTCTATCGAGGGTTGGACAATGCACATCTGGAAACCACCCCTCTCCCATCACCTGCTCAATAGAGGTTATGACAAAGGAACTTAGTGCTAAAATTGAGAAACTAAACTACAAGGGAGCTCGACAGAGGTGATTTTACCAGCAACACTCGATAGACGGGTATCTCAGTCCTCATTGGATGTATCTATGTCTAGTAAGTGGTCTAATATATTATGCAAGGGAAGTGGTGGGATTGGATTATTTTCGTGAGGTAAGAATTCCGGGACCCTGAAGTGAGAAAAGTATCTATATGTCTGCGAGCTTGGAATATAGAAAGTCACCTTATACGTAGACGTCGTACCAATGACAAACAAATCTCGTGTATCCTTCGGTATATGGCTGACTCGGTGAACATTTGCCCGCAATCCATCCCCCGTCACGTACTCCTACAGCTCACGGAAAACAAACTTAGTGCCTAACTAGGAAACTTAACTCCATCAAGCCTGAAAGAGGTGATTTTGGCAATGGACCTGATGCCCTCATATCTCAACCCTCGTCGTGCGAACATATTTCATGCATTCTAAGAAAGACTTCGCAGATGGAATGCGCGATGCTCCTTTGGTCACTATGCCTCTCCTCTCATGTTTGTTGAGACATTTTGCAACGGCGAGTATCGACCTGGAATATACACAATGGTATCTTATCATGAGGTTTTGGTTTAATAAGCATTTGCATTTGGAAATGCTGAAGCAAGGCACAAAAATCAGAAAGAAAGTTAGTGAAGCATATTTAGAAACTTAACATGAAAGGTCTCGAAATTGGAATTAGACAATGCTCGTCTACCACTTGAGAATCACGTGTACCATTCGGTTGAACGACGAGTCCTCGAACGCATATTTGGTGACCCTTCCGTAGAGCTCACGGGGAAGAAACTTAACGCTAAATATGAGAAACTTAACACCATATGGCTCAGAAAGAGGAGGTTTACAACGCTCTCCGGTGATGCACACCTATATATATATTTATATTCCACCTAGTGCCTCACTTTTAATGAGCAACGCATCTAGGCGCGAAAATCAGAAAGAAACTTAGTGAATAACATAGAAAAACTTAACACGATAGAGCTCGAAATTGGAATTAGGCAATGCTCTTCTGCCTCAGGAGAATGGCGTGTACCATTCGGTCGATCGAGGAGTCGGCGAAAGGATATTTGGCCACCCTTCCATAGAGCTCACGGGAAAGAAACTTAGGTGTAAATATGAGAAACTTAACTCCATATTGCTCAAAAAGAGGGGGTTTCCAACGCTCACCGGTTACGCACACACACATATATATATTCCACCTGGTGCCTCATTTCCATAAGCAGCGCATCTATATGCTGCAAATATCGATGATCATTTGATCACCATCCGTCTCCTCTAGCACTGGTTGAGAGATTTTGCCTTGTCGTGAGAAAATTTCACCTAGTGCCTTGTCATAGGTGAATCTGATATATTCTTCTATCGAGGGTTGGACAATGCACATCTGGAAACCACCCCTCTCCCATCACCTGCTCAATAGAGGTTATGACAAAGGAACTTAGTGCTAAAATTCAGAAACTAAACTACAAGGGAGCTCGACAGAGGTGGTTTTAGTAGCAACACCCGATAGACGGGTATCTCAGTCCTCATTGGATGTATCTATGTCTAGTAAGTGGTCTAATATATTATGCAAGGGAAGTGGTGGGATTGGATTACTTTAGTCAGGTAAGAATTCCGGGTCCCTGAAGTGAGCAACGTATGTATATGTCTGCGAGCTCGGAATATAGAATGTCACCTTATACGTAGACGTCGTACTGATGACAAATAAATCTCGTGTATCCTTCGGTATATGGCTGACTCGGTACACATTTTCCCGCAATCCATCTCCCGTCACGTACTCCTAGAGCTCTCGGTAAAGAAACTTAGTGCCTAACTAGGAAACTTAACTCCATCAAGCTCGAAAGAGGTGATTTTGGTGATGGACCTGATGCTCTCATATCTCAACCCTCGTCGTTCGAACGTATGTCATGCATTCTAAAAAAGACTTCGCAGATGGATGACGCGATGCTCCTTGGGTCACTATGCCTCTCCTCTCATGTTTGTTGAGAGATTTTGCAATGGCGAGTACCGACCTGGAATATACACAATGGTCTCTTATCATGAGGTTTTGGTTTAATAAGCATTCTCATTTGGAAATGCTGAAGCAAGGTGCACAAATCAGAAAAAAACTTAGTGAAGCATATTTAGAAACTTAACATGAAAGGTCTCAAAATTGGAATTAGACAATGCTCGTCTGCCACTTGAGAATCAGGTGTACCATTCGCTTGAACGAGGAGTCCTCGAACGCATATTTGGTGACCCTTCCGTAGAGCTCACGCGAAAGAAACTTAAGGCTAAATATGAGAAACTTAACACCATATGGCTCAGAAAGAGGAGGTTTACAACGCTCTCCGGTGACGCACACCTATATATATTTATATTCCACCTAGTGCCTCACTTTTTATGAGCAGCCCATCTAGGCGTGAAAATCAGAAAGAAACTTAGTGAATAACATAGAGAAAGTTAACACGATAGAGCTCGAAATTGGAATTAGGCAACGCTCTTCTGCCTCAGGAGAATGGCGTGTGCCATTCGGTCGATCGAGGAGTCGGCGAAAGGATATTTGGTCACCCTTCAATAGAGCTCACGGGAAAGAAACTTAGGTGTAAATATTAGAAACTTAACTCCATATTGCTCAAAAAGAGGGGGTTTCCAACGCTCACCGGTTACGCACACACACATATATATTCCACCTGGTGCCTCATTTTAACGAGCAGCGCATCTATATGCTGCAAATATCGATGGTCATTTGATCACCATCCGTCTCCTCTCGCACTGGTTGAGAGATTTTGCCTTGTCGTGAGAAAATTTCACCTAGTGCCTTGTCATAGGAGAATCTGATATGGTCTTCTATCGAGGGTTGGACAATGCACATCTGGAAACCACCCCTCTCCCATCACCTGCTCAATAGAGGTTATGACAAAGGAACTTAGTGCTAAAATTGAGAAACTAAACTACAAGGGACCTCAATAGAGGTGATTTTCATAGCAACTCCCGATAGACGGGTATCTCTGTCCTCATTGGATGTATGTATGTCTAGTAAGTGGTCTAATATATTATGCAAGGGAAGTGCTGGGATTGGATTATTGTCGTGAGGTACGAATTCCGGGTCCCTGAAATGAGCAACATATAAATATGTCTGCGATCTCGTAATATATAATGTCACCTTATACGTAGACGTCGTACTGATAACAAACACATCTCGTGTATCCTTCAGTATATTGCTGACTCGGTGCACATTTTCCCGCAATCCATCCCCCGTCACGTACTCCAAGAGCTCACAGAAAACAAACTAAGTGCCTAACTAGGAAACTTAACTCCATCAAGCTCGAAAGAGGTGATTTTGGCGATGGACCTGATGCCCTCATATCTCAACCCTCGTCGTGCGAACGTATTTCATGCATTCTAAAAAAGACTTCGCAGGTGAATCTGAAGTCAAATATACATCGGTCGATGGATGACGTGTTGCTCCTTTGGTCACTATCCCTCTCCTCTCATGTTTGTTGAGAGATTTTGCAACGGCGAGTACCGACCTGAAATATACACAATGGTCTCTTATCATGAGGTTTTGGTTTAATAATCATTCGCATTTGGAAATGCTGAAGCAAGGCGCAAAAATCAGAAAGAAACTTAGTGAAGCAAATTTAGAAACTTGACATGAAAGGGCTCAAAATTGGAATTAGACAATGCTCGTCTGCTACTGGAGAATCACGTGTACCATTCGGTCGAACGAGGAGTCCTCGAACGCATATTTGGTGACCCTTCCGTAGAGCTCACGGGAAAGAAACTTAAGGCTAAATATGAGAAACTTAACTCCATATGGCTCAGAAAGAGGAGGTTTACAACGCTCTCCGGTGACGCACACCTACATAGAAGAAATTCAAAATTTTCTATGCATCACCAAGATCAATCTATGGTGTAATCTAGCAACGAGGGGAAGGGGAGTGCATCTACATACCCTTGTAGATCACTAAGCGAAAGCATTACAAGAACGCGGATGAAGGAGTCGTACTCGTAGCGATTCAGATCGCGGTTAATTCCGATCTAAGCGCCGAACAACGACGCCTCCGCGTTCCACACATGTGCAGCCCGGTGACGTCTCCCATGCCTTGATCCAGCAAGGAGAGAGGGAGAGTTTGGGGAAGACTCCGTCCAGCAGCATCACGATGGCGTGATGGTGGTGGAGGAGCGTGATACTCCAGCAGGGCTTCGCCAAGCACTACGGGAGACGAGGAGGGAGAGAGGTAGGGCTGTGCCTTGGGAGAGAGAGACTCATGTGTTGGGCAGCCCCAAAACCTCCACTATATATAGGGGGAGGTGCCATAGGGTTTCCCCTAGGAGGGACGGCGGCCAGGGTAGATGGGATCTCCCCTTTGGGTGACTTGGCCCCCAAGCCAGGAGGTGTGAACCCTAGATGGGGCGCCACAAACCCCCTGGTCACGTGGGAATAGGTGAGGGGGGCGCACAGCCCCTTAGTGGGCTGGTTTGCCCCCTCCCCTTGGCCAATGAAGCCCCCCCAACACTTGTCGGGGCTCCCGGAACACTTTTCGGTCATGCTGGTCATCACTCGGTACCTTCGAAACACTTCCGGACTCCAAAACCCTCCATCCAATATATCAATCTTCACCTCCGAACTATTCTGGGACTCCTCGTGACATCCGGGATCTCATCCGGGACTCCGAACAACATTTGGTAACCGCGTACGTACCTTCCCTATAACCCTAGCATCATCGAACCTTAAGTGTGTAGACCCTACGGGTTCGGGAACCATGCAGACATGACCGAGACAACTCTCCGGCCAATAACAAACAGCGGGATCTGGATACACATGTTGGCTCCCACATGTTCAACGATTATCTCATCGGATAAACCACGATGTCAAGGATTCAATCAATCCCGTACACAATTCCCTTTGTCTATCGGTATACTACTTGCCCGAGATTCGATCATCGGTATGCCGATACCTTGTTCAATCTCGTTACCGGCAAGTCTCTTTACTCGTTCCATAACACATCATCCCGTGATCAACTCCTTGATCACATTGTGCACATTATGATGATGTACTACCGAGTGGGCCCAGAGTGACAAATCCCAATCTCGATTCGTGCCAACCCAACAAACACTTTCGGAGATACCCGTAGTGCACCTTTATAGCCACCCAGTTACGTTGTGACGTTTGGTACACCCAAAGCATTCCTACGGTATCTGGGAGTTGCACAATCTCATGGTCTATGGAAAAGATACTTGACATTTGGAAAAGCTTTCGCATACGAACTACACAATCTTGTGCTAAGCTTAGGATTGGGTCTTGTCCATCACATCATTCTCCTAATGATGTGATCCCGTTATCAATGACATCCAATGTCCATGGTCAGGAAACCATGACCATCTGTTGATCAACGAGGTAGTCAACTAGAGGCTCACTAGGGACATGATGTGGTCTATGTATTCAGACATGTATTGCGGTTTCCAGTCAATACAATTATAGCATGAATAATAGACAATTATCATGAACAAGGAAATACAATAATAACCATTTTATTATTTCCTCTAGGGCATATTTCCAACAGTCTCCCACTTGCACTAGAGTCAATAATCTAGTTCACATCACTATGTGATTGAAATGAATCGACACCCATGGGGTTTGATCATATCTCGCTTGTGAGAGAGGTTATTAGTCAACGGATCTGAACCTTTCAGATCCGTGTGTGCTTTGCAAATCTCTATTTCATCTCCTAGATACAGCTACCACGCTCTATTTGGAGCTATTCCAAATAACTGTTCTACTATACGAATCCGGTTTACTACTCAGAATAATCCGGATTAGTGTCAAAGTTTGCATCGGCGTAACCCTTTACGACGAACTCTTTTACCACCTCCATAATTGAGAAAATTCCTTAGTCCACTAGTTACTAAGGATAAGTTTGATCACTGTCCTGTGATCCATTCCTGGATCACTCTTGTACCCCTTGACTGACTCATGGCAACGCACACTTCCGGTGCGGTACACATCATAGCATACTATAGAGCCAACGTCTGAAGCATAGGGGACGACCTTCGTCCTTTCTCTCTCTTCTGCCATGGTCATGTCTTGAGTCTTACTCAATACTCACACCATATAACACAGCCAGGAACTCCTTCTTTGCTGATCTATTTTGAACTCCTTCAAAATCTTGTCACGGTATGCATTCATTTGAAAGTACTATTAAGCGTTTTGATCTATCCTTATAGATCTTGATGCTCAATGTTCAAGTAGCTTAATCCAGGTTTTCCATTGAAAAACACTTTTCAAATAACCCTTCCAAATAACCCTATATGCTTTCCAGAAATTCTACATCATTTCCGATCAACAATATGTCAACAACATATACTCATCAGAAATGCTCTAGTGCTCCCACTCACTTCTTTGGAAATACAAGTTTCTCATAAACTTTGTATAAACCCAAAATCTTTGATCATCTCATCAAAGCGTATATTCCAACTCCGAGATGCTTACTCTAGTCCCTAGAAGGATTGCTGGAGCTTTGCACACTTGTTAGCATCTTTCAGGATTGTCAAGACCTTCTGGTTGTATCACATACAACCTTTCCTCAAGAATATCGTCGAGGAAACAATGTTTTGACATCCAATCTGCAAGATTTGATAAATCATGCAGTAATTGCTAATATAATTCCAACACACTCTTCGCATCGCTACGAATGAGAAAGTCTCATCGCAGTCCTTGAACTTGTATGAAAACATCTTAACGACAAGTCGAGCTTTCTTAATGGTTATACTTACCATCATTGTCCGTCTTTCTTTTAAAATCCATCTGTACCCAACAGCCTTACGACCATCAAGTAGTTCTTGCAAAGTCTATACTTTGTTTTCATACATGGATCCTCTCTCGGATTTTATGGCCTCGAGCCATTCGTCGGAATTCGGGCCCACCATCGCTTCTTCATAGCTCATAGGTTCATTGTTGTCTAGCAACATGACCTCCAAGACAGGATTACGTACCACTCTGAAGTAGTATGTATCCTTGTCAACCTACGAGTTTTGGTAGTGACTTGATCCAAAGTTTCATGATCAATATCATCAGCTTCCACTTCAATTGGAGTAGGCGCCACAGGAACAACTTCCTGTGCCCTGCTACACACTAGTTGGAGTGACGGTTCAATAACCTCATCAAGTATCCACCATCCTCCCACTCAATTCTTTTGAGAGAAACTTTTCCTCGAGAAAGGACCCGTTTCTAGAAACAATCACTTTTGCTTCCGGATCTGAAATAGGCGGTATACCCAACTGTTTTTGGGTGTCCTATGAAGATGTATTTATTCGCTTTGGGTTCGAGCTTATCTGGCTGAAACCTTATCACATAAGCGTCGCATCCCCAAACTTTTAAGAAACGATAGCTTAGGTTTCTCTAAACCATAGTTCACATGCTATCATCTCAACGGAATTACGTGGTGCCCTATTTAAAGTGAATGTGGTTGTCTCTAATGCTTGACCCATAAACGATAGTGGTAATTCGATAAGAGACATCATGGCATGCACCATATCCTATAGAGTGCAGTTGTGATGTTCGGACACACCATCACACTATAGTGTTCGAGGCGGTGTTAGTTGTGAAACAATTTCCACAATGTTATAATTGTGTACCAAACTCGCAACTCAGATATTCATCTCTATGATCATATCATAGACATTTTATCCTCTTGTCATGAAGATCTTCAACTTCACTCTGAAATTACTTGAACCTTTCAATAATTTAGACTTGTGTTTCATCAAGTAAATATACTCAGCATCTACTCAAATCATCTGTGAAGTAAGAACATAATGATATCCACTGCGTGCCTCAGCACTCATTGGACTTCACACATCAAAATGTATTACTTCCAATAAGTTGCTTTCTTGTTCCATCTTACTGAAAACGAGGCTTTTCAGTCATCTTGCCCGTGTGGTATGATTTGCATGTCTCAAGTGATTCAAAATCAACTGAGTCCAAATGATCCATCTGCATGGAGTTTCTCCATGCGTACATACTAATAGACATGGTTCGCATGTCTCAAACTTTTCAAAAAACGAGTCAGTCCAAAGATCCATCAACATGGAGCTTCTTCATGCATTTTATACCAATATGACTCACATGGCAGTGCCACAAGAAGGTGGTACTATCATTACTATCTTATAACTTTTGGCATGAACATGTGTATCACTACGATCGAGATTCAATAAACAATTCATGTTAGGTGCAAGATCATTGAAGGTATTATTCAAATAAACAGAGTAACCATTATTCTTCTTAAATGAATAACCGTATTGCGATAGACATAATCCAATCATCTATATGCTCAACGCAAACACCAAATAACAATTATTTAGGTTTAACACCAATCTCGATGGTACAGGGAGCAGGCGATGCTTGATCACATCAACCTTTGGAAACACTTCCAACACACATCGTTATCTCACCTTTAGCTAGTCTCTGTTTATTCCATAGCTCTTTTATTTCGAGTTACTAACACTTAGCAACCGAACCGGTATCTTAATACCCTGGTGCTACTAGGAGTACTAGTAAAGTACACATTTAATAGAATGTATATCCAATATACTTCTGTCAACCTTGCCAGCCTTCTCATCTACCAAGTATCTAGGGTAGTTCTGCTTCAGTGACTGTTCCCTCATTACAGAAGCACTTAGTCTCGGGTTTGGGTTCAACCCTGGGTTTCTTCACTGGAGCAGCAACTGATTTGCCGTTTCATGAAGTATTCCTTCTTGCCCTTGCCCTTCTTGAAACTAGTGGTTTCACTAACCATCAACAACTGATGGTCCTTCTTGATTTCTACTTTCGCGGCGTCTAACATCGCGAATATTTCAAGGATCATCATATCCATCCCTGATATGTTTTAGTTCATCATGAAGGTCTACCAGCTTGGTGGCAATGACTTTGGAGAAACATCACTATCTCATCTAGAAGATTAACTCCCACTCGATTAAAGTGATTGTTGTAATCAGACAATCTGAGCACAAGCTCAACGATTGAGCTTTTCTCCCTTAGTTTGCAGGCTAATAAACTCGCCGGAGGTCTTATACCTCTTGACGTGGGCACGAGCCTGAAATCCCAATTTCAGCCCTCGAAACATCTCATATGTTACGCGACATTTCGAAATCGCCTTCGGTGCCTCAATTCTAAACCGTTTAACATTACTGAACTATCACGTAGTTATCAAAATGTGTATGTCAGATGTTCGTAACATCCACAGACGATGTTCGAGGTTCAGTACACCGAGCGGTGCATTAAGGACATAAGCCTTCTACGCAGCAATGAGGACAATCATCAGTTTACGGACCCAGTCCGCATAATTGCTACTATCAACTTTCAACTAAATTTTCTCTAGGAACTAAAGCGCGAGCTACGACATAATTTGCAAAAACCTTTTGACTATGTTTAGGATAATTAAGTTCATCTTATGGACTCCCACTCAGATAGACATCCCTCTAGTCATCTAAGTGATACATGATCCAAGTCAACTAGGCCGTGTCCGATCATCACGTGATATGGACTAGTCATCATCGGTGAACATCTTCATGTTGATCGTATCCACTATACGACTCATGATCGAACTTTCGGTCTCTTGTGTTCCGAGGCCATGTCTATACATGCTAGGCTCGTCAAGTCAACCTAAGTGTTTCGCGTGTGAAAATCTGGCTTACACCCGTTGTATGTGAATGTTAGAATCTATCACACCCGATCATCACGTGGTGCTTCGAAACAACGAACTTTCGCAACGGTGCATAGTTAGGGGGAACACTTTCTTGAAATTATTATGAGGGATCAGCTTATTTACTATCATCGTTCTAAGCAAATAAGATGCATAAACATGATAAACATCACATGCAATCAAAATGTGACATGATATGGCCAATATCATTTTTGCCCCTTCTGATCTCCATCTTCGGGGCTCCATGATCATCATCTTCACCGGCATGACACCATGATGTCCATCATCATGATCTCCATCATCGTGTCTCCATGAAGTTGTCTCGCCAACTATTACTTCTACTACTATGGCTAACGGTTTAGCAATGAAGTAAAGTAATTACATGGCGTTATTCAGTGACACGCAGGTCATAGAATAAATAAAGACAACTCCTATGGCTCCTGCCGGTTGTCATACTCATCGACATGCAAGTCGTGATTCCTATTACAAGAACATGATCAATCTCATACATCACATATCATTCATCACATTCTTTTGGCCATATCACATCACATAGCATACCCTGCAAAAACAAGTTAAACGTCCTCTAATTGTTGTTTGCATGTTTTACATGGCTGCTATGGGTTTCTAGCAGGAACGTTTCTTACCTACGCAAAAGCCACAACGTGATATGTCAATTGCTATTTACCCTTCATAAGGACCCTTTTCATCGAATCCGATCCGAATAAAGTGGGAGAGACTGGCACCCGCTAGCCACCTTATGCAACAAGTGCACGTTAGTCGGTGGAACCGGTCTCACGTAAGTGTACGTTTAAGGTCGGTCCAGGCCGCTTCATCCCACAATACCGTGCAAACAAGATAGGACTAGTAACGGTAAGCATACTGAACAAAATCAACACCCACAACAACTTGTGTTCTACTCGTGCATAGAATCTACGCAATAGACCTAGCTCATGATGCCACTGTTGGGGAATGTAGCAGAAATTCAAACATTTTCTACACATCATCAAGATCAATCTATGGAGTATTATAGCAACGAGGGGAAGGGGAGTGCATCTACATACCGTTGTAGATCGCTAAGCGGAAGCATTACAAGAACACGGATGAAGGAGTCGTACTCGTAGCGATTCAGATCGCGGTTGATTCCGATCTAAGCGCCGAACAACGGCGCCTCCGCGTTCAACACACGTGCAGCCCGGTGACGTCTCCCATGCCTTGATCCAGCAAGGAGAGAGGGAGAGGTTGGGGAAGACTCCGTCCAGCAGCAGCGCGACAACATGGTGGTGGTGGAGGAGTGTGGTACTCCAGCAGGGCTTCGCCAAGCACTATATATAGGGGGAAGGGAGAGGGGGAGCTGCCATAGGGTTTCCCCTAGGAGGGATGGCGGCCAGGGTAGATGGGATCTCCTGTTTGGGTGACTTGGCCCCCAAGCCAGGAGGTGTGAACCCTAGATGGGGCGCCCCAAACCCCCTGGTCACCTGGGAATAGGTGAGGGGGGCGCACAGCCCCTTAGTGGGCTGGTTTGCCCCCTCCCGTTGGCCGATGAAGCCCCCCAAGGCCCCAACTCTTGCCGGGGCTCCCGAAACACCTTTCGGTCATACTGGTCATCACCCGGTACCTCCGGAACACTTCCGGACTACAAAACCCTTCGTCCAATATATCAATCTTCACCTACGGACCGTTCCGGGACTCCTCGTGACGTCCGGGATCTCATTCGGGAGTCCGAACAACATTCGGTAACCGCGTACATACCTTCCCTATAACCCTAGCGTCATTGAACCTTAAGTGTGTAGACCCTACGGGTTTGGGAACCATCTAGACATGACCGAGACAACTCTCCGGCCAATAACCAACAGCGGGAACTGGATACCCATGTTGGCTCCCACATGTTCCACGATGATCTCATCGGATGAACCACGATCTCAAGGATTCAGTCAATCCCGTATACAATTCCCTTTATCTACCGGTATAGTACTTGCCCGAGATTCGATCGTTGGTATGCTGATACCTTGTTCAATCTCGTTACTGGCAAGTCTCTTTACTCATTCCGTAACACATCATCTCGTGATCAACTCCTTGATCACATTGTGCACATTATGATGATGTCCTAATGAGTGGGCCCAAAGATACCTCTCCGTCACACGGAGTGACAAATCCCAGTATCGATTCGTGCCAACCCAACAAACACTTTCGGAGATACCCGTAGTGCACCTTTATAGCCACCCAGTTATGTTGTGATGTTTGTACACCCAAAGCATTCCTACGGTATCCGGGAGTTGCACAATCTCATGGTCTAAGGAAAAGATACTTGACATTTACAAAAGCTTTAGCATACGAACTAAACAATCTTGTGCTAAGCTTAGGATTGGGTCTTGTCCATCACATCATTCTCCTAATGATGTGTTCCCGTTATCAATGACATCCAATGTCCATGGTCAGGAAACCATGACCATCTGTTGATCAACAAGCTAGTCAACTAGAGGCTCACTAGGGACATGTTGTGGTCTATGTATTCACAAATGTATTGTGGTTTCCGGTCAATACAATTATAGCATGAATAATAGAAAATTATCATGAACAAGGAAATACAATAATAACCATTTTATTATTGCCTCTAGGGCATATTTCCAACAATATTCCACCTAGTGCCTCATTTTAATGAGCAGCGCATCTAGGCGCGAAAATCAGAAAGAAACTTAGTGAATAACATAGAGAAACTTAATATGATAGAGCTCAAAATTGGAATTAGCCAACGCTCTTCTGCCTCAGGACAATGGCGTGTACCATTTGGTCGATCGAGGAGTCGACGAAAGCATATTTGGTCACCCTTCCGTAGAGATCAAGGGAAAGAAACTTATGTGTAAATATGAGAAACTTAACTCCATATTGTTCAAAAAGAGGGGGTTTCCAACGCTCACTGGTTACGCACACCTATATATTACACCTAGTGCCTCATTTTAACGAGCAGCGCATCTATATGCTGCAAATATCAATGGTCATTTAATAACCATCCGTCTCGTCTCGCACTGGTTGAGAGATTTTGCCTTGTCATGAGAAAATTTCACCTAGTGCCTTGTCATAGGCGAATCCGATATGTTCTTCTATCGAGGGTTGGACAATGCACATCTGGAAACCACCCCTCTCCCATCACCTGCTCAATAGAGGTTATGACAAAGGAACTTAGTGCTAAAATTGAGAAACTAAACTACAAGGGACCTCGACAGAGGTGATTTTAGTAGCAACTCCCGATAGACGGGTATCTCTGTCCTCATTGGATGTATCTATGTCTAGTAAGTGGTCCAATATATTATGCAAGGGAAGTGCTGGGATTGGATTATTTTCGTGAGGTAAGAATTCCGGGTCCCTGAAGTTAGCAACGTATGTATATGTCTGCGAGCTTTGAATATAGAATGTCACCTTATACGTAGACATCGTACTGATGACAAACAAATCTCGTGTATCCTTCAGTATATGGCTGACTCGGTGCACATTTGCCCGCAATCCATCCCCTGTCACATACTCCTAGAGCTCACGGAAAACAAACTTAGTGCCTAACTAGGAAACTTAACTCCATCAAGCTCGAAAGAGGTGATTTTGGCGATGGACCTGATGCCCTCATATCTCAAGCCTCCTCGTGCGAACGTATTTCATGCATTCTAAAAAAGACTTCGTAGGTGAATCTGAACTCAAATATACTTCGGTCTATGGATGACGCGATGCTCGTTTGGTCACTATCCCTCTCCTCTCATGTTTGTTGAGAGATTTTGCAACAGCGAGTACCAACCTAAAATATACACAATGGTCTCTTATCATGAGGTGTTGGTTTAATAAGCGTTCACATTTGGAAAGGCTGAAGCAAGGCGCAAAAATCAGAAAGAAACTTAGTGAAGCAAGGCCCGAAATTTGAATTAGACAACACTCATCTGCCACTTGAGAATCACGTGTACAATTTGGTCGGACGAGGAGTCCTCGAACGCATATTTGGTGACCCTTCCGTAGAGCTCACGGGAAAGAAACTTAAGGCTAAATACAAGAAACTTAACTCCATATGGCTCAGAAAGAGGAGGTTTACAACGCTCTCCGGTGATGCACACCTATATATATATTCCACCGAGTGCCTCATTTTAATGAGCAGCGCATCTAGGCGTCTACCATTCGGTCGATCGAGGAGTCGGCGAATGCATATTTGGTCACCCTTCCGTAGAGCTCATGGGAAAGAAATTTAGGTGTAAATATAAGAAACTTAACTCCATATTTCTCAAGAAGAGGGGGTTTCCAACACTCACCGGTTATGCACACCTATATATATTCCACCTAGTGCCTCATTTTAACGAGCAGCGCATCTATATGCTGCAAATATCGATGGTCATTTAATCACCATCTATCTCCTCTCGCACTGGTTGAGAGATTTTGTCTTGTCATGAGAAAATTTCACCTAGTGCCTTGTCATAGGCAAATCCGATATGTTCTTCTATCAAGGGTTGGGCAATGCACATCTAGAAACCACCCCTCTCCCATCACCTGCTCAATAGAGGTCATGACAAAGGAACTTAGTGCTAAAATTGAGAAACTAAACTACAAGGGACCTCGACAGAGGTGATTTTAGTAGCAACTCCCGATAGACGGGTATCTCTGTCCTCATTAGATGTATCTATGTCTACTAAGTGGTCTAATATATTATGCAAGGGAAGTGCTGGGATTGGATTATTTTCATGACGTAAGAATTCCGGGTCCCTGAAGTGAGCAACGTATGTATATGTCTGCGAGCTCGGAATATAGAATGTCACCTTATACATAGACGTCGTACTGATGACAAACAAATCTCGTGTATCCTTCGGTATATGGCTGACTCGGTGCACATTTGCCCGCAATCCATCCCCCATCACATACTCCTAGAGCTCACAGAAAACAAACTTAGTGCCTAACAAGGAAACTTAACTCCATCAAGCTCGAAAGAGGTGATTTTGGCGATGGACCTGATGCCCTCATATGCCAACCCTCGTTGTGCAAACGCTTTTCATGCATTCCAAAAAAGACTTCACAGGTGAATCTGAAGTCAAATATACATCGGTCGATGGATGACGTGATGCTCCTTTGGTCACTATCCCTCTCCTCTCATGTTTGTTGAGAGATTTTACAACGGCGAGTACCAACCTGAAATATACACAATGGTCACTTATCATGAGGTGTTGGTTTAGTAAGCATTCGCATTTGGAAATGCTGAAGCAAGGCGCAAAAATCAGAACGAAACTTAGTGAAGCAAATTTAGAAACTTGAAATGAAAGGGCTCGAAATTGGAATTAGACAACGCTCGTTTGCCAGTTGAGAATCACGTGTACCATTCGGTCGAAGGAGGAGTCCTCGAACGCACATTTGGTGACCATACCGTACAGCTCATTGGAAAGAAATTTAAGGCTAAATACGAGAAACTTAACTCCATATGGCTCAGAAAGAGGAGGTTTCAACGCTCTTCGGTGACGCACACCTATATATATATTCCACCAAGTGCCTCATTTTAATGAGCAGCGCATCTAGGCGAGAATATCAGAAAGAAACTTAGTGAATAACATAGAAAAACTTAACACGATAGAGCTCGAAATTGGAATTAGGCAACGCTCTTCTGCCTCAGGAGAATGGCGTGTACCATTTGATTGATCGAGGAGTCAGCGAAAGAATATTTGGTCACCCTTTCGTAGATCTCACGGAAAGAAACTTAGGTGTAAATATGAGAAACTTAAGTCCATATTGCTCAAAAAGAGGGGGTTTCCAACGCTCACTGGTTACGCACACCTATATATATTACACCTAGTGCCTCATTTTAATGAGCAGCACATCTACAGTCTGCAAATATCGATGGTCATTTGAACACCATCCGTCTCCTCTCGCACTGGTTGAGAGATTTTGCCTTGTCATGAGAAAATTACACCTAGTGCCTTGTCATAGACAAATCCGATATGTTCTTCTGTCGAGGGTTGGACAATGCACATCTAGAAACCACCCCTCTCCCATCACCTGCTCAATAGAGGTTATGACAAAGGAACTTAGTGCTAAAATTGAGAAACTTAACTACAAGGGAGCTCGACAGAGGTTATTTTAGTAGCAACTCCCAATAGATGGGTATCTCAGTCCTCGTTGAATGTATCTATGTCTAGTAAGTGGTCTAATATTTTATGCAAGGGAAGTGCTGGGATTGGATTATTTTTGTGAGGTAAGAATTCCGGGTCCCTGAAGTGAGCAACGTATGTATATGTCTGCGAGCTCGGAATATAGAATGTCACCTTATACATAGACGTCGTACTGATGACAAACAAATCTCGTGTATCCTTTCGGTATATGGCTGACTCGGTGCACATTTGCCCGCAATCCATCCCCTATCACGGACTCCTAGAGCTCACAGAAAACAAACTTAGTTCCTAACTAGGAAACTTAACTCCATCAAGCTCGAAAGAGGTGATTTTGGCGATGGACCTGATGCCCTGATATCTCAACCCTCGTTGTGCGAACGTATTTCATGCGTTCTAAAAAAGACTTCGCAGGTGAATCTGAACTCAAATATACTTCGGTCGATGGATGACGCGATGCTCCTTTGGTCACTATCCCTCTCCTCTCATGTTTGTTCAGAGATTTTACAGCGGCGAGTACCGACCTGAAATATACACAATGGTCACTTATCATGAGGTGTTGGTTCAATAAGAATTCGCATTTGGAAATGTTGAAGCAAGGCGCAAAAATCAGAAGGAAACTTAGTGAAGCAAATTTAGAAACTTGACATGAAAGGTCTCGAAATTGGAATTAGACAACGATCGTTTGCCACTTGAGAATCACGTGTACCATTCGGTCGAACGGGGAGTCCTCGAACGCATATCTGGTGACCATTCCGTAGAGCTCATTGGAAAGAAATTTAAGGCTAAATACGAGAAACATAACTCCATATGGCTCAGAAAGAGGAGGTTTACAATGCTCTTCGGTGACGCACACCTATATATATATTCCACCGAGTGCCTCATTTTAATGAGCAGCCCATCTAGGCGCGAAAATCAGAAAGAAACTTAGTGAATAACATAGAAAAACTTAACACGATAGAGCTCGAAATTGGAATTAGGCAACGCTCTTCTGCCTCAGGAGAATGGCGTGTACCATTTGATCGATCGAGGAGTCAGCGAAAGAATATTTGGTCACCCTTCCGTAGAGCTCACGGGAAAGAAACTTAGGTGTAAATATGAGAAACTTAACTCCATATTGCTCAAAAAGAGGGGGTTTCCAACGCTCACTGGTTACGGACAACTATATATATTACACCTAGTGCCTCATTTTAGCGAGCAGCACGTCTACAGTCTGCAAATATCGATGGTCATTTGAACACCATCCGTCTCCTCTAGCACTGGTTGAGAGATTTTGCCTTGTCATGAGAAAATTACACCTAGTGCCTTGTCATAGACGAATCCGATATGTTCTTCTGTCGAGGGTTGGACAATGCACATCTGGAAACCACCCCTCTCCCATCACCTGCTCAATAGAGGTTATGACAAAGGAACTTAGTGCTAAAATTGAGAAACTTAACTACAAGGGAGCTTGATAGAGGTGATTTTAGTAGCAACTCCTGATAGATGGGTATCTCAGTCCTCATTGAATGTATCTATGTCTAGTAAGTGGTCTAATATGTTATGCAAGGGAAGTGCTGGGATTGGATTATTTTTGTGAGGTAAGAATTCCGGGTCGCTGAAGTGAGCAACATATGTATATGTCTGCGAGCTCGGAATACAATATGTCACCTTATACATAGACGTCGTACCGATGACAAACAAATCTCGAGTATCCTTCGGTACATGGCGGACTCGGTGCACATTTGCCCGCAATCCATCCCCCCGTCACGTACACCTAGAGCTCATGGAAAACAAACTTAGTGCCTAACTAGGAAACTTAACTCCATCAAGCTCGAAAGAGGTGATTTTGGCGGTGGACCTGATGCCCTCATATCTCAACCCTCGTCGTGCGAACGTATTTCATGCGTTCTAAAAAAGACTTCGCAGGTGAATCTGAACTCAAATATACTTCGGTCGATGAATGACGCGATGCTCCTTTGGTCACTATCCCTCTCCTCTCATGTTTGTTGAGAGATTTTGCAACGGCGTGTACCGACCTGAAATATACACAATGGTCTCTTGTCATGAGGTGTTGGTTTAATAAGCATTCGCATTTGGTAATGCTGAAGCAAGGCGCAAAAATTAGAAAGAAACTTAGTAAAGCAAATATAGAAACTTAACATGAAAGGGCTCGAAATTGGAATTAGAGAATGCTCGTCTGCCACTGGAGAATCACGTGTACCATTTGGTCGAACGAGGAGTCCTCTAACGCATATTTGGTGACCCTTCCATAGAGCACACAGGAAAGAAACTTCAGGCTAAATATGAGAAACTTAACTCCATATGGATCAGAAAGAGGAGGTTTACAACGCTCTCCGGTGACGCACACCTATGAGAAACTTAACTCCATATGTACGTCACCAAAGAGCGTTGTAAACCTCCTCTTTCTGAGCCATATGGAGTTAAGTTTCTTGTATTTAGCCTTAAGTTTCTTTCCAATGAGCTCTACGGAAGGGAAGGGTCACCAAATATGCGTTCGAGGACTCCTCGTTCGACTGAATGGTACACGTGATTCTCCAGTGGCAAACGAGCGTTGTCTTATTCCAATTTCGAGCCCTTTCATGTCAAGTTTCTAAATTTGCTTCACTATGTTTCTTTCTGAGTTTTGCGCCTTACTTTAGCATTTCCAAATGCGAATGCTTATTAAACCAACACCTCATGATAAGAGACCATTGTGTATATTTCAGGTCGGTACTCGCCATTGTAAAATCTCTCAACAAACATGAGAGGAGAGGGATAGTGACCAAAGGAGCATCGCGTCATCCATCGACCGAAGTATATTTGAGTTCAGATTCACCTGTGAAGTCTTTTTCAGAATGCATGAAAAATGTTCGCACGACGAGGGTTGAGATATGAGGGCATCAGGTCCATCGCCAAAATCACCTCTTTCGAGCTTGATGGAGTTAAGTTTCCTAGTTAGGCACTAAGTTTGTTTTCTATGAGCTCTAGGAGTACGTGACGGGGGCTGGATTGTGGGCAAATGTGCACCAAGTCAGCCATATACCAAAGGATACACAAGATTTGTTTGTCATCAGTACGACGTCTATGTATAAGGTGACATTCTATATTCTGAGCTCGCAGACATATACATACGTTGCTCACTTCAGGGACCCGGAATTCTTACCTCACGAAAAAATCCAATCCCAGCACTTCACTTGCATAATACATTAGACCACTTACTAGACATAGATACATCCAATGAGGACTGAGATACCCGTCTATCGAGTGTTGCTGCTAAAATCACCTCTGTCGAGCTCCCTTGTAGTTTAGTTTCTCAATTTTAGCACTAAGTTCCTTTGTCATAACCTCTATTGAGCAGGTGATGGGAGAGGGGTGGTTTCCAAATGTGCATTGTCCAACCCTCGATAGAAGAACATATCGGATTTGCCTATGACAAGGCACTAGGTGAAATTTTCTCATGACAAGGCAAAATCTCTCAACCAGTGCGAGAGGAGACAGATGGTGATTAAAGGACCATCGATATTTGCAGCACATAGATGCGCTGCTCGTTAAAATGAGGCACTAGGTGGAATATATATAGGTGTGCATAACCGGTGAGCGTTGGAAACCCCCTCTTTTTGAGCAATATGGAGTTAAGTTTATCATATTTACACCTATGTTTCTTTCCCATGAGCTCTACGGAAGGGTGAACAAATATGCTTTCGTCGACTCCTCAATCGACCGAATGGTACACGACATTCTCCTGAGGCAGAAGAGCGTTGGCTAATTCCAATTTCGAGCTCTATAGTATTAAGTTTCTCTATGTTATTCACTAAGTTTCTTTCTGATTTTCGCGCCTAGATACGCTGCTCATTAAAATGAGGCACTCGGTGGAATATATATATATATATATATATATATATATATATATATATATATATATATATATATATATATATATATATATATATAGGTGTGTGTCACCGGAGAGCGTTGTAAACCTCCTGTTTCTGAGCCATATGGACTTAAGTTTCTCTTATTTAGCCGTAAGTTTCTTTCCCGTGAGCTCTACGAAAGGGTCACCAAATATGCGATCGAGGACTCCTCGTTCGACCGAATTGTACACGTGATTCTCTAGTGGCAGACGAGCGTTGTCTAATTCCAATTTTGGGCCTTGCTTCACTAAGTTTCTTTCTGATTTTTGCGCCTTGCTTCAGCCTTTCCAAATGCGAATGCTTATTAAACCAACACCTCATGATAAGAGACCATTGTGTATATTTTAGGTCGGTACTCGCCGTTGCAAAATCTCTCAACAAACATGAGAGGAGAGGGATAGTGACCAAACGAGCATCGCGTCATCCATCGACCGGAGTATATTTTAGTTCAGACTCACCTGCGAAGTCTTTTTTAGAATGCATGAAATACGTTCGCACGAGGAGGGTTGAGATATGAGGGCATCAGGTCCATAGCCAAAATCACCTCTTTCGAGCTTGATGGAGTTAAGTTTCCTAGTTAGGCACTAAGTTTGTTTTCCGTGAGCTCTAGGAGTACGTGACGGGGGATGGATTGTGGGCAAATGTGCACCAAGTCAGCCATATACCGAAGGATACACGAGATTTGTTTGTCATCAGTATAAAGTCTACGTATAAGGTGACATTCTATATTCCGAGCTCGTAGACATATTCATACATTGCTCACTTCAGGGACCCGGAATTCTTACCTCACGAAAATAATCCAATCCCAGCACTTCCCTTGCATAATATATTAAACCACTTACTAGACATAGATACATCCAATGACGACAGAGATACCCATCTATCGGGAGTTGGTACTAAAATCACCTCTACGAGGTCCCTTGTAGTTTAGTTTCTCAATTTTAGCACTAAGTTCCTTTGTCATAACCTCTATTGAGCAGGTGATGGGAGAGGCGTAGTTTCCAGATGTGCATTGTCCAACCCTCGATAGAAGAACATATCGGATTCGCCTATGACAAGGCACTAGGTGAAATTTTCTCATGACAAGGCAAAAAATCTCAACCAGGGCGAGAGGAGACGGATGGTGATTAAATGACCATCGATATTTGTAGCATATAGATGCGCTTCTCGTTAAAATGAGGAACTAGGTGTAATATATATATAGGTGTGCGTAACCGGTGAGCGTTGGAAACCCCCTCTTTTTGAACAATATGGAGTTAAGTTTCTCATATTTACACCTCAGTTTCTTTGCCTTGAGCTCTACAGAAGGGTGACCAAATATACTTTCGTCGACTCCTCGATCGAGCAAATGGTACACGCCATTCTTCTGAGGTAGAAGAGCGTTGGCTAATTCCAATTTCGAGCTATATCGTATTAAGTTTATCTATGTTACTCACTATGTTTCTTTCTGATTTTCGCACCTAGATGCGCTGCTCATTAAAATGAGGCACTAGGTGGAATATTGTTGGAAATATGCCCTAGAGGCAATAATAAAATGGTTATTATTGTATTTACTTGTTCATGATAATTTTCTATTATTCATGCTATAATTGTATTGACCGAAAACCGCAATACATGTGTGAATACATAGACCACAACATGTCCCTAGTGAGCCTCTAGTTGACTAGCTTGTTGATCAACAGATGGTCATGGTTTCCTGACCATGGACATTGGATGTCATTGATAACGGGATCACATCATTAGGAGAATGATGTGATGGACAAGACCCAATCCTAAGCTTAGCACAAGATCGTGTAGTTCATATGCTAAAGCTTTTCTAAATGTCAAGTATCTTTTCCTTCGACAATGAGATTGTGCAACTCCCGGATACCGTAGGAATGCTTTGGGTGTACCAAACGTCACAACGTAACAAGATTGAACAAGGGATGATGTGTTACGGAATGAGTAAAGAGACTTGCCAGTAAAGAGATCGAACAAGGTATCGGCATACCAACGATCGAATCTCGGGCAAGTACTATACCGGTACACAAAGGGAATTGTATACGGGAATTATTGAATCCTTGACATCGTGGTTCATCCGATGAGATCATCATGGAACATGTGGGAGCCAACATGGGTATCCAGATCCCGCTATTGGTTATTGGCCGGAGAGTTTTCTCGGTCATGTCTGCATGGTTCCCGAACCTGTAGGGTCTACACACATAAGGTTCGATGACGCTAGGGTTATAGGGAAGGTATGTACGTGGTTACCGAATGTTGTTCGGACTCCCGGATGAGATCCCAGACGTCACGAGGAGTCCCGGAATGGTCCGTAGGTGAAGATTGATATATTGGACAAAGGGTTTTGGAGTCCGGAAGTGTTCCGGAGGTACCGGGTGATGACCAGCATGACCGAAAGGTGTTTCGGGAGCCCCGGCAAGTGTTGGGGGGGCTTCATGGGCCAAGGGGAGGGGCCAAACCAGCCCACTAAGGGGCTGTGCGCCCCCCTCACCTATTCCCACGTGACCAGGGGGTTTGGGGCGCCCCATCTAGGGTTCACACCTCCTGGCTTGGGGGCCAAGTCACCCAAAGGGGAGATCCCATCTACCCTGGCCGCCGTCCCTCCTAGGGGAAACCCTATGGCACCTCCCCCTCTCCCTTCCCCCTATATATAGTGGAGGTTTTGGGGCTGCCCAACACATGAGTCTCTCTCTCCCAAGGCACAGCCCTACCTCTCTCCCTCCTCATCTCTCGTAGTGCTTGGCGAAGCCCTGCTGGAGGCGCCGTTGTTCGGCGCTTAGATCGGAATCAACCGTAACCTGAATCGCTACTAGTACGACTCCTTCATCTGTGTTCTTGTAATGCTTCCGCTTTGCGATCTACAAGGGTATGTAGATGCACTCCCCTTCCCCTTGTTGCTAGATTACTACATAGATTGATCTTGGTGATGCATAGAAAATTTTGAATTTCTGCTACGTTCCCCAATAGTGGCATCATGAGCTAGGTCTATTGCGTAGATTCTATGCACGAGTAGAACATAAGTTGTTGTGGGCGTTGATTTTGTTCAATATGCTTACCGTTACTAGTTCTATCTTGTTTGGACGGTATTGTGGGATGAAGCGGCCCGGACCGACCTTAAACGTACACTTACGTGAGATCGGTTCCACCGACTAACATGCAGTTGTTGCATAAGGTGGCTAGCGGGTGCCAGTCTCTCCCACTTTAGTCGGATCGGATTCGATGAAAAGGGTCCTTATGAAGGGTAAATAGCAATTGACATATCACGTTGTGGCTTTTGCATAGGTAAGAAACATTCTTGCTAGAAACCCATAGCAGCCACGTAAAACATGCAAACAACAATTAGAGGACGTTTAACTTGTTTTTGCAGGGTATGCTATGTGATGTGATATGGCCAAAAGAATGTGATGAATGATATGTGATGTATGAGATTGATCATGTTCTTGTAATAGGAATCACGACTTGCATGTCGATGAGTATGACAACCGGCAGGAGCCATAGGAGTTGTCTTTATTTATTCTATGACCTGTGTGTCACTGAATAACGGCATGTAATTACTTTACTTCATTGCTAAACCATTAGCCATAGTAGTAGAAGTAATAGTTGGCGAGCAACTTCATGGAGACACGATGATGGAGATCATGATGATGGAGATCATGGTGTCATGCCGGTGACGATGATGATCATGGAGCCCCGAAGATGGAGATTAGAAGGAGCAAAAATGATATTGGCCATATCATGTCACTTTTTGATTGCATGTGATGTTTATCATGTTTATGCATCTTATTTGCTTAGAATGACGATAGTAAATAAGATGATCCCTCATAATAATTTCAAGAAAGTGTTCCCCCTAACTGTGCACCGTTGCGAAAGTTCGTTGTTTTGATGCACCACGTGATGAGGGTGTGATAGATTCTAACGTTCACATATAACGGGTGTAAGCCAGATTTACACACGCGAAACACTTAGGTTGACTTGACGAGCCTAGCATGTACAGACATGGCGTCGGAACACAAGAGACAAAAAGGATGAACATGAGTCGTATAGTGGATACGATCAACATGAAGATGTTCACCGATGATGACTAGTCCGTATCACGTGATGATCGGACACGGCCTAGTTGACTTGGATCATGTATCACTTAGATGACTGGAGGAATGTCTATCTGAGTGGGAGTCCATAAGATGAACTTAATTATCCTGAACATAGTCAAAAGGTTTTTGCAAATTATGTCGTAGCTCGCGCTTTAGTTCTACTGTTTTAGATATGTTCCTAGAGAAAATGTAGTTGAAAGTTGATAGTAGCAATTATGCGGACTGGGTCCGTAAACTGAGGATTGTCCTCATTGCTGCGTAGAAGGCTTGTGTCCTTAATGCACCGCTCGGTGTGCTGAACCTCGAACGTCGTCTGTGGATGTTACGAACATATGACATACACGTTTTGATAACTACGTGATAGTTCAGTAATGTTAAACGGTTTAGAATTGAGGCACCGAAGGCGATTTAGAAATGTCGTGTAACATATGAGATGTTTCGAGGGCTGAAATTGGGATTTCAGGCTCGTGCCCACATTAAGAGGTATAAGACCACCGACGAGTTTCTTGGCCTACAAACTAAGGGAGAAAAGCTCAATCGTTGAGCTTGTGCTCAGATTGTCTGAGTACAACAATCACTTGAATCGAGTGGGAGTTAATCTTCCACATGAGATAGTGATATTTCTCCAAAGTCATTGCCACCAAGCTGCTAGAGCTTCGTGATGAACTATAACATATCAGGGATAGATATGATGATCCTTGACATATTCACGATGTTTGACGCCGCGAAAGTAGAAATCAAGAAGGAGCATCAATTGTTGATGGTTAGTGAAACCACTAGTTTCAAGAAGGGCAAGGGCAAGAAGGAATAATTCATGAAATGGCAAATCAGTTGCTGCTCCAGTGAAGAAACCCAAGGTTAAACCCAAACCCAGGACTAACTACTTCTGTAATGAGGGAACAGTCACTGAAGCAGAACTACCCTAGATACTTGGTAGATGAGAAGGCTGGCAAGGTTGACAGAAGTATATTGGATATACATTGTATTAACTGTGTACTTTAGTAGTACTCCTAGTAGCACCAGGGTATTAAGATACCGGTTTGGTTGCTAAGTGTTAGTAACTCGAAATAAAAGAGCTATGGAATAAACGGAGACTAGCTAAAGGTGAGATAACGATGTGTGTTGGAAGTGTTTCCAAAGGTTGATGTGATCAAGCATCGCCTGCACCCTCTACCATCGAGATTGGTGTTAAACCTAAATAATTATTATTTGGTGTTTGCGTTGAGCATAGACATGATTGGATTATGCCTATCGCAATACGGTTATTCATTTAAGAATAATAATGGTTACTCAGTTTATTTGAATAATACCTTCAATGATCTTGCACCTAACATGAATGGTTTATTGAATCTCGATCGTAGTGATACACATGTTCATGCCAAAAGATATAAGATAGTAATGATAGTACCACCTGCTTGTGGCACTGCCATGTGAGTCATATTGGTATAAAACGCATGAAGAAGCTCCATGTTGATGGATCTTTGGACTCACTCGTTTTTTGAAAAGTTTGAGACATGCGAACCATGTCTATTGGTATGTACGCATGGAGAAACTCCATGCAGATGGATCGTTTGGACTCACTTGATTTTGAATCACTTGAGACATGCAAATCATACCACACGGGCATGATGACTGAAAAGCCTCATTTTCAGTAAGATGGAACAAGAAAGCAACTTATTGGAAGTAATACATTTTGATGTGTGCAGTCCAATGAGTGCTGAGGCACGCAGTGGATATCATTACGTTCTTACTTCACAGATGATTTGAGTAGATGCTGAGTATATTTACTTGATCAGACACAAGTCTGAATTATTGAAAGGTTCAAGTAATTTCAGAGTGAAGTTGAAGATCTTCATGACAAGAGGATAAAATGTCTATGATATGATCATAGAGATGAATATCTGAGTTGCGAGTTTGGAACACAGTTATAACATTGTGGAAATTGTTTCACAACTAACACCGCCTCGAACACCATAGTGTGATGGTGTGTCCGAACATCATAACTGCACCCTATTGTATATGGTGCATGCCATGATGTCTCTTATCGAATTACCACTATCGTTTATGGGTCAAGCATTAGAGACAACCACATTCACTTTAAATAGGGCACCACGTAATTCCGTTGAGATGACAACATATGAACTATGGTTTAGAGAAACCTAAGCTGTCGTTTCTTAAAAGTTTGGGGCTATGTGAAAAGGTTTCAGCCAGATAAGCTCGAACCCAAAGCGGATAAATACATCTTCATAGGACACCCAAAAACAGTTGGGTATACCTCCTATTTCAGATCCGGAAGCAAACGTGATTGTTTCTAGAAACGGGTCCTTTCTCGAGGAAATGTTTCTCTCGAAAGAATTGAGTGGGAGGATGGTGGATACTTGATGAGGTTATTGAACCGTCACTTCAACTAGTGTGTAGCAGGGCATAGGAAGTTGTTCCTGTGGCGCCTACACCAATTGAAGTGGAAGCTAATGATATTGATAATGAAACTTTGGATCAAGTCACTACCAAAACTCGTAGGTTGACAAGGATACATACTACTTCAGAGTGGTACGTAATCCTGTCTTGGAGGTCATGAGCTATGAAGAAGCGATGGTGGGCCCGGATTCTGATGAATGGCTCGAGGCCATAAAATCCGAGAGAGGATCCATGTATGAAAACAAAGTATAGACTTTGGAAGAACTACTTGATGGTCGTAAGGCTATTGGGTACAGATGGATTCTAAAAGAAAGACGGACAATGATGGTAAGTATCACCATTAAGAAAGCTTGACTTGTCGTTAAGATGTTTTCAGACAAGTTCAAGGACTGCAATGAGACTTTCTCATTCGTAGCGATGCTAAGAGTCTATTGGAATTATATTAGCAATTACTGCATGATTTATGAAATCTTGCAGATAGGATGTCAAAACATTGTTTCCTCGATGATATTCTTGAGGAAAGGTTGTATGTGATACAACCAGAAGGTTTTGTCAATCCTGAAAGATGCTAACAAGTGTGCAAAGCTCCAGCAATCCTTCGAGGGACTGGAGTAAGCATCTTGGAGTTGGAATATACGCTTTGATGAGATGATCAAAGATTTTGGGTTTATACAAAGTTTATGAGAAACTTGTATTTCCAAAGAAGTGAGTGGGAGCACTATAGCATTTATGATGAGTAAATGTTGTTGACATATTGTTGATTAGAAATGATGTAGAATTTCTGGAAAGCATATAGGGTTATTTGGAAGGGTTATTTGAAAAGTGTTTTTCAATGGAAAACCTGGATTAAGCTACTTGAACATTGAGCATCAAGATCTATAAGGATAGATCAAAACGCTTAATAGTACTTTCAAATGCATACATACCGTGACAAGATTTTGAAGGACTTCAAAATAGATCAGCAAAGAAGGAGTTCTGGGCTGTGTTATATGGTGTGAGTATTGAGTAAGACTCAAGACATGACCATGGCAGAAGAGAGAGAAAGGACGAAGGACGTAGGCTCTATAGTTTTCTATAGTATGCTATGATGTGTACCGCACCGAAGTGTGCCTTGCCATGAGTCAGTCAAGGGGTACAAGAGTGATCCAGGAATGGATCACATGACAGTGATCAAACTTATCCTTAGTAACTAGTGGACTAAGGAATTTTCTCGATTATGGAGGTGGTAAAAGAGTTCGTCGTAAAGGGTTACGCCGGTGCAAACTTTGACACTAATCCGAATTATTCTAAGTAGTAAACCGGATTCGTATAGTAGAACAGTTATTTGGAATAGCTCCAAATAGAGCGTGGTAGCTGTATCTAGGAGATGACATAGAGATTTGCAAAGCACACACGGATCTGAAAGGTTCAGATCCGTTGACTAATAACCTCTCTCACAAGCGAGATATGATCAAACCCCATGGATGTCGATTCATTTCAATCACATAGTGATGTGAACTAGATTATTGACTCTAGTGCAAGTGGGAGACTGTTGGAAATATACCCTAGAGGCAATAATAAAATGGTTATTATTGTATTTCCTCGTTCATGATAATTGTCTAATATTCATGCTATAATTGTATTGACTGGAAACCGCAATACATGTGTGAATACATAGACTAGAACATGTCCCTAGTGAGCCTCTACTTGACTAGCTCGTTGATCAACAGATGGTCATGGTTTCCTAACCATGGACATTGGATGTCATTGATAAAGGGATCACATCATTAGGAGAATGATGTGATGGACAAGACCCAATCCTAAGCTTAGCACAAGATCGTGTAGTTTGTATCCTAAAGCTTTTCTAAAGTCAAGTGTCTTTTCCTTAGACCATGAGATTGTGCAACTCCCGGATACCGTAGGAATGCTTTGGGTGTACCAAACGTCACAACGTAACTGGGTGACTATAAAGGTGCACTACGGGTATCTCCGAAAGTGTTTGTTGGGTTGGCACGAATCGAGACTGGGATTTGTCACTCCGTGTGACAGAGAGGTATCTCTGGGCCCACTCGATAGGACATCATCATAATGTGCACAATGTGATCAAGGAATTGGTCACGGGATGATGTGTTATGGAACGAGTAAAGAGACTTGCCGGTAACGAGATTGAACAAGGTATCGGCATACCGACGATCGAATCTCGGGCAAGTACTATACCGCTAGACAAAGGGAATTGTATACAGGATTGATTGAATCCTTGACATCGTGGTTCATCCGATGAGATAATCGTGGAACATGTGGGAGCCAACATGGGTATCCGGATCCCGCTGTTGGTTATTGGCCGGAGAGTTGTCTCGGTCATGTCTACATGGTTCCCGAACCCGTAGGGTCTACACACTTAAGGTTCGATGACACTAGGGTTATAGGGAAGGTATATACGCGGTTACCGAATGTTGTTCGGAGTCCCGGATGAGATCCCGGATGTCACGAGGAGGCCCAGAATGGTCCGGAGGTGAAGATTCATATATTGGATGGAGGGTTTTGGAGTCCGAAAGTGTTCCGGAGGTACCGGGTGATGACCAGCATGACCGAAAGGTGTTCCGGGAGCCCCGGCAAGTGTTGGGGGGGCTTCATGGGCCAAGGGGAGGGGGCAAAGCAGCCCACTAAGGGGATGTGCGCCCCCGTCATCTATTCCCATGTGACCAGGGGGTTTGGGGCGCCCCATCTAGGGTTCCCACCTCCTGGCTTGGGGGCCAAGTCACCCAAAGGGGAGATCCCATCTGCCCTGGCCGCCGCCCCTCCTAGGGGAAACCCTATGGCACCTCCCCCTCTCCCTTCCCCCTATATATAGTGGAGGTTTTGGGGCTGCCCAACACATGAGTCTCTCTCTCCCAAGGCGCAGCCCTAGCTCTCTCCCTCCTCGTCTCCCTAGTGCTTGGCGAAGCCCTGCTGGACGGAGTCTTCCCCAACCTCTCCCTCTCTCCTTGCTGGATCAAGGCATGGGAGACGTCACCGGGCTGCACATGTGTTGAACGCGGAGGCGTCGTTTTTCGGCGCTTAGATCGGAATCAACCGCGATCTGAATCGCTACGAGTACGACTCCTTCATCCACGTTCTTGTAACGTTTCCGCTTAGTGATCTACAAGGATATGTAGATGCACTCCCCTTCCCCTCGTTGCTAGATTACTCCATAGATTGATATTGGTGATGCGTAGAAAATTTTGAATTTCTGATACGTTCCCCAACAAATATATATAGGTGTGCATCATCGGAGAGCGTTGTAAACCTCCTCTTTCTGAGCCATATGGACTTAAGTTTCTCATATTTAGCCTTTAGTTTCTTTCCCGTGAGCTCTATGGAAGGGTCACCAAATATGCGTTCGAGGACTCCTCGTTCGACAAAATGGTACACGTGATTCTCCAGTGGCAGACGAGCGTTTTCTAATTCCAATTTCAAGGCCTTTCATGTTAAGTTTCTATATTTGCTTTACTAAGTTTCATTCTAATTTTTGCGCCTTGCTTCAGCATTTCCAAATGCGAATGCTTATTAAACCAAAACCTCATGATAAGAGACCATTGCGTATATTTCTGGTCGGTACTCTCCATTGCAAAATCTCTCAACAAACATGAGAGGAGAGGGATAGTGACCAAAGGAGCATCGCGTCATCCATCGGCCGAAGTATATTTCAGTTCAGATTCACCTGCGAAGTCTTTTTTAGAACGCATGAAATACGTTCGCACGACGAGGGTTGAGATATGAGGGCATCAGGTCCATCACCAAAATCACCTCTTTCGAGCTTGATGGAGTTAAGTTTCCTAGTTAGGCACTAAGTTTGTTTTCCATGAGTTCTAGGAGTACGTGATGGGGGATGGATTGTGGGCAGATGTGCATCGAGTCAGCCATGTACCGAAGGATACACGAGATTTGTTTGTCATCAGTACGACGTCTATGTATAAGGTGACATTCTGTATTCCAAGCTCGCAGACATATACATTCGTTGCTCACTTCGGGGACCAGGAATTCTTACCTCACGAAAATAATCCAATCCAAAACTTCCCTTGCATAATATATTAGACCACTTACTAGACATACATACATCCAACGAGGACTGAGATACCCATCTATCAGAAGTTGCTACTAAAATCACCTCTGTCGAGCTCCCTTGTAGTTAAGTTTCTCAATTTTAGCACTAAGTTCCTTTGTCATAACCTCTATTGAGCAGGTGATGGGAGAGGGTTGGTTCCCAGATGTGCATTGTCCAACCCTCGATAGAAGAACATATCGGATTCGCCTATGACAAGGCACAAGGTGTAATTTTCTCATGACAAGGCAAAATCTCTCAACCAGTGCGAGAGGAGGCGGATGGTGATCAAGTCACCATCGATATTTGCAGACTATAGATACACTGCTCGTTAAAATGAGGCACTAGGTGTAATATATATATAGGTGTGCGTAACCTGTGAGCGTTGGTAACCCCCTCTTTTTGAGCAATATGGAGTTAAGTTTCTCATATTTACACCTAAGTTTCTTTCTCGTGAGCTCTACGGAAGGGTGACCAAATATGCTTTCGCCGACTCCTCGATCGACCGAATGGTACACGCCATTCTCCTCAGGCAGAAGAGCGTTGCCTAATTCCAATTTCAAGCTCTATCGTGTTAAGTTATTCACTAAGTTTCTTTCTGATTTTCGTGCCTAGATGCGCTGCTCATTAAAATGAGGCACTCGGTGGAATATATATATATATATATATATATATATATATATATATATATATATAGGTGTGCATCACCGGAGAGCGTTGTAAACCTCCTCTTTCTGAGCCATATGGAGTTAAGTTTCTCGTACTTAGCCTTAAGTTTCTTTCCCGTGAGCTCTACGGATGGGTCACAAAATAAGCGTCCGAGGACTCCTCGTTCGACCGAATGGTACACGTGATTCTCCAGTGGCAGACGAGCGTTGTCTAATTCCAATTTCGAGCCCTTTCATGTCAGGTTTCTAAACTTGCTTCACTAAGTTTCTTTCTGATTTTTGCGCCTTGCTTCAGCATTTCCAAATGCGAATGCTTATTAAACCAACACCTCATGATAAGAGACCATTGTGTATATTTCAGGTCGGTACTCGCCGTTGCAAAATCTCTCAACAAACATGAGACGAGAGGGATAGTGACAAAAGGAGCATCGCGTCATCCATCGACCGAAGTATATTTGAGTTCAGATTCACCTGCGAAGTCTTTTTTAGAATGCATGAAATATGTTTGCACGACGAGGGTTGAGATATGAGGGCATCAGTACCATCGCCAAAATCACCTCTTTCGAGATTGATGGAGTTAAGTTTCCTAGTTAGGAACTAAGTTTGTTTTCTATGAGCTCTAGGAGTACGTGACGGGGATGGATTGCGGGAAAATGTGCATCGAGTCAGCCATATACCGAAGGATACACAAGATTTTTTTGTCATCAGTATGACGTCTACGTATAAGGTGACATTCTATATTCCGAGATCGCAGACATATACATACGTTGCTCACTTCAGGGACCCAGAATTCTTACCTCACGGAAATAATCCAATCCTAGCACTTCCCTGGCATAATATATTAGACCACTTACTAGACATACATACATCCAATGAGGACAGAGATACCCGTCTATCGGGAGTTGCTACGAAAATCACCTCTGTCGAGGTCCCTTGTAGTTTAGTTTATCAATTTTAGCACTAAGTTCCTTTGTCATAACCTCTATTGAGCAGGTGATGGGAGAGGGGTGGTTTCCAGATGTGCATTGTCCAACCCTCGATAGGAGAACATATCAGATTCTCCTATGACAAGGCACTAGGTGAAATTTTCTCATGACAAGGCAAAATCTCTCAACCAGTGCGAGAGGAGTGAGATGGTGATTAAATGACCATCAATATTTGCAGCATATAGATGTGCTACTCGTTAAAATAAGGCACTAGGTGGAATATATATATATATATATATATGTGTGTGTGTGTGTGTGTGTGTGTGCGTAACCGGTGAGCGTTGGAAATCCCCTCTTTTTGAGCAATATGGAGTTAAGTTTCTCATATTTACACCTAAGTTTCTTTCCCGTGAGCACTATGGAAGGGTGACCAAATATCCTTTCGCCGACTCCTCGATCGACCGAATGGTACACATCATTCTGCTGAGGCAGAAGAGCGTTGCCTAATTCCAATTTTGAGCTATATCGTGTTAAGTTTCTCTATGTTATTCACTAAGTTTCTTTCTGATTTTCGCGCCTAGATGCGCTGCTCATTAAAAGTGAGGCACTAGGTGGTGGAATATAAATATATATAGGTGTGCGTCACCGGAGCGCGTTGTAAACCTCCTCTTTCTGAGCCATATGGTGTTAAGTTTCTCATATTTAGCCTTAAGTTTCTTTCCCGTGAGCTCTACGGAAGGGTCACCAAATATGCGTTCGAGGACTCCTCGCTCAACCGAATGGTACACGTGATTCTCAAGTGGCAGACGAGCATTGTCTAATTCCAATTTCAAGACCTTTCATGTTAAGTTTCTAAATATGCTTCACTAAGTTTCTTTCTGATTTTTTTGCCTTGCTTCAGCATTTCCAAATTCGAATGCTTATTAAACCAAAACCTCATGATAAGAGACCATTGTGTATATTCCAGGTCGGTACTCGCCATTGCAAAATCTCTCAACAAACATGAGAGGAGAGGCATAGTGACCAAAGGAGCATCGCGTCATCCATCTGCGAAGTCTTTTTTAGAATGCATGAAATATGTTCGAACAACGAGGGTTGAGATATGAGAGCATCAGGTCCATCGCCAAAATCACCTCTTTCGAGCTTGATGGAGTTAAGTTTCCTAGTTAGGCACTAAGTTTGTTTACCGTGAGCTCTAGGAGTACGTGACGGGGGATGGATTGCGGGCAAATGTGCACCGAGTCCGCCATATACCGAAGGATACACGAGATTTATTTGTCATCAGTATGATGTCTATGTATAAGGTGACATTCTATATTCCGAGCTCGCAGACATATACATACGTTGCTCACTTCAGGGACCCGGAATTCTTACCTCACAAAAACAATCCAATCCCACCACTTCCCTTGCATAATATATTAGACCACTTACTAGACATAGATACATCCAATGAGGACTGAGATACCCGTCTATCAGGTGTTGCTACTAAAATCACCTCTGTCGAGCTCCCTTGTAGTTTAGTTTCTCAATTTTAGCACTAAGTTCCTTTGTCATAACCTCTATTGAGCATGTGATGGGATAGGGGTGGTTTCCAGATGTGCATTGTCCAACCCTCGATAGAAGAACATATCAGATTCGCCTATGACAAGGCACTAGGTGAAATTTTCTCATGACAAGGCAAAATCTCTCAACCAGTGCGAGAGGAGACAGATCGTGATCAAATGACCATCGATATTTGCAGCATATAGATGCGCTGCTCGTTAAAATGAGGAACCAGGTGGAATATATATATATATATATATAGGTGTGTGTGCGTAACCGGTGAGCGTAGGAAACCCCCTCTTTTTGAGCAATATGGAGTTAAGTTTCTCATATTTACACCTAAGTTTCTTTCCCATGAGCTCTATGGAAGGGTGACCAAATATCCTTTCGCCGACACCTCGATCGACCGAATGGTACACGCCATTCTCCTAAGGCAGAAGAGCGTCGCCTAATTCCAATTTCAAGCTCTATCGTGTTAAGTTTCTGTATGTTATTCACTAACATTCTTTCTGATTTTCGCGCCTAGATGCGCTGCTCACTAAAAGTGAGGCACTAGGGGGAATATAAATATATATATAGGTGTGCGTCACCGGAGAGCATTGTAAACATCCTCTTGCTGAGCCATATGGTGTTAAGTTTCTCATATTTAGACGTAAGTGTCTTTCCCGTGAGCTCTACGGAAGGGTCACCAAATATGCGTTCGAGGACTCCTCGTTCGACCGAATGGTACACGTGATTCTCCAGTGGCAGACGAGCATTATATAATTCCAATTTCGAGACCTTTCGTGTTAAGTTTCTAAATATGCTTCACTAAGTTTCTTTCTGATTTTTGCGCCTTTCTTCAGCATTTCCAAATCTAAATGCTTATTAAACCAACACCTCATGATAAGAGACCATTGTGTATATTTCAGGTCGGTACTCGCCGTTGCAAAATCTCTCAACAAACATGGGAGGAGAGGGATAGTGACCAAAGGAGCATCGCGTCATCCATCGACCGAAGTATATTTGAGTTCAGATTCACCTGCGAAGTCTTTTTTAGAATGCATGAAATACGTTCGCACGACGAGGGTTGAGATATGAGGGCATCAGGTCCATCGCCAAAATCACCTCTTTCGAGCTTGATGGAGTTAAGTTTCCTAGTTAGGCACTAAGTTTGTTTACCGTGATCTCTAGGAGTACGTGACGAGGGATGGATTGCGGGCAAATGTGCACCGGGTCAGCCATATACCAAAGGATACACGAGATTTATTTGTCATCAGTACGACGTTTACATATAAGGTGACATTCTATATTCCGAGCTCGCAGACATATCCATACGTTGGTCACTTCAGGGACACGGAATTCTTACCTCACGAATATAATCCAATCCCACCACTTCCCTTGCATAATATATTAGACCACTTACTAGACATAGATACATCCAATGAGGACTGAGATACCCGTCTATCGGGTGTTGCAGCTAAAATCACCTCTGTCGAGCTCCATTGTAGTTTAGTTTCTCACGACTAGGCAAAATCTCTCAACTAGTGCTAGAGGAGACGGATGGTGATCAAATGATCATCGATATTTGCAGCATATAGATGCGCTGCTCGTTAAAATGAGGCACCAGGTGGAATATATATAAGTGTGTGTGCGTAACCGGTGAGCGTTGGAAACCCCCTCTTTTTGAGAAATATGGAGTTAAGTTTCTCATATTTACACCTAAGTTTCTTTCCCGTGAGCTCTATGGAAGGGTGACCAAATATCCTTTCGCCGACTCCTCGATTGACCGAATGGTACACGCCATTCTCCTGAGGCAGAAGAGCGTTGCCTAATTCCAATTTCGAGCTCTATCGTGTTAAGTTTCTCTATGTTATTCACTAAGTTTCTTTCTGATTTTCGCGCCAAGATGCGCTACTCATTAAAAGTGAGGCACTAGGTGGAATATAAATATATATATAGGTGTGCGTCACCAGAGAGCGTTGTAAACCTCCTCTTTCTGAGCCATATGGTGTTAATTTTCTCATATTTAGCCGTAAGTTTCTTTCCCGTGAGCTCTACGGAAGGGTCACCAAATATGCGTTCGAGGACACCTCGTTCAACCGAATGGTACACGTGATTCTCCAGTGGCAGACGAACATTATCTAATTCCAATTTCGAGACCTTTCATGTTAAGTTTCTAAATATGCTTCACTAAGTTTCTTTCTTATTTTTGCGCCTTGCTTCAGCATTTCCAAAAATGCTTATTAAACCAACACCTCATGATAAGAGACTATTGTGTATATTTCAGGTTGGTACTCGCCGTTGCAAAATCTCTCAACAAACATGAGAGTAGAGGGATAGTGACCAAAGGAGCATCTCGTCATCCATGGACCGAAGTATATTTGAGTTCAGATTCACCTGCGAAGTCTTTTTTAGAACGCATGAAATACGTCCGCACGACGAGGGTTGAGATATGAGCGCATCAGATCCATCGCCAAAATCACCTCTTTCGAGCTTGATGGAGTTAAGTTTCCGAGTTAGGCACTAAGTTTGTTTCCCTTGAGCTCTAGGAGTACGTGACGAGGGATGGATTGCGGGCAAATGTGCATTGAGTCAGCCATATACCGAAGGATACACGAGATTTATTTGTCATCAGTACGACGTCTATGTATAAGGTGACATTCTATATTCCGAGCTCGCAGACATATACATATGTTGGTCACTTCAGGAACACGGAATTCTTTCCTCAAGAAAATAATCCAATCCCAGCACTTCCCTTGCATAATATATTAGACCACTTACTAGACATAGATACATCCAATGAGGACTGAGATACCCATCTATCGGGTGTTGCTGCTAAAATCACCTCTGTCGAGCTCCATTGTAGTTTAGTTTCTCAAATTTAGCACTATGTTCCTTTGTCATAACCTCTATTGAGAAGGTGATGGGAGAGGGGTGGTTTCCAGATGTGCATTGTCCAACCCTCGATAGAAGAACACATCAGATTCGCCTATGACAAGGCACTAGGTGAAATTTTCTCACGACTAGGCAAAATCTCTCAACCAGTGCTAGAGTAGACTGATGGTGATCAAATGATCATCGATATTTGCAGCATATAGATGTGCTGCTCGTTAAAATGAGGCACCAGGTGGAATATATATAGGTGTGTGTGCGTAACCGGTGAGCGTTGGAAACCCCCTCTTTTTGAGCAATATGGAGTTAAGTTTCTCATATTTACACCTAAGTTTCTTTCTCGCGAGCTCTATGGAAGGGTGACCAAATATGCTTTTGCCGACTCCTCGATCGACCGAATGGTACATGCCATTCTCCTGACGCAGAAGAGCGTTGCCTAATTCCAATTTCGAGCTCTATCGTGTTAAGTTTCTCTATGTTATTCACTAAGTTTCTTTCTGATTTTTGCGCCTAGATGCGCTGCTCATTAAAAGTGAGGCACTAGGTGGAATATATATATATATATATATATATATATATATAGGTGTGCGGCACCAGAGAGCATTGTAAACCTCCTCTTTCTGAGCCATATGGTGTTAAATTTCTCATATTTAGCCTTAAGTTTCTTGCCGGTGAGCTCTACGGAAGGGTCACCAAATATGCGTTCGAGGACTCCTCGTTCAACCGAATGGTACACGTGTTTCTCCAGTGGCAGACGAGCATTGACTAATTCCAATTTCGAGACCTTTCATGTTAAGTTTCTAAATATGCTTCACTAAGTTTCTTTTTGATTTTTGCGCCTTGCTTCAGCATTTCCAAATGCGAATGCTTATTAAACAAACACCTCATGATAAGAGACCATTGTGTATATTTCAGGTTGGTACTCGCCGTTGCAAAATCTCTCAACAAACATGAGAGGAGAGGGATAGTGACCAAAGGAGCATCGCGTCATCCATCGACGAAAGTATATTTGAGTTCAGATTCACCTGCGAAGTCTTTTTAGAATGCATGAAATACATTCGCACGACGAGGGTTGAGATATGAGGGCATCAGGTCCATCACCAAAATCACCTCTTTCGAGCTTGATGGTGTTAAGTTTCCTAGTTAGGCACTAAGTTTGTTTTCTGTGAACTCTAGGAGTAGGTGACGGGGGATGGATTGCGGGCAAATGTGCACCGAGTCAGCCATATACCGAAGGATACACGAGATTTGTTTGTCATCTGTATGACGTCTACGTATAATTTGACATTCTATATTCCGAGCTCGCAGACATATAGATACGTTTCTCACTTCAGGGACCCGGAATTCTTACCTCACGAAAATAATCAAATCCCACCACTTCCCTTGCATAATATATTAGACCACTTACTAGACATAGATACATCCAATGAGGACTAAGATACCCGTCTATCGGGTGTTGCTACTAAAATCACCTCTGTGGAGCTCCCTTGTAGTTTAGTTTCTCAATTTTAGCACTAAGTTCCTTTGCCATAACCTCTATTGAGCAGGTGATGGGAGAGGGGTGGTTTCCAGATGTGCACTGTCCAACCCTCGATAGAAGAACATATCAGATTCGCCTATGACAAGGCACTAGGTGAAATTTTCTCACGACAAGGCAAAATCTTTCAACCAGTGCGAGAGGAGACGGATGGTGATCAAATGACCATCTATATTTGCAGCATATAGATGCGCTGCTCGTTAAAATGAGGCACCAGGTGGAATATATATAGGTGTGTGTGCGTAACCGGTGAGCGTTGGAAACCCCCTCTTTTTGAGCAATATGGAGTTAAGTTTCTCATATTTACACCTAAGTTTCTTTCCCGTGAGCTCTATGGAAGGGTGACGAAATATCCTTTCGCCGACTCCTCGATCGACCGAATGGTACACGCCATTCTCCTAAGGCAGAAGAGCGTTGCCTAATTCCAATTTCGAGCTCTATCGTGTTAAGTTTCTCTATGTTATTCACTAAGTTTCTTTCTGATTTTCGTGCCTAGATGCGCTGCTCATTAAAAGTGAGGCACTAGGTGGAATATAAATATATATAGGTGTGCGTCACCGGAGAGCATTTTAAACCTCCTCTTTCTGAGCCATATGGTGTTAAGTTTCTCATATTTAGCCGTAAGTTTCTTTCCCGTGAGCTCTACGGAAGGGTCACCAAATATGCGTTCGAGGACACCTTGTTCAACCGAATCGTACACTGATTCTCCAGTGGCAGACGAGCATTATCTAATTCCAATTTCGAGACCTTTCATGTTAAGTTTCTAAATATGCTTCACTAAGTTTCTTTCTGATTTTTGCGCCTTGCTTTAGCATTTCAAAATGCAAATGCTTATTAAACCAACACCTCATGATAAGAGATCATTGTGTATATTTAAGGTCGGTACTCGCCGTTGCAAAATCTATCAACAAACATGAGAGGAGAGGGATAGTGACCAAAGGAGCATCGCGTCATCCATCGACCGAAGTATATTTGAGTTCAGATTCACCTGCGAAGTCTTTTTTAGAACGCATGAAATACGTTCGCACGTCGAGGGTTGAGATATGAGCGCATCAGGTCCATCGCCAAAATCACCTCTTTCGAGCATGATGGAGTTAAGTTTCCTAGTTAGGCACTAAGTTTGTTTACCTTGAGCTCTAGGAGTACGTGACGAGGGATGGATTGCGGGAAAATGTGCACCGAGTCAGCCATATACCAAAGGATACACGAGATTTATTTGTCATCAGTACAACGTCTACATATAAGGTGACATTCTATATTCCGAGCTCGCAGACATATACATACGTTGGTCACTTCAGGGACACGGAATTCTTACCTCACGAATATAATCCAATCCCACCACTTCCCTTGCATAATATATTAGACCACTTACTAGACATAGATACATCCAATGAGGACTGAGATACCCGTCTATCGGGTGTTGCTGCAAAAATCACCTCTGTCGAGCTCTATTCTAGTTTAGTTTCTCAAATTTAGCACTATGTTCCTTTGTCATAACCTCTATTGAGCAGGTGATGGGAGAGGGGTGGTTTCCAGATGTGCATTGTCCAACCCTCGATAGAAGAGCACATCAGATTCGCCTATGACAAGGCACTAGGTGAAATTTTCTCACGACTAGACAAAATCTCTCAACCAGTGCTAGAGGAGATGGATGGTGATCAAATGATCATCGATATTTGCAGCATATAGATGCGCTGCTCGTTAAAATGAGGCACCAGGTGGAATATATATAGGTGTGTGTGCGTAACCGGTGAGCGTTGGAAACCCCCTCTTTTTGAGCAATATGGAGTTAAGTTTCTCATATTTACACCTAAGTTTCTTTCCCGTGAGCTCTATGGAAGGGTGACCAAATATGCTTTCGCCGACTCCTCGATCGACCGAATGGTACACGCCATTCTCCTGAGGCAGAAGAGCGTTGCCTAATTCCAATTTCGAGCTCTATCGTGTTAAGTTTCTCTATGTTATTCACTAAGTTTCTTTCTGATTTTTCCGCCTAGATGTGCTGCTCATTAAAAGTGAGGCACTAGGTGGAATATATATATATATATACGTGTGCGGCACCGGAGAGCGTTGTAAACGTCCTCTTTCTGAGCTCTAGGTGTTAAGTTTCTCATATTTAGCCTTAAGTTTCTTGCCGGTGAGCTCTACGGAAGGGTCACCAAATATGCGTTCGAGGACTCCTCGTTCAACCGAATGGTACACGTGATTCTCCAGTGGCAGACGAGCATTGTCTAATTCCAATTTCAAGACCTTTCATGTTAAGTTTCTAAATATGCTTCACTAAGTTTCTTTTTGATTTTTGCGCCTTGCTTCAGCATTTCCAAATGCGAATGCTTATTAAACAAACACCTCATGATAAGAGACCATTGTGTATATTTCAGGTGTCGGTGTACTAGAGTAGGGGTACCCTAGTATCCCGAACTTTTGCACGGGCAGTCGCAGCACCCCGCGGCAAGGCTTGCCAGGTGACCGCCAAGATCCTCCGTGGCTCCTTAAGAGACAAGACCCCGGCAAGAGGAGCTTGCCAGGAAGCCATTCGAGAACAAAGTATTCGAGCTAAGAAGACAAGGCCCCGGCAAGAGGAGCTTGCCGGGAAGGCCAACCAAGGCATCTCAAGAAAGCTTGTCGCGACGCGCCACGCGTCCCGGCAAGGCTCGGTGAGCGACAAGCTCCCGGGCCCGACAAGACAACAATCGCGGCAAGGAACTTGCCGCGGCAAGCAGCCACTCCGCACCTGCGCTCCAGCATGTCCACCAACGTGTCGCCCTGGGGGCCTTTCCAGGCGCGCGTGGCGAGAGGCTGTGCAGCTAGCGGTGCACGGTGGCGAGCGGCGCTAACAAGATAGCCATTGTGGCGAGCGGTGGCGCCCCTGACGGTCTCTGTTTGCACTGTTTGGGCGACACAGACAGGCATTTAATGCCCTTGTCCCCTGCCGTCAGAGTTAGGTATGATACACTGTATCTACAGTATAGGTAGTTGTACCTACCACATTTCTTTTTCCATTTTTGCCCTTTGTCTACGTTGCCACCTGTCGGTGACCCCTTGAGCATATAAAAGGAGGCCCATGCGCAACGTAGAAGGGGTTTGACCAGTTCGAAGGCCAGAAACACTCTCACGCTCGGTCTTGTAGCTCTGATCGCTCCCGAGCAAGAACTCGAAATACACAAACAAGCAGCAGTAGGAGTGTTATCTCTCCGGAGAGCTCCGAAGCTGGGTAAACTGCTCGTGTGCATTGCCTCGATCTGCTCTTCGTGCGACCTCCGCCCCCCGCCGAACCAAAAGGGGCTCGGTCCGCCGGTCCCATAGTTGTTCGTGGATCAGTTTCCCCGACATCTTTGGCGCGCCAGGTAGGGGGCGTCGAGATTGTGTGAACCTGATCCGGCGTGCACACGAGCTAGATCTTCATCATCTTCATCGACATGCCACCGAAGAAGAAGGCTTCGGAGGCAGCTGTTCCATCCGCGTCGATCCCACCACCACCGGAGCAAGCGGGCGGTGGGGTAGATGCTGGCGGAAGAACGGGCGTCGACGAGGGTGCTCATAGCGCTGCCAAGTCGAAGGACAAGGCCGCGCAGACCTCGGCATCCGTACGCGCACCGCGCCCATCTCAGGAGGCGCGGGACCAACAGCGTCATGGTATTCGCAGTACCATGCGCTCGTTGGGCCAAGATCAAGTTGGTGGATCTCGGGGTGCCCAAGACCAGCATGCACGCCAACATGCTGGCCCGGGCGAGGTACGGTCGCCTGGACGGGATACTGCTCCTTCTAACATAGTTAGGAGTCCGAGCATGTCCTGCTCCTCGCACCGTTCGCCTCTGCCGCCCACCACTCCAGCAGAAGCTTTGGTGCGAGCTCAACTGCTCCTAGATTACCCTCCAACGGCGGACAAGACCGACAAGTGGAGGGCCACCATTCAGAGTCTCATCGGCTTCGCCAACGGCGACACTGCGCGGCAACCAAGCACCTCGCTGCCGCGGCAAGACTGCCGGACGCGAACCGATGGCGACAAGACCGATGGGGGTGCAACCACCATGCACTCTCCACCCCAAAGACCAAGATCGCCGACTCGCCGGGTCCACCTCGACAGCGACTCCACCGCGTCGTCAGATCCACGAGCTCGTCGTGATCAGCGCCAAGTTCTTCATGAACGACAGCAAGAGGACGCTCATACTCGCATCGAGCGTCGGAGAGAAGCGCGGCGTCAGTCTGACCAGCGCGCTGGGCCCTTTGTCGACGTGCATGCGCCAGGGAAACCAGGCGACTTGCCGTACGCGGTAGGTTGCCCTGCGTTCACTCGTGAGCTGCTGCAAGTCCAGTGGCCCAGCAAGAAGAATTTCAAGCCAGACGTACCAGAGAAGTACGATGGCAAGTCGCATCCGTCGGAGTTCCTTAGCATCTACACCATTGCGGTGCAAGCTGCCGAGGGGCGAGATGACAAGATCCTTGGCAACTACTTCCCGCTGGTGCTCAAGCCCAATGTCAGATCCTGGCTCATGCACTTTCCGGACAACTCCATCTCCTCTTGGGCAGATCTATGCCATCAGTTTGTCGGCGCCTTTACAGGCGGCCACAAGCCTCATGGCCAAGAGAGCGATCTTCATCTGCTCGCCCAGAAGGAAGGAGAGCCCCTGCGCAAGTATATTCAGAGATTCAGCCGTGTACAGCACAACATCCCAGATGTCCACCCTGCCGCGGTCATCAGCGCGTTCCATCAGAACGTGCGAAACCGCAGGATGCGGGAGGAGATGGCGATGTTCAAGATCAGAGACGTCAGTGAGCTTTATGCCCTGGCCGACAAGTGTGCACGTGCTGAAGAAGGGAGGAGACTCCCCGGAGAGAATACTGAAGCAGCGGGATCTGATAGTGAGGATGCTGCCCCGGCAAATAAAGGCCGGCGGCGGAACAACACGAAGAAGAAAGGCAAAGCTGTGTTAGTTGTCGAGCAGTCCGACAACGGAGGTGTCGCCAAGAAAGCCAAAGCTGATACCTCCGGCGAGTAGGCCGTGGCGGCCGCCGACAAGCAGGACGGCTCGGCAAGCAGTACTGCAAGATCCACCGCACCAAGGGCCACGATCTACAGAGCTGCAAGAATGTTGAGCAGCTTGTTGAACAGCAGAAGGCTGAGTACGAGCGGCGCGACAAGGAGAAGGCCCAGGAAGGTGCTGGAGGAGCCAGCAAGAAACGCCCCGGGCGGGGAGGACGCCGCGGCAAGGCCAAGCAGCGGCAAGGAGATAGGCCTCCCCGCGGACACGACAAGGATGAAGATGACGACGACGACGAAGATATGGAAGATGATGAGGCCGACGAGCAGGAGTTCCAGAAAGCCACAGAGATACTGTGCGTTGACGGCGGTGCTTCTCTGCATACTTCACACCGCCAGCTCAAGCAGTGGATGCGGGAAGTCAATGCAGCAGAACCATCCGTAGAATCACGCAAGCCTCTGAAATGGTCCAGCACGCCTATCATCTTTGATATTGAGGACCACCCTGATCGCATAACTGCGGTCGGGTGCTTGCCGATGTTGGTTTCACCAACTATCCGCAACCTCAAGGTCACCAAGATGCTAGTTGACGGCGGGGCCGGCTTGAATCTGATCTCCTCCGCGGTACTCCAGAAACTCCAGATCCCTGACAGCGAGCTCGAAGAGACCGACACATTCCAAGGAATCAATCCGGGAAGGATCAAGCCGAAGGGAAAGATCACGTTGCCGGTCACATTTGGCAGCGAGATGAACTTCAGGACTGAGAGGGTCACTTTTGACGTTGCTGATTTTCCATTGCCTTACAATGGAATACTCGGCCGTCCGGCACTCGCCAAGTTCATGGCAGCCTCTCACTATGCATACAACATGCTCAAGATGCCAGGCCCATTAAGTGTGATCTCTGTCCCTGGCGACAAGAAGGATGCCCTTATCTGCGCCGACAAGATCTACCGTGAAGCAGCAACCGCAGCTGATCGCAAGTCACTTGCCGCGGAAGCTCCAGGGGGGAAGAAGAAGACCAAGTCCGGCAAGAGCTCTGATGCCCACTGCGGCAAGCGCACTTCTTCGGAGTGCTGCGCTACCATCGAGGACGTACCATCGAGCTCCACCGGCAAGTGCAAGAAGACGATGGCAGCTCCACCAGAGACCAAGAAGGTGTCCGCCAAGGAGGACGGCACTGGTGGTACCTTCACCATCAGCGCCACTCTCGACCCTAAATAGGAAAGCACGCTCGTTGCTTTCCTGCGGGCGAATGTTGACGTTTTTGCGTGGAAACCGTCTGACATCCCCGGTGTTCCCAGGAAAGTAATTGAGCACCACCTAGCTGTTTGCCCTCATGCGCGGCCCGTCAAGCAGAAACTCAGGAAGCAGGCAGTGGAGCGCCAAGAATTCATCGCAGAAGAAATCAAGAAGTTGGAAGCAGCAGGCCTTGTCAGAGGAGTGCTCCATCCTACGTGGTTGGTCAATCCTGTAGTCGTGCGCAAGGCTAACGGGAAATGGAGGCTTTGTATAGACTTTACCGATGTCAATAAAGCTTGTCCCAAAGACCCATTCCCCTTGCCGCGCATTGACCAGATTGTTGACTCCACAGCCGGATGTGACTTGCTTTCATTTCTTGATGCATACTCAGGATACCATCAGATCTTCATGGCAGAAGAGGATGAGGAGAAAAACGCGTTCATCACCCCATGCGGCACATACTGTTTCATATGGATGCCCTTCGGGTTAAAGAATGCTGGTTCAACATTTGCAAGGGTAGTCCATGTCGCTTTTGAGCCACAAATACACAGAAATGTGGAAGCCTACATGGATGATATAGTGGTCAAGAGCAAAGACAAGGCGACCCTGATTCAAGATTTAGATGAAACCTTTGCAAATCTACGCAAGATCAATCTCAAGCTTAACCCCGAGAAGTGCGTGTTTGGAGTCCCTTCCGGCAAGCTTCTCGGGTTCTTTGTGTCTCAGCGGGGAATTGAAGCCAATCCCGACAAGATCAAGGCCATCGAGCAGATTGAAGCACCAAAGCGCGTCAAGGATGTACGAAGACTTGCCAGTTGCGTGGCTGCTCTCAGCAGGTTTATCTCTCGCTCTGCTGAGCGCGCCCTGCCATTTTTTAAAATATTGAAAAAGGCAGGTCCAATGAAATGGACTCCGGAAGCGGAGGCCGCGCTGCAGGACTTAAAGAGATACCTGTCCTCCACTCCAATACTTGTTGCACCTAAGCCACAAGAAAAGTTGCTGCTATATCTAGCGGCAACCAATCAAGTGGTTAGTGCTGCGTTAGTGGCGGAGAGGGAGGCGGATGATGAGCCAGCAACCACAGCAGATGCATCCAGCGACAAGCATGGGGCTTCGCCGACAAGCTCTGGTCCCGACAAGGATGGATCTGCGCAGGTGCGCGAGGAGGTGCAGAAGAAAATGGTGCAGCGCCCAGTTTACTTTGTCAGCTCCCTTCTGCAGGGGGCTAGATCAAGGTATTATGGTGTGCAAAAATTGCTTTTTGGCCTTCTCATGGCCTCGAGAAAGCTGCGCCATTACTTCCAAGCACATGAGATCACAGTTGTCACTCGTTTTCCGCTGAAGAGGATATTGCAGAATCCAGAAGCAACAGGCAGGATTGTCGAGTGGGCGCTGGAACTGTCAAGCTTTGGCCTCAAGTTCGAGAGCACTTCAACTATCCAAAGCAGAGCATTGGCAGAGTTCATAACAGAGTGGACGCCGACACAAGATGAAGAAATCCCAGAAACGAGCATCACCGTCAAGGAGGCGAGCAAAGAGTGGCTGATGTACTTTGATGGTGCCTTCTCGCTGCAAGGCGCCGGTGCGGGCGTGCTACTTGTCGCGCCCACCGGAGAACACCTCAAGTACGTAGTCCAGATGCACTTTCCCAAGGAGCAAGCAACAAACAATACTGCAGAGTATGAAGGTTTGCTTGCCGGTCTCAGGATCGCGGCAGACCTTGGGATTAAGAAGCTCATTGTCACGGGTGACTCGCAGCTTGTCGTCCACCAAGTGAACAAGAATTATCAGAGTCCGTTGATGGAAGCCTATGTTGATGAAGTGAGAAAGCTAGAAGAGCACTTTGACGGCTTACAGATGGAACATGTTCCAAGAGCTCATAACGACATTGTTGATGGCCTGTCAAAGTGCGCTGCACTAAAGTTACCTGTGGAACCAGGGATCTTTGTGCTCAAGCTGACTCAACCATCCGTGACACCATCAACTGGACAGAGCAAGAAGAGGAAGTTGATTTCTGGTGACTACTTTCCGGCAGAGCTCCCCGAAGCCGCCGCCAAGAAGATCCCCAAGATCAACGCCAAGAGTGCCGCGGAGCAGTCTGCTCCAGCGAGCCCTAGGGTTTGTTCCGTTGAAGCAGACGCTCCCGACAAGTTTTGCTCCGGCAAGCTTGCCGGGGAACATCAAGCTCCGGCTGGGCCGCCCGCCCTTGCCGTAGAAGCGGATGTTCCCACAGCAGCAGATGTGCCTTTAGTCCTTGTTGTCGAGCCGCAAGCTCCAGCATGGGCGCAGCAGATTGTCCGTTTCCTTCAGACAGGAGAACTTCCCGAAGAGCAAGAAGAAGCGGAAAGAGTAGCCCGGCACTCAAGTATGTACAAGTTTATTGACAACACACTATATAGAATAAGACTCAACGGTGTGAAACTGAAGTGCATTCCCCGGGAAGACGGACAACAGCTGTTGGCAGAGATACATGGAGGCATATGTGGTCACCACATTAGCGCAAGAGCACTTGCCGGCAAAGCGTTCCAGCAAGGTTTCTTTTGGCCGACAGCCCTCCAGGATGCAACTGCACAAGTAACCAAGTGTGAAGCGTGCCAGTTCCATTCCAAGCAGATACACCAGCCAGCTCAAGCTCTCCAGACGATCCCTTTATCCTGGACATTTTCGGTCTGGGGGCTCGACATCCTCGGCCCCTTCCCCCGAGCTGTCGGGGGCTTTGAGTACTTGTACGTTGCAATCGACAAGTTCACAAAGTGGCCGGAAGTGGAACCAGTGAGGAAGGTGACAGCACAGTCAGCAGTCAAGTTCTTTAGGTCGATTGTTTGCCGTTTTGGGATCCCTAACAAGATCATCACCGACAACGGCACGCAGTTCACGAGCCGCACCTTCATGCAGTACGTCCAAGATCTTGGCGCCAAGGTCTGCTTCGCTTCTGTTGCTCACCCGAGAAGCAACGGTCAAGCAGAGAGGGCAAATGCTGAAGTGCTGCGCGGGCTCAAGACCAGAACTTTCGACAGGCTGCACAAGTGCGGAAAGGACTGGATCGAGGAGCTGCCGGTGGTTCTTTGGTCGATTAGGACGACGCCAAATCGAGCCACTGGCCAGACACCTTTCGCTCTAGTCTATGGAGCAGAGGCAGTTCTCCCCACGGAACTCGTATACGGGTCGCCTCGAGTGCTCGCTTATGATGAGCTTGAGCAAGAGCAGCTGCGACAAGATGACGCACTACTCCTTCAGGAAGATCGTCTTCAGGCCGCTGTACGAGCTGCTCGATATCAGCAAGCTTTGCGCCGCTACCGTAGCCGCAAAGTTAGTGCCAGAAGTTTCGAGGAAGGCGACCTTGTTCTTCGGCGCGTTCAGTCCGCCAAGAATTCCAACTAGTTTACGCCGAAGTGGGAAGGCCCTTATCGGATGAAACGAGTCACTAGGCCTGGCGCTGTCTGCCTTGAGACCGAAGATGGCATTCCGGTGAGCAACTCCTGGAACATTGAGCATCTTCGTAAGTTTTACCCGTAGGGCGCGGTTGCCGGAACCTGTTCCGGCAACCACCTTTTGTACAAGTCTTGCCGCTGTTGCATGTAATCCTTCGTACAAAGCCGGGCGCAGACCCCGTGCATAAATAAAGCTCATGTGCTCCGCACATCTTGTCAATTTCATGCTTTCTTCCTTTTTGCATGTATTATCTGACACTTTGTGCAGCACCTGCCTCCGGTAAGCAATAACGAGCTGTAAGGCTCCATATCTTTATTTTCTCTTCTTTCTCTTTCTCAAAAGAAGGAAAGGTTCCCTCGCACACAAGTTTGCCGGGGGGAAAGGAGAAGATAATGGTGTGGACCAGGCGTTGTTCAAGAAAAGTTTTGCCTTGCCGGGAAGCAAATGACAGAAAAGCTAAGTTGCCAAAGTTTGAGCAATCAGTTTTTAAATTTTTAAGTTATCTTCCTCGAACGACCGTACTTTGTGTGGAAAAGCTGTGCGCGGAGGAACCAACTCGTAGCTAGTTGCGCCCTTACTTTTTTTCGAGTCCGCTCAACAACTTAAGTGAGCTGCGACTAGTTGCGACAAGGTTTCTTGTCGGTAGCGGCACCGCCAGCAGGCTGCTGACGTCCCGCACTCAGCGCTCGCGGCAAGGGTGCCTGCGCCGGCAAGTTCCCTAAAAGCGTAGGGTAAAAACATACAAAGGAAGGGATCAAGTAGAGGAAGTAACACAGTAATCGATATCCAAAATAGAGTTATATTACAAGATAACTTGTCGCAGCTCTAACAAATTGTTTTCGCGACATGATCAGCAGCGACAAGGAAAAGAGAAAACGGGCGGCCTAATCTACACGGCCACCATCGACCCTCTTGACCTCATTCACCTTGTCCACAATGGGTGCGACAAGAGCCTTGAGCGCTTCCAGATCAGCATCTGCCGGCAGCTTCTTGAGGACGTTGGTGAGGTTGAGGCTTGGGTTGCGGAAGGCCACTTTCACCAACACCTTCTCCAGAACTCTGGCGCAGATCGTGCGTGACTCGTCGGCCAGCTGCTTTGGGATCTTCTCTCGGAGCTGCTGGAGGGCTGTCGCCACGCCTTTAAAGAACAGGGTGAGCTTGGCGCTGGGTTTTAGGTTCTCATCGGAGGAGTACGCAAAGGCCTCCACCCCCAGCTGCGCCAGCTCCCCGTCAATGACTGCAGCGATGTTCACGAGGCCCTCCGTCCAGAGCTCCACCGTCTCCCTGAAGGTGTTCTGGGTTACGGCGGCCCTCGTCAGCAGCGCTTCGTTGCCCTTGATCTCCTCCTTCAAGGCCACCTCCCGCTCCTTGGCGCCATCCAGCGCCTGAGTCAAAGTGGCCAGCTTCAACTCAAGATCAGCGTTGGAGTCTTTGGCGGCGCTCAGCTCCTTGCCCTTCTCGACGAGTTGACCCTGCAGCTCACCATGGGCGAGGGCGTCCTTCTCGCGCTCACGCTTCAGCGCGGCAAGCTCCTCGCCGCTCGCCTTGAGAACGGCCTCCAGCTGCACCACCTTTGTCTCCAATTCCTTCTTGGCGGCCTCGGCAGCTGCGGCCGCGTCCTTTGCTTCCTTGAGAGCCCCGCCAAGTGCTTTCTTGCGCGCGGCGAGATCCTCCTCGTGGCTGTCGAGGTTAACTTTCCGCTGCGCCAGCTCGCCTTCTTGCGCAAACAGCTTCTCGCCGGCGAGCCGCTGTTGCTCTTCAGCTTCGGCCTTCTCGAGGAGGAAGGCCTTCCGCTCCTCAGCAAGTTATTCCCGCTCCTCCGCCAAGGCCCGGAGAGCTTCCTGGCGGAGACCTCGGAGCTCCTCTGCGCGCTTCTCAATATCCACGCTCGCCTTCGCGACAAGCGCCTCCCGGGACTCCAGCTTGGCTTTGCGGGCGCGGTAGAGTGACATCAGCCTCCGTAGCAGCCGCTCCTCCTCAGGCTCGTCGCTGCTGCTTCCCGGCGCGTCGACAAGCGACAACCCAGCGGAGGCAAGCACCTCTCCATCCAGGACTTCTCCTTTAACCGGCGCCCTGGAGCTCGACGCCCAGGGGAGCTTGATGAAGATGCCCTCGCCGGCCTTCAGATAGGCGCCGGGCTGGGGCTCCTCGGAGCCTGGCGCTGCGGCAGCGGCGGAGGGATCGACGGTCGGTGTAGCGCCTGGCGCTCCTGCGGCCTCAGGGCCGTCAGTGCGATCGCCGGATCCCTTGCCAGCTTCTGTGGCGGCAGCCTTAGCGGCCTCTTCGCCGGCGGGCTCGTCAGCACCGGCTCCTTCTTCGGTGGCCGCAGCATCATCAGTATCGCCACACACGTTCTCCTCGCCGCCCGCCTCGGTCTCCATCGGCTCCATGGAAGGTGGATCTGACGACCGGAGAAGGAAGAGAAGTCAAGCAAATATCCAAAAAGAAAAATTAGAAGAAGAACACATGGGAAGTTTCAGGCAAGGGATTACCTGTACTGGGATCCGTGGTCATGGGCTCCACCACCGAGGGGTCGCTAGTGCTGCCCCTTGCGGGAGACTCCTCCCCTGCCAGAGATTTCTCCCTTGCCGGAGAATGCTCCCTTGCCGGGGAATCCTCCCTTGGCGGTGTAGTGGAAGCAGATGGCACGTCGGAGGCGGTTTCCGAGCCCTCCTGGTGAAGCTATTCTGCTCCTACACAAACAAACCAACAGTCGGATGTCAGCAAAGAAAAGAACACCCATGCGCGCCCAACAGCGGGAAATAAGCTGTATACTTACGCTGGGGGCTGCGCTGGGGGCTGCCTCGGGGAGTAGTTGCCGGGTCCGGCAAGGTGGTCTCGGGCACACCCCCTGCAGTCGCGGCGGGCTCGTCCTCGATGATAACCACTGGAACTTTGGCTCTCTTCGCCGCTCTCTGGGCCAGGGTCCTGAAAGGGAACAAGGTTTAGAGTAAAGCGGATCAGATACAAGACAGAAACAACAAAACTTGAAGAACTACAAGTACTACAAAGTTTCTTAATCGTCTTCTTCCTCGTTGGAGCTGAGCGCGTAGAGGTCGAAGTCTGGCCCACACTCGGCGCGACAAGGCGGAGGAATAGGATCCCTTGGCCGCTTGGCGGGCGCAGTGGCGGTGGCCCGGGAAGACCCCGCTCCAATTGCCGTAGCGGTGCGAGGCGCTCCCGTGGCAACATCGCTTGTCGCGGTGGAGCGTGTCGCGCGGCGTGACGGCTGCTGACTCCTTTGCCGCCCCGCTGCGTCCCCGGCCTTGCGAAGACGCCTTCTTGGTGGAGCTGGGGGCTGCGATGGGGGCTCCGCCTGCGGCAAGCGGCCTGGAGATGGCGGGCCGCTCGCACCCTCGGCGGGCTCGCTCGACTCGGTGTCAGGCGCGACAAGCTCTTCCTCGCCATCAAGCCACTCTCGCTCGGCAAGGCTTGCCGCCTCTGCTGCCTCTGCCTCCTCCACGGTGAACCCGAACTCGCCCGCGGCAGCGGCTGCCGCCACCTCTTCCGCCCTGGTGGCGATGCGCTGCATCTCCTCCTCGGTGGTGTCGCGGGTGAGGCTCCTCTGCTCGTCAGCGCGGACCGCCACCTCCACCAGGCGATCGAAGAACTGCTGCACGGCGTCGTCCACTGGCTCTTGCCACGTTGGGACAAGACCATGCGAGTCGCACAGCGGCATCATCGCGCGGATGCGGTCGAGCGAAGAATTGTTGCATAGCGGGACGACCCCCGCCGGCAGCCTAAACCACTCTGGATGCTGGGAGTCGTGCTTGAACAGCTCCTTGAGCATCGCATCCAGTTCCAGCACGGTGAAGTTAAAATTGAGGCCCGGGCGCAGCCTCATGATATCCGCCGGACCACTGAACTCACAAGCAGGTCTCCTCCTCTCTTGCAAGGGGGCGATGCGGCGGCGGAGAAAGTCTGCGCCTACGGCGCCCACAGTAAGCCCGGCAAGCCTGAGCCGCAAGATCCGGGTGGTGGCGATCTTTAGCTTGTCGTCTTCCGCGGCCAACCTGCTCCAATCACCGCCACACACTACTGGGACTTGGCGCAGGGCAGTGAATGGCTGCGGGTTCTCCTCCATGATCCAACACCAATCCGCTCTCCACTCCTCCCATTTGCTGCGGAGCTCCCCCTCCAGATACGCCTCCTTCTTGCCGGCCCTCAAGATCCAGGCGATCCCGCCGGATAGAGGCTCTACTCTCTCGACCCGGGGCATGAAGTAGTGGCGGAAAAGGGCTACATTTGGGTGGACTCCGACAAAGTTTTCGCAGAGATGTGCAAAAACTGCCATGGTCAGAACGGCGTTGGGGGTGAAGTCAAGGAGGTGAAACCCGCAGGTGTTCATGATATCACAAAAAAACTCCGAGAAGGGCGGGCAGAGCCCGCAGTAGAAGAACAATACGAAGAAGGGATATCCGTGTGGAGCCCGTTTCGAAGCGGCGGCGGAGAGTACCTTCGTGCATGGATGCACTCTCGTCTCCGTCGACCAGAAGAGGTAGTACCACTCCCTCAGCTCCGCCGCGTCGAGCTCGGAGGGGAAAGTGGCCCGCTCCTTTCGCAGCGCCTCGAGCTGCAGCGCCTCGGCCGACTTCGCGACCTTCCCGGTCTTCGGAGCCATGGCGAAGGTGGTGGAGGAGATCGACAGCGTTGGTGGCGACGACGGAGATGGGGGGCGGAGCGCTGCTCTCTCTCAGAAAGGGGGGGAGCGGCGGAGATTTTGGAGTGAAAACTGGCGAGATGGGCGACTGCCCCTGTTTCCTCTGCTTATAAAGAGGGAAAGGGCGGATGTTACGCTTTTCCGAATAAAGAAATCACCCACGATCTCTCCCACGACGCCGCATTCGACGTGTGCCGTTCGGGAGGGCGTGGTGGATACGGAGTAAGAAACGGCATGACCCAGGCCACGCGTGCCCGTGCCCTGTTTTGGGCCTGGCCCAACAGCGCTCGGCACCGTGTGTGGCCCAGGCCCGGGGGCTCCTGTCGGTGTACTAGAGTAGGGGTACCCTAGTATCCCAAACTTGTGCACGGGCAGTCGCAGCACCCCGCGGCAAGGCTTGCCAGGTGACCGCCAAGATCCTCCATGGCTCCTTAAGAGACAAGACCCCAGCAAGAGGAGCTTGCCGGGAAGCCATTCAAGAACAAAGTATTCGAGCTAAGAAGACAAGGCCCCGGCAAGAGGAGCTTGCCGGGAAGGCCAACCAAGGCATCTCAAGAAAGCTTGCCGCGACGCGCCATGCGTCCCGGCAAGGCTCGGTGAGCGACAAGCTCCCGGGCCCGACAAGACAACAATCGCATCAAGGCACTTGCCGCGGCAAGCAGCCACTCCGCACCCGCGCTCCAGCACATCCACCAACGTGTCGCCCTGGGGGCCTTTCCAGGCGCGCGTGGCGAGAGGCTGTGCAGCCAGCGGTGCACGGTGGCGAGCGGCGCTGACAAGATAGCCATCGTGGCGAGCTGTGGCACCCCTCACGGTCTCTGTTTGCACTGTTTGGGCGACACAAACGGGCATTTAATGCCCTTGTCCCCTGCCGTCAGAGTTAGATATGATACACTGTATCTACAGTATAGGTAGTTGTACCTACCGCATTTCTTTTTCCATTTTGCCCTTTGTCTGCGTTGCCACCTGTTGGTGACCCCTTGAGCATATAAAAGGAGGCCCATGCGCAACGTAGAAGGGGTTCGACCAGTTCGAAGGCCAGAAACACTCTCACGCTCGGTCTTGTAGCTCTGATCACTCCCGAGCAAGAACTCGAAATACACAAACAAGCAGCAGTAGGAGTGTTATCTCTCCGGAGAGCTCCGAAGCTGGCTAAACTGCTCGTGTGCATTGCCTTGATCTGCTCTTCGTGCGACCTCCGCCCCCCGCCGAACCGAAAGGGGCTCGGTCCACCGGTCCCATAGGTGTTCGTGGATCAGTTTCCCCGACATCAGGTCGGTACTCACCGTTGCAAAATCTCTCAACAAACATGAGAGGAGAAGGATAGTGACCAAAGGAGCATCGCGTCATCCATCGACGAAAGTATATTTGAGTTCAGATTCACTTGCGAAGTCTTTTTAGAATGCATGAAATACTGTAGCGACCCGACCTCAGACGGTCAAGTCTCTGTGTTTCCGTGTCATCCCTGGATCAGTAATGCTGACACACACAGTACTCGAAGGATTTATAACAGAGTAGCAATAACACACTTATTACATCGAATGTCTCAAAAGAGAACTTATTACAGTAATATGGCTTTAAGGCCATCTAATGCGATAACAGCGGAAGGCTTGGAAGATAAAGTGAGTCCATCAACTCCAACGGCATAACTGAGTTGAACGGCGACGACCTATCGAACCTTACTCCTCGTCTGAAAAGTCTGCAACATAATACGTTGCAGCCCGAGAACGGGTCAGCACATGGAATATGCTGGCAATGTAACACAGTAGAGCAATAACAGAATAATGCTATCACTACATGCATATTTGGCTAGTGGAAAGCTCTACGGTTATAGTTTTTGCGGAAAGCCAATTTTTCCCTACAACAAAGGAATAAATTTTTAATTTAACTATCATGGTGGTTGAAACATCATTGAGAAGGTATAACCCCAACTCAATCCCAATTAAAGTAGTTAACAAGCCAGCAATATTAATTTAGAGTGATGAGATACATGTGAATACTCAAGTACTAGATACTCAGAATTGTCCATAATCGGGGACACGGCTAACCATGATTAGATTGTACACTCTGCAGAGGTTTGCGCACTTTTCCCCACAAGACTCGATCGCCTCCGTTGATTTCTCGCACTGCATGGTGTTTGAGAAATGGATGACCGAGACACAGTCTTTCAGAAACATTAACTCTTTACTCCGGGTAGACCATACCAAACCTACAAACCCACTACCTGCTGATCTACCTCTTCAAGAGCTTCACGTATCTTACTCAACTATGCTAGAGCCCATAATAGCTTGTGGCTGCACACGGAAGTTTCTAGCATGAATAATCTCAGTTCCCTTTGAGCCTGTGTGGCAGTCCATAGGAAGATCACACGGGTACCCCCGGATTTCCAAAACAAAACAGACAACACTGGGTTCCCCAGGTGCCTCAATCCACCCAGATGTGTATTAAAGTTGCCACCTTAAGTTAACCATTAATTAACAATCTCACATCTGTCATGGATAACTCTCAAACCCAACCACGTCTACGAACATAGCATAGCAATATAAGGAACACGTAGAAGTAACTCCCAAGGGTTTGATAATAACAGGGCAATAGGTTCTACCTCAACTACTACTTCCCAACCCACAAGTTAATGACATCCTAATCATGCAATGTGTGAGGGTTGAATCTAATGCATAAAAACTGGGTATGAAAAGAGTATGATCAAAGTGTTACTTGCCTTGCTGACGATCCGGGAATCCTAGAGACTCGTAGTAACACGCTTCGCACTCCGGGAATTCTATCGCAAGCAAACAATACATACGTAAGTAAACAAGCAAAGATGCACAAACGAAACTTCAACTGAAAGAGGTTGACTGGAGAGTTCAACTTAAGAACTCTGGTTCACAAAAAGAATCAAACCAAATGGAGCAACGAAAGTCAAACGGCGGAAGAAACAACTTCGTTTTACTAATCTGGATCTAGGTCAAATTTTACCGAGTCAAAAACTTGTTTGAGTTGGCTATTCGGAAAGACGGTTTCGAGATGAAACTCCAGGCGCTTGAATCGCCTGATTCTGATAAACGAGCGAAAAGTTAAGCTAGAACGAAAATCGGATCAGAAATCGCGATCAGGAAAATCGCGGAATAAATCCAATAAAAAGAAAAACGAGGAACGGCTAAACGAACGAACGTTCGTTAGCAGAAACTAAACGACGAACACGTTCTTTAGAACGAACGAACGAGCGAACGCTCGCTAAGTAAATAAACCAAAAAAATAAAACCGATTTAAAAAACGAACTGGGGTTTTTTAAAAAAAACCGAATGGGTTTTAAAAAAAACCGGGCGGCGGGGCGGCTACCTCTGGCGAGGTCGTCCGGCGAGGCGGGCG